>NC_046318.1:77299180-77646680 GCF_009819535.1 Lacerta agilis
TAAGCAGCAAGACTTTATTTAAGAAGCCTTCAGGGGACGAGATGAAGCTATGATGATACTGGGAGTAAGGTGTTGAAAGTCTCCTGAAAATTTCTCTTAATTGGCTCTAGTGTGTTTAAACCCTTCAACTCCTGTATATCACCAGTAATCCCAATGTTAAAAATAATCACTCTTAGCAATGCACTGTAGGAAAGTCTAGTTTTAGTATCTACATGGCCGCGTTTCATAAACGATGTGTTTCCACTTTCAAAACAAAGTACTAAGATTTGGGTCAAGTTGGCGTTCTCTCCCTGTGAACTGCAATATGTCGGCTTGGAAGCTCCAAAATATTTTTCAATTGTTTGCCCATCCTGTCATGATACCAAGCAATATAAGCTTAATCAAGTTCCTTCACCTTAAAGTCTTATTTTATGCTTCTGGAGACAGTGATGAAACAGGTGAAATGCAGATCAATATCATATCTCAGATACCTGTTAGCAGCTAAAGAGAAATAGCTAGCTAAGGAGGACAGAAACATTCAACCTTGAGAAGCTAGCTCAGCTATCACCAACCTGGTGCCCTCTGAAAGTATTGAACTATAACTCCCATCAACCCCAGCCAAAACAGCTCTGCTTACTGGAACTGCTAGGAGTTGCAGTTCACAACATTTGGAGGGCACCAGGTTGGCCAAGGCTCAGTTCTTTCTTTCTTTCTTTCTTTCTTTCTTAGAAGAAGAGTTTGGATTTGATATCCCTCTTTATCACTACCCAAAGTAGTCTCAAAGCAGCTAACATTCTCCTTTCCCTTCCTCCCTCACAACAAACACTCTGTGAGGTGAGTAGGGCCGAGAGACTTCAAAAAAGTGTGATTAGCCCAAAGTCACCCAGCAGCTGCATGTGGAGGAGCGGGGAAGCGAACCCGGTTCACCAGATTAGAAGATCAGTGCTTTTTTTCAGCCGGAGTGCACCCGAGCACAGTTCCGTCACCACTCAGGTGAGTGCCATTGCAGGCCAGTACTCTTCCCGCCCGTTTCTTGCCTTTACATCCTTCTGAGAAGTCCAAAACAAACATTTTAATTCGGAAACTGTTCAAGGGACTTCCTCCATTCTCTCTTCTGCGTTCAATTCTAATTTACTTTAGTAACTCTGTAACTATTTTAGCAATCATTCACCATTATTCTTCGTCTTTAAATAACATCTTATCTTATCTCTATCAAGTTTTTCATACTCATAACTTCTAATATAAAAACAAAATCATAACTTCTTATATACTATTCTAACCTAACATTGCATAGCTATCACCTATTATATTCACTGATTTCACTTCAAATGTCCAACTTTTCACATTGTTTCAAATAATCTTTAAATTTCTTCCAGTCTTCTTGCACCTTCTCCTCCCTTTGGTCTCGGAGCTTCGCGGTCAGTTCTGCGAGTTCCATATAATCAATTAACTTCATGTGCCAATCTTCTACTGTTGGGAGCTCTTCACCTTTCCAGTTTTTAGCAATCAAAATTCTAGCAGCTGTTGTGGCATACATAAAAAACACTCTGTCTTTTCTGGGGATCTCATGGTTGGTTATGCCCAACAGGAAGGCCTCTGGTTTCTTAGGAAAAGTGTTTTTCAACACTTTTTTGAGTTCATTATAAATTTTCTCCCAGAAGTCCTTAACCTTTGGGCACGTCCACCACATGTGATAGAAGGTACCTTCCACTTTCTTACATTTCCAACATTCATTACTCAATCCATGATACATCTTAGCTAATTTAACTGGTGTTAAATACCATCTGTATACCATTTTCATAATATTTTCTCTTAAAACATTACATGCAGTAAATTTGATACCTTCCCTCCACAGTCTCTCCCAGTCCTCAAACATGATGTTATGGCCCACATCTTTTGCCCAGTCAATCATTACCGATTTAACCATTTCATCTTTTGTATGCCACTCTAGCAACAAATTGTACATTCTGGAAAGGTTTGAAATAAGATTAAGATAGTTAAATAGGTGTTTTATGTATTCTTTTTATATTTTGTATGAGTTTTTTCTTCTTCTTTGTTTAATTTTTTGTTGTATGTAGTATGTTTGTATTGTTTTTTATATGTTTGTTATTTCTTTTTGGAAAACCAATAAATTCTTATTAAAAAAAAATCGGAAACTGGTCAGTGTATGCAAGGCTATACTTTTTTTCAGATCTATGACTCCACTTAGCTCCTAGCCACGATTGGTCAAGCTACAGAATGGGGCCACTTGTATTTCCTTTTCTTCAATCCGCCTCCCATGTAGCAACGGCGGGCTTTAAGCTTTCCAGCCAGGCCCCGCCATTGCACATGTGTGCATTTGCGTGAGGGCCCTTCTAAGCTGCCCTAGCGATCTGCCTGAACCTAAGTCAACAAGGGAGGTGAGGGCACATTTATTTGACAACCCCCAAACCAGCTAGGGAGACAGCTTGCTGTAGTTTTCAGCACCTCCGTGGGAGATGAACGGCGCTGTTGTCAAACTGGCATCTATTCAGGGCTGTCCCGAGTCTCCTTGTGACTTACAATTTCATGGTATTTCCTAGCACCTATTTTTCTCGGGGGGGAATCTCTGACCGAGATTAATATGAAAGTGAATATGATCTGTATTTTCATCCTCTTAACATTTCCATGAGATCATAAGCAACGATCCAATCATGAAATGAAGATCATTAGGCAAGCTGTTTAGGGAGCAAGTGTTTACAAAATGCATTTCCAGCTAAATGAAATGATGCATTAAACATTAATGCAGAGACTTCTGGGATCATAATCAATGTATTTTTCTCTAATATTTATGACATCCCCATACTGGCAAAGGCATGCTCTGAAAGGCGCATCTCAGTTAATAACTCTTCCGACATACCTGAACCAGTTAAAGTTTCTCATGGGCTTTTGTTGACAATCCCATGTAGAGGGATTTATACCATTAGGTTTGGGGGATCAGTCTGATATCCAGGGGTGCCCTGCAAGCCTGTGATTCTGCATCAAGGAGGTTTAGAATCTAGTACATGGGTAGGCAAACTAAGGCCCGGGGGCTGGATCCAGCCCAGTTGCCTTCTAAATCCGGCGTGCGGACAGTCCAGGAATCAGCATTTTTTAAAAGCATGTTTTTACATGAGTGTCCTTTTTTAAAATTCCTCTCTGGGTTATTTGTGGAGCCTGCCTGGTGTTTTTACATGAGTAGAATGTGTGCTTTTATTTAAAATGCATCTCTGGGTTATTTGTGGGGCATCGGAATTTGTTCATTTTTTCCCCCTTCGAAATATAGTCTGCCCTCCCCCCCCAAGGTTTGAGGGACAGTGGACCAGCCCCCTGCTGAAAAAGTTTGCTGACCCCCTGATCTACAGTAGTCAAAGAGGCCACTGAACTGGTCAGACCAGTTTCTTAGTAAAGTAGCTTGGTAAGTACCACCATTGACATGCCCAAAGATGTTGCCCTGTTGCCATAGAGACAAATGAGTGGGCCCTTTCCCACTTCATCCTGCTCAATACAATGTCATCTTAGGGTGGAAAACAACAGGCCAAGGAAAATTCTGTTTCTCTGTGTGTATGAGTTTTGGCTGATGCTGGAAGCTGGAGACAGAGGCAGGCTTAGGGAAATGCAACCAGTTCACCCACACTGGCCGCCGAGCCGATAAAGCACTGCAGGGGGCGCCACAACAGTGATGAACAACGGAAGGTGACAAGTGAAGGGATGCCGAATTTTGGCATCACACAGGGTGCTGCTGAAATTTTAAACCCAAAGTTCAGCATTGCTGGAGACACAGACTTGTCTTGTTCTGTGCTGGACCCAAAGCTCGGAGCTTTGCTGGAAACTAAATAGGAAGGCAATATCTGTAAAGCATTAATAGTGTGAGCCTTCTCATCCTATGCATATATAAAACCATGTATCCCAAAGATACCACAGTCTCCACTGACCTTCATTCCAAGGAAACTGTATCTGGATAGGTTTGGTCATCCCTGGAGTCTCTCTCACTGCTTGGAGATTGGGGTGTACAACAATTCTTTCACCACTGATGGACTTCTCTTCCATATACCTGCTGCCCAACTTATTGATAGGCACAAAAAATAATACATGTCAGTCTTTCAAACACCAGGTGCAATTCAGCCCATGCTCACATTGGCTAGGTCCTGCTTATTTTGAGAGGAGAGAGATGCAAGAGCTTGTTGTTGTTGTTCGGTCGTTCAGTCGTGTCCGACTCTTCGTGACCCCATGGACCAGAGCACGCCAGGCACGCCTATCCTTCACTGCCTCACTCAGTTTGGCCAAACTCATGCTAGTCGCTTCGAGAACACTGTCCAACCATCTCATCCTCTGTCGTCCCCTTCTCCTTGTGCCTTCCATCTTTCCCAACATCAGGGTCTTTTCTAGGGAGTCTTCCTTAACTGGCTCAAATACAAGCATTGCTTTCTGACTGGACTGTGTTTGTTGCCTTAAGGCAGGAATGGGGAATCCATGGTCCTCCACATCAGTGTTTTTCAACCTTTTTTGGGCAAAGGCACACTTGTTTCATGAAAAAAAATCACGAGGCACACCACCATTAGAAAATGTTAAAAAAATTTAACTCTGTGCCTATATTGACCATATATAAAGTAATTCTCTTGAATTTTTCAATTTTTCCCACGGCACACCAGGCAACATCTCGTGGCACACTAGTGTGCCGTGGAACAGTGGTTGAAAAACACTGCTCCACATGTTGTCGGACTCCAACACCCATTATCACTGGCTCTGCTGGCTAGGGCTGATGGGAGTTGGAGTCCATCAATATCCTGAAGACTGCAAATTTCCCATCCCTTCCTTAAGCAAAAATTCCCAAGGAGAATTTACCTACAGAATCCACGCAGGATCACAGATGGGCTAGTCTCAACACGTTTGCTATCTCTTTGCTGTAATATTATGAGCTGTGAGTTCTTTAATTTGCTAGTTATTCTGGGATGAGAGCTTCAGAATTAGGTGTTGTGTACCCAGACCCATCTCTAGAGCCTGTTCCACCCCCTTTGAGAAACACAGATCTATGCCGATCCCTAATTGCTGTGACCAGGCCCCAGAATGGAAACTGAAATGCAATTTATGAAGTGGCAGTTTATGGTGGAGCCTTGATTCCCTCCCAGACAGCAGTGCTCTTTCATGAATGCTTAAACACAGGTGGTGGTGGTTATTGAGGGAGCTTGTGATTTAATAAGTGCTTGGAGACATTTGTGGGATTTACAGCTAGATGGATGGGGACTGTTGTTTTCCAGTACACATGCAGACTGTGAGTGAAGGCTGAGACACCCCACTTTGAGAGCACACACTGAAGACTCTTCTCCTGCCCAGTTAGCCAATCTCACCCCAGTAAATCCACCATAAGTGCATTATTGCCGAGTCCATCACATGTTCCAGAACATACCCCCCCACACAAAAAATCTCCAACAGTCTGAGGTTATAACTGCTTTAAAATCAATCTACATGGTTTAAGTCTTAAAAAGGAATTGCTCAATAGCAAAATTCACATACTTGCTCCCCACCGCAATGCATTGAAAGGGTTAGGGCAGTACTGAAATACCAATTCCTGATGCATTGGGAGTTATGGGTGTTGAGTATAATTGTTTAATTGACACTGAAATAGGGAATGTCTAAATGTGTACTGTATTACAGTGGGGAAATTCCACTGAAGTATACCAAGTGGTCTCTCAACTCCTCAAGGGGTTGATAATTAACTATTGTTGTTTTCTGCTAGCTAACATGTGAGTGTTTAACCTTAGATCAGGTGACAGAGGTACTGAATTGCAAATTCACCATCTTCGAAGGGTGGTGGCTGAGTCTTTGTTCCCAGTCTTTGTGGAAGTAAGGACATGCAATGACCCTCTCCAGTGAGGAAAAACAGCTCCAGGCAAAATGGAGGCTGTAAGGAGGGATAACTTTGTTTATAGCTCTGTTTGGAATGACCACTCCCCACATTAAATGGGGGGGCGATGTTTGTGTGGTCGCGCGTAGCCCCCTGAATTCCTGGGCGACACCTGGTAGTTTGGCTGGCTGCACCCTCCCCCAGAAGGGATACCTGGGGTTTCCGCCTATCCAGCTAACTGTCCAATCCCGCCTGGGGGAGGCGTAGCCAAGGGATTGGCCAGGTAAGGGGAGGGACTACACAGCCCACACAATAGAGAGTGTAGCTTACCTGAGAAGCAGCAGTCGGCTCCCACCCTCCACTCCCTCAATTAATGCTTACTTTACAGGTTAACCTTTTTTCCTCAGGCGCTGCTATGCCAAGGCCGCTGTTGAAGGGCCGGAAAGGAATTTCCCTGCATTGGCAGGTTTCGCCTTTCCCGTAGCAATTCGTCACAACTTTGGTGGTTTCAGGCCTTGGGCGGAATCCTTTAGTCACCTTCCTAAATGGGGGGTGGTGTGGGGTGGTGACTCCATGCCCCCAGTGTGGCAGCAATAACAGGGTTCCCCGTTAAAGGGGTATTGGGGGGAGGCGTTGTCCATACGCCGAGAGTTTGTCATTGCTTTCCCCCAGCAGTGGTGGAAAAATGGAGGGCGGGCTATCTGCTTGAACATATGTTCTCCAGAGCCAGCCCAATTCCCACACATTCTGGATAACCCTGAAGTTTCCCAGATCCCCAGCGGGGGGCTGGGAAGGATAAACGCCCAATGCCTGAGCCAAGGTCTCCCTACATCTGAATCTTAATAAAGTTGTGGCCAATTTTAATCCCATAACACGTTGTCTTGTGTCATTATTCCACTCGGGGGTCGCCTGAGGTTTGAGGGACTCCACCTGTCCACGCAATTACAGTGGTACCTCTGGTTACAAACTTAATTTGTTCCGGAGGTCCGTTCTTAACCTGAAACCATTCTTAACCTGAGGTACCACTTTAGCTACTGGGGCCTCCTGCTGCCGCCGAGCGATTTCTGTTCTCATCCTGAGGTAAAGTTCTTAACCCGAGGTACTACTTCCGGTTAGCAGAGTCTGTAACC
This sequence comes from Lacerta agilis, assembly GCF_009819535.1. Lineage (NCBI taxonomy): Eukaryota > Metazoa > Chordata > Lepidosauria > Squamata > Lacertidae > Lacerta > Lacerta agilis. The sequence continues at coordinate 77,306,132 of NC_046318.1, forward strand.
CGAAGTGTTTGTAACCCGAGGTGCCACTGTATCTTTTATTTCTAAGATGCTGAGCCTATGCTGGACAGCACAAGATATGATATGGAATTATTTGGATGTATCTTTGATGTCTTTGTTCTGTTTTGAAGGAAGGTCTGCAAGCAAAGCTTTGCATCAAAATTATGGGCCTTGACAGTGTTTTTCTTCCCAAAGGAGTCAGTTTTTATGCACCCACTTGCTTCAAACTGTGCAATATTAATATTTGCAGTAGTGGGGACATGTGGGCAGTGCTGGGTGTTATTATGCATTTTTCCCCAAGCTGTGCTTCCCCCCCCCCGGGGGGGTATTCGAGGGTACGCAGTTCCAGCACCTCTTTCTTCATTGTTGCTAAAAAGTGTGGCACCAAGTTTTGGTGGGGGGGGGGGAAGCACAGGTTTCAAGGAATGTTGATAGCACCATAGGTGTCTCATAAATAAAAATTCAGAAGAAATGTGTAGAAGGAACTGCGAAAAGCTCCTGCAAGATAAATCTGAAATACAAAACAGTGACAGTGAGAATTTCAAAGGAAACTCCTATCTCCTTCAATGAATGATGTGTTTTCCTACGAAAGTAGTTCAGATAAAACCTGAGTCTTAAAAATATAAAGTTTTAATGGGAGACAGAAATCAGTTTTTTAAAAAATGTTCGGTGCAGACTTCACCAACCTGGTGCGCTGCAGATTTCAGCAGAAAGCTAAAGGACATGTACAGATGGGAAATGAAGCAGTAGGCCTGCCCTGAAACTTTTGGAGCTACAAACAGTACGGAAAGCAGGAATGTGTATAACCACCCCCATCCTGAGCACAAATCACTATGGGTCCCTTAGAGGGATTGAGTGTATATTCAAGTTAGCTCTGGCAGGCAGAGGTGCCTGCAGGTGCTGCAGGATTTTGCAATGTTTCAGAAACCTCTTTGAGCTGAGACAATGCAGGGTCAAAAGAAATGAGATGACCACCAGGGACAGAACACACACACTCCTTTTGCAGCACTGCTTACCCAAAGATGGCAGCCTGTGATATGATCCAACGTAACAACCACAAAGTCAGAAATGTTGCCTCAAGGACAATGGGTGGTCTTGGAATTTAGATTCCAAGCACTGAGCACCATCAAACACCTATTGGATTTAGGGATTGTAAGGAAAAGAAGAGCCTAGATGGGAGACATCAAAGTCAAATGTGAAAATCCTCCACTTGAAACCTTGGAGAGCCACTGCCAGTCAGAGCAGTGAATATTGGTCTAGATGGCCATACAGAAATACATGTTGCTTTGAAATGTACATTGGGCAAAAGTGCTGCTCTCAGATCACCTTCAAACCTCTGGAAAACAAAACAAAACCGGCCCAATTGCAGCCTAAGCTTTCACTTAGAGGACAACTCAGATTTATTTAAAGGTCCTCCTGCAACCCACTCTTGCTTTTGAAAGCAATCACCGTCTCCCCACCTTCCTCCGCGCACCTTACGAAGTTTCAGTTCATTTCATGCAAGAATAAACCTGGTCTTATGATCAAAACAAGCACCACACTGTGGAAGGGACATAAATTGTCGTGGATTAAATAGATTTAGACTTGACAGACTGCAAAGTATCCAAGTCTTTCAAGTATAAAAGCAGAGGAAGAGTGTTGCGCCCATCGTGACAAGTAAACCTGTCAAGCAAGATTGCCTGTGTGGGATTCAAGGAGATGCAAGAGAAGTGGGGGGGTGGGGCGGAGGAAAGAAATCGTGAAGGATTCATATCCGTGCTAATTTTTTCTTCTTCTCTCCTGTTTGTCACTGGGCTTGTTTTATGGGGGCTTTGCAAATGTTTTCCACAAGCCCTGTTCATTTACACCGGAGAACTCCGTATTTATCATTATAATTGCATTCTCGGCCCTGTGGGGATGTGCACCTTGATGCCACAGGCATAATCAATTGTTTGAGAGTGTGAGAAGGACAATGACACACTTTCAGGAGCCACAGAAAAGGTAGAATTTCAGTAAGGATACTTGAGCTTTGCAAAGAGACCTGGCAGCCTGCTGTGGCAAGTAAACGGAACAGTCTTCCAAAGCGGCCGTAAGGAACTAGTGCGACCACATTTGGGGTACTGTGTACAGTTCTGGGTGCCACACCTAAAGAAAGATATTGCAGAGCTGGATGGGACCAAGACCTAGGTTATATGACTGAATTGGACAAATGAAAAAAGCTCTGGACCAAAAGCTTAAAGTTTACGGCCTGCTACTTAAAGGTAAAGGGAACCCTGACCGTTAAGTCCAGTCACGGATGACTCTGGGGTTGCGGCGCTCATCTCACTTTACTGGCTGAGGGAGCTGGCATTTGTCTGCAGACAGTTTTTCCGGGTCATGTGGCCAGCATGACTAAGATAGATAGATAGATTTATTTATTGTCATTGTCCGTATATACACAGTATACACAACAACGAAAATCAAGCACCCAAAGACCGGATTTACCATACACATTTGCACATATCTCCAACACTCTCATCCTTATTAAAACATAATCTATTAAAACATAACATAATCCAGAGTATAACATAACCTATTAAAAGCATAGCATAACCTAAAAGCCTGTCTCATTCCTTACTACTCACTGCTTACTATTACTTACTACTGACCCTGAGATCAGTAAGAACCAGAACAGCACACGGAAATGCCGTTTACCTTCCCGCCGGAGCTGTACTTATTTATCTACTTGCACTTTGACATACTTTCGAACTGCTAGGTTGGCAGGAGCAGGGACCAAGCAAAGGGAGCTCACCCTGTTTTGGGGATTCAAACTGCCGACTTTCTGATCGGCAAGCCCTAGGCTCTGTGGTTTAGACCACAGCGCCACCTATGTGAAATAAGGGGAAATTTCATGAAAATGAAATACAGGTGGTATCTAACCCCTGTTAAGTTGGCTAAAATAAATAAATCTCACAATAATAATTGTTGGAGGTGCAAAAACCAAATAGGAACTTTTTATCACATGTGGTGGTGAGACAGTTTTCACAATGGAGGGATGTGGTCAGTCGGGTCCTCCAAAGATCTGTATTGGGATCCCATGCATTTTAACATGTCCAAAAATGATCTGGCGTTAGTAGCGAGCAGTGAGTGGCCAAGTTAACTGATTTATTAGTGTGGTATAAACAAAAAGGAATGGCAAAAAGCTCCGAAAGGATCTCTCTCCAAACTCAGTGAATGGGCATTAAATCATAAAAGTAATTCAGTGTAAGGAAATGTAATATTATGCAAATTGGGTCAAAAAAACCCCACCACCAATTAATCCCAACTTCACATATATGCTGATGTCACCTGAACTAGTCAAGATTGATAGGGGAAAAAGATTGCCCAATGAAAGAGTTAAACTGGTGTGTGGTTGGTAACACTGATTTTTAAATGTAACACTATTTTTTTAAATAAGGGGATCCAGGGGATACCCTGGAAATTACAGGCCAATTAGCTTAACATCTGTCTCCATAAAACTGGTGGGAAGTATTGTTAAAGATAAAATGACTAGGTGTATATAGAAGAACAAGCCTCACTGAAACAGAGGCAGCATGGCTTCTGCAATGGCAGGTTCTGTTTCAAGAGCGTATTAGAGTTCTTTGAGTGTCAACAAGCATATAGATAGAGGTGATCTGGTTGACATAGTGTACTTGAACTTCCAAAAAGCTTCCAACAAAGTACATCACCAATGACGCAATAGAAAAAAAAATAAGGCTGTGTGTGGCTGCTGCAAAAAAAAATAATGGGCTTCTTATAGGCATCTTGTTGATCTCTGCACGAAGAGGATATTAGTCTAGATACATACATACATGCATGCATACATGTTGTTGTTGTTGTTGTTCAGTCGTTCAGTCGTGTCCGACTCTTCGTGACCCCATGGACCAGAGCACGCCAGGCACGCCTATCCTCCACTGCCTTTCGCAGTTTGGCCAAACTCATGTCAGTTGCTTCGAGAACACTGTCCAACCATCTCATCCTCTGTCGTCCCCTTCTCCTTGTGCCCTCCATCTTTCCCAACATCAGGGTCTTTTCTAGGGAGTCTTCTCTTCTCATGAGGTGGCCAAAGTACTGGAGCCTCAACTTCAGGATCTGCCCTTCCAGTGAGCACTCAGGGCTGATTTCTTTAAGGATGGATAAGTCTGATCTTTTTGCAGTCCATGGGACTCTCAAGAGTCCCATACATACATACATAATTTTATTTGTATGCCATCTTTCCATAGTTCGAACCATGCTCAAGGCGACTTACAGCATGGAAAAAACCACATAATTACAACATAATAAAAGTGGTCATAAACAATAAATTACTAAATTGCACAATTTCCACATAAACCATAATAAGATCTAAAATAAAGATACAATGAATTGATCTCGATAAGAGCAACAACTCCCCGCCAACAATACCCTAACCCAAGAGACTGTTCAGCAACCTCAGCTTTTGTAGTTGGAGTCAGTCGGGGTCCTGTTCTCTCAGGCCATGGGCAGGGAGTAGGTCTTCCAGAACACACAGCAAAGAGGGTCCAATTCAGCAAAGCACTTCTTGTGCCAGTCTTTTGTTCAGGAATTATTCTAGCGCTATACTGCTAGGGACTTGGCTGCAGTCTCCTGCAAACATGGTCTGAAAGGGCAAGCCTGAGTCACTCCACTTAGAAAAAGGAGCATCTGTAAACTGAGTCCATACATCAACCGCAGAATGCTGGCTGATGTTTCATCTGGGACACTATTGTGTTTCCTTCTGCAACAGCCCATTTGCTAGACGCTAGGTTTCCCTCCTGGAGCAGCAATCTTTCTCCATCCTCTCAATGTGATTACAGTCCATTTCGTTCCATAATAGGTTTCTTTTATTATTCCCCGAGGCATGCAAATCAAATTTTACTCAGTACCAAAATCTTTGTTCTACAATGAATGTTGGCTTCAAGTGCGATGGGGGGGAGGAGGAGGAGGAGGAGGAGGAACGGCTTCGCTATTGAATGCGACCCGTGTTAATAGCGCTCCTCTCTTTTCTCTCCATCTCCTCCCAAGCCCTGCTTTGAAAGTAAACATCTGTCCAAGTTTATTTGCTTCGGTGGAAAGGCAGGAGAGTATCTTCGGGGAAAGAGCATGATAAAGGCAAGACAGATTACCCCGCAATTATAACTTTCTCTGTCTAAATGTTTAATTAGATCCAACGCTGCAGAGACAGGAAATTAGTTCAGCATCCATCTGTCCTGAGGTTTTCGAGATGGCAAACAAGAGGGGCTGCCTCAGCGAACCAGATTAAAATAGCAAAGCTTTTAACAAAATAAAAATGTTGGCTCGCTCAGCTGAAACTCGTGCCAGAAATTAGACCACCTGTGGGTCAGCACATCTGGTCGGGCTTTTCTTTCAGAAGAGTGATCAGGAAGTGATGGCCAATAGGCTGTATCTGGCCCAAGGGCCGCCATCTTCTGGCTCACTGAACCTTTGCGCCATTTTAGCAGGGGGAATTAACTCCTTCCCCCAGGTGTGATCTGCCCAGGAAGTTTCAGAAGCGGGAATGAGTTGGCACAAAACACAGCCGTTCCAAGGCTCCGTGCTTTATCCCTCTTGAGCTCTGCTTTAATTAGCAGGATTCCTAAAATTAATTCTGAAATTAGATCAAGGAGCAGTTTGCAATAGCTTTCAGTTCCATTGCTTCATATGCATCCTGGGGCACCGTCAGGATAGAAGCATGAGGCAGATGTTCTGGACTTGAGCTGGGACAGTGAGCAGAAGGGCTCCCCATTCCAACATTTTGAAGTAAGTTATGAAGAAGAAGAAGAAGAAGAAGAAGAAGAAGAAGAAGAAGAAGAGGAAGAGTTTGGATTTGATATCCCGCTTTATCACTACCCGAAGGAGTCTCAAAGCAGCTAACATTCTCCTTTCCCTTCCTCCCCACGACAAACACTCTGTGAGGTGAGTGGGGCTGAGAGACTTCAAAGAAGTGTGACTAGCCCAAGGTCACCCAGCAGCTGCATGTGGAGGAGCGGGGACTCGAACCCGGTTCCCCAGATTACGAGTCTGCCGCTCTTAACCACTACACCACACTGGCTCCTTTCCATATTTCCATGTAAAGAAAGGTGTGTGTGTGTGTGTGTGTGTGACCATTTGAAGCAAGTAAAGCATTGTAAGATATTTCAGGATCATAGAATAATAGAATCGTAGAGTTGGAAGGGATCCCAAGGGTCATCTAGTCCATCCCCCTGCATCCCCCTGCCATGCAGGAATCTCAACTGACGCATCCAGGACAGATGGCCACCCAACCTCTGCTTAAAAACCTCAAAGGAAGGAGAGTCCACACCACCTCCCGAGGGAGTCCGTTCCACTGTCGGACAGCTCTCACTGTCAGAAAGTTCTTCCTGATATTTAGTCAGAGTTTCCTTTCTTGTAATTTGAAGCCATTGGTTCAAGTTCTACCCTCCAGAGCAGGAGAAAACATGCTTGCTCCATCTTCCACGTGACAACCCTTGAGATATTTGAAGGTGGCTATCCTATCTCCTCTCAGTCTCCTCTTTCCCGGGCTAAACATACTCAGCTCCCTCAACCGTTCCTCATAATGCTTGGTTTCCAGACCCTTGATCATCTTGATCATCCTTCTTAAAGTGTGGCGCCCAGAACTGGACACAGTATTCCAGGTGTGGTCTGACCAAGAACAGTAGGGAAAAAAAGTTATTCCAGTGGCATACCTAGTGGTTAGTCAAACCGGCCCCCCAGCAGGGGCGTACACCCAATGGGGATGAGATGCAAAAATCACCTAGCAGGCTATGGATTAGTTGAACTGTTGGCCTCATCCTTCAATAGTATTTTTATGTTCTAGCCTAGGATTTCCCAAACTTGGCTCTCCAGCTGTTTTTGGACTACAACTCCCATCATCCTTAACTAGGAGGACCAGCGGTCAGGGATGATGGGAACTGTAGTCCAAAAACAGCCAGAGACCCAAGTTTGGGGAAGCCTGCTCTAGCCTATGGTCACCCAGTGAACGTCATGTCTGAGCAGTGATTTGAACCCTGGTCTCCTGGGTCCTAGTGGCAACTCTGTGTTTCGGTTGTACTACTTCAGAGTATAGGTAGAGATACATGTGGTTGAAAGCTCTCCCCTGGTGAAAAGAATCCCACATATAATCCCTGAAGGACCAGGTGCATAGCCTGGGAGTCATTTTGGACTCACAGCTGTCCACGGAGGCACAGATGAATTCTGTGTCCAGGGCGGCTGTCTACCAGCTTCATCTGGTACGCAGGCTGAGACCCTACCTGCCCCCGGACTGTCTCGCCAGAGTGGTGCATGCTCTGGTTATCTCCCGCTTGGACTACTGCAATGCGCTCTACGTGGGGCTACCTTTGAAGGTGACCCGGAAACTGCAATTAATCCAGAATGCGGCAGCTAGACTGGTGACTGGGAGTGGCCGCCGGGACCACATAACACCGGTCCTGAGAGATCTGCATTGGCTCCCAGTACGTTTCCGAGCACAATTCAAAGTGTTGGTGTTGACCTTTAAAGCCCTAAACGGCCTCGGTCCTGTATACCTGAAGGAGCGTCTCCACCCCCATCATTCAGCCCGGACACTGAGATCCAGCACTGAGGGCCTTCTGGCGGTTCCCTCACTGCGAGAAGCAAAACTACAGGGAACCAGGCAGAGGGCCTTCTCGGTAGTGGCGCCTGCCCTGTGGAACACCCTCCCATCAGGGGTCAGAGAGATAAACAACTACCTGTCATTTAGAAAATACCTGAAGGCAGCCCTGTTTAGGGAAGTTTTTAATTTGTGACTTTGTATTGTATTTTAGTATTTGTTGGAGGCCACCCAGAGTGGCCGGGGAGACCCAGCCAGATGGGCGGGGTATAGATAATAAATTATTATTGTTATTGTTAATAATAATAATAATAATAATAATAAAAATGGTATATCAGAGAGCAGGCTATGGTAGACTCTTTCTCCCCAGTCTCTTAATTTCTATACGGATTGAGATTTCTATAGTAAGGGATACCACTTGCAATCTGAAATGGTACAGTCCAGATACAGGTTTATCACACGGGTCTGAAATTCTGCTAGATTGTGACCTATACCCTGTCCCCTGCCCAACTTCTCTATAGCCATCAATAGTCTCACGTAGGTGACAAAAGTAACAGCCATCTGTTATGCCTTTGTCATAACCGGGGGGGGGGGGGATGCATTTTAGTGTTTTCCATTCTCTCCCCCTCTCTTCTGAGGCACAGCAGGATGGCAGATACAGCTCTCTCTCTCTCATCCAGCACACCTCTCGCACACTTTGCTAAATGCTATCTGAAAGCAGGTGACAGTGGTGGCCTCGACAAAAGTGTCTCCTTGACTGCACTGCAAAGACATCGGCAGACCTGTCATTAACAAATCAAGCCGAGCAAAATATTCTCCACTGGGCGGAAACAGGGAACAGAAACGAAGAGGCAGCTTTCAGGAAAAGTGACAAACGTTCAGGGTGCTGACTGTCGAACCTTGACTGCGGGTTCAGGCTCCCTGCAAGCTCTAGGAACGTAACAGGTTTATTTAGACGGGCTCTAAAACACACGGGCCTGCACTGCAGCACAGCAGGGTTTCCCTAAGGCTGCGGGTGAGAGAATACTTTTCAGCCCAAGGTCTCTGGGCAGATTTATAAATCTGTAAAATACAAAAATAAATAAATTATCAGGTGTTTTGGACTACTGCACCCATAATCCCTGACCTTTGGCCATGCTGGTTGGAGATGATGGCAGTTGGAGTCCAACACTATCTTAATGGCCACGGGTTAGCCACTCCCCCATATTATTATTATTATTATTATTATTATTATTATTATTATTATTATTATTATTTGTTGTTGTTTTGTTGTTGTTGTTGTTGTTGTTGTTGTTGTTAATTACAGTGGTAACTCAGGTTACAGATGCTTCAGGTTACATACTCCGCTAACCCAGAAATAACACTTCAGGTTAAGAACTTTGCTTCGGGATAAGAACAGAAATTGTGCTCTGGCGGCACAGCGGCAGCAGGAGGTCCCATTAGCTAAAGTGGTACCTCAGGTTAAGAACAGTTTCAGGTTAAGAACGGACCTCCAGAACGAATTACACGTACCACTGTATTTATACCCTGCCCATCTGGCTGGGTTTCCCCAGCCACTCTTGGCAGCTCCCAACAGAATATTAAAAGCACAATAAAACATGAAACATTAAAAACTTCCCTAAACAGGGCTGCCTTCAGGTGTCTTCTAAAAGTCAGATAGTTGTTTATTTCCTTGACATTCCACAAGGCGGGCACCACTACTGAAAAGGCCCTCTGCCTGGTTCCCTGTAACCTCACTTCTGGCAGTGAGGGAACCGCCAGAAGGCCCTATCTAGTGCGTCTCATGTTCATATAGTTTCTTACTGCACCCCCAACCCAATCTACTTTTCTGTCTGGAAAATGTTCACGTTCTCCCAAATGGCTGTGCAATCCACTTCTTCCATGAAAGCTGAGATGTAACATTTCCCAGAGGTTTATCGTTAGGACTGCATTTGGTGGAGGAGAAGAAAAATCACATACTTCCCGCCCTCCCCCCCCCCCCGCTTTCACATCCGTCTTTCCCAGGTAACAGAATCTGTATGCTTTCTCCTGCTCAGTCTTAGGTTTGACAGCCATGTTTTGATCTTCAAGCTGAAAGCACATTTGCTGCTGGAAAAACCTTTGGTTCAAAACCCGAAAGCTAAAGCCAGACTTCTCAAAGAGTTGAGCAAAGAGTGTTCTCATTGGTCAAAAGTTGGCCTGTTTGTTTCCTCCCTTCTATCCAGTGGCTTTTTTGATGTGTCAAAACTTCTTTCATCCATCCCCATCTGTAAGATCGATCATTCTTTAGAGCAGTGGCTTTCAATCTCTCTCTCTCTCTTGATTGAGGAACCCTCTTGACATGTGATAGGATGCAACACCACAAACCCTTCCCACAGAGCCCCCAAATACCAAGTTAAAAAGAAGAGGAGACTGGTAAATAACCAGGGCTGGCTGCCCTGTGCAAGAGGAGAAAATGTCGTGTTTGAGATGGGAGGTTGTAAGTTTTTACAAAACCCCAAAGAAAGCCAGCAGAACATTGGCTAAATACAACCTACAAGAGTATTAGTATTCAACGGAGGGATGAGCAAATATATCAAATCCAGTTTCTCTCAGCTTCTCTCTTTTCCAATCTTCATCACAATCACCAGCATTTGTCGAGAGAGTGCTTTTCCCAATAACCATGAGCAAGGGAGCTTGAGTTCAGTTCTCCCCATTTCAACCTCAATTTTCAACATAGTCAGTGCTTTTCTTCTAGAAAAAAGGTGCCAAGTCTATATACCCTTGAGTACCCCAGAAAAAAATCCTCCTCCTCCTCCTCCTCCTCCTCCTCCTCCTCCTCCTCCTCCTTCTCCTTCTCCTTCTCCTTCTCCTTCTCCTTCTCTTCCTCCTCCTCCTCCTCCTCCTCCTCCTCCTCCTTCAACTCAGCATGTAAATTCTCCAATGTTTTATTGCAAATTTATCCCAATGTAAACATTTTTGAATGTGGCTATGCCTAATGGGAAGGGATGCGGGTGGTGCTGTGGTCTAAACCACAGAGCCTAGGGCTTGCCCATCGGAAGGTCGGCAGTTCGAATCCCCGCAATGGGATGAGCTCCCGTTGCTCGGTCCCTGCTCCTGCCAACCAAGCAGTTCGAAAGCATGTCAAAGTGCAAGTAGATAAATAGGTACCGCTCCTACGGGAAGTTAAATGGCATTTCCATGCACTGCTCTGATTCACCAGAAGCGGCTTAGTCATGCTGGACACATGACCTGGAAGCTGTCTGCGGATACACACACACACACACACATGCTGCAGAACTGTTGGATAAGTGCAAATTTTAAAGGATGGCTGTGTTTTGGTTCATGTATTGTTTCAGAAAGTGCAAATTAGGTAGGTTTGCCTTTAAATGTGAACTAAATTGAATTCCAACCCCACCCCCACCCCCAACTCTAGTTTACAGTGAGTTAGAAGAACATAGGGAGCTGCCTTAACACCAAGTTCAATGCATCACAATCCATTTCTCCACCACCACCCCTTCCCTTGACTAGTTTCATTATATGTACACTGGAAAGTGCCATACATTCATTCATTCCCCCACCCCCTATTAGTGACAAAATTCTCAATTTTGTAGCTAATACAGAAGTCTCCTGTTGTAAGTAAATTACTGCACAATGTGATTCCCGAGCCACAGTCCGTGTTTTCTGTTTTCATTAACTTCTACTCCATTTATCTTTAGCTGGACAAAAATCAGAGGCTGTTCTAGCAAAAAATAGGAAGAGTGCATTTTATTTCTTCCTTTGTTTCTAACACCTTGCGTTGGTGTACCAGGCAAACTCTCCTGCCATCCATAGGCCAGGTTCAGCGGGTGACCCTAGCCATCAGCTGCCTGTCCTCATAGAATTTGGCAGGGAGGAAGATGGGAGAACATTAGAATTAGTTGGATCTGCCTGTCATTGGTGCTGGCTCTGCCAATTTTCTGCCCCACCAGCAGTGGTGGAGGAAGGGGGTGTGGTAGGGGCGGTCCACACTGAGTGTCACCACTGAGGGGGTTGACAAAATGCCAGGCGGCACTCACCACGAGGCCTGCAGTGCACCCGAGCCACGTGTCTTCCCTGGGAGAGATGTGGTGGCTTGGGCGCCCTCCAGCTTCGTACTGCCCCAAATGGTCCGCCCACCACCACCCCAGCCGCTGTAGGGCAGCTGGGTTGGAGGAGGCAGGCAGACTCCTTGAAGGCCCTGTGGAGCATCCTGCCCCGGTTCGCCCCACTCGTGCGAGTGGCTGGCCCCACCCCTGGGTGCCGACCCAAGTGCCCAATCGGCTTGCTCCGCCACTTACCACCAGTTCCAATGAGTAACAGCCACCAAGGACTGGTAGCAGCTCTCCAGATTTTCAAACAGAGCATTTGGCCACTTCTAGATCCACTTAACTACAGTGGTACCTCTGGTTACAAACTTAATTTGTTCCGGAGGTCCGTTCTTAACCTGAAACCATTCTTAACCTGAGGTACCACTTTAGCTAATGGGGCCTCCCACTGCTGCCGTGACATCAGCACACGATTTCTGTTCTCATCCTGGGGCAAAGTTCTTAACCCGAGGTACTACTTCTGGGTTAGTGGAGTCTTTAACCAGAAGTGTTTGTAACCCGAGGTAACACTGTGCAGGTTTTTTTTATGAATACTGAGGTGTGTGAGTGTGAGAGAAAGACTATGATTTGGATACAACTGGAGGAAGTCAGGGATTGGGTTAATTTCATTCCTCCGCCAATAATCTTAGGACTGGTTTTAAGGCTCCAGCAAACGCATAACAACACCATCTGTGAGGTGTGCCCTGCTCATGGTCATTGGTGTAGGTCAGCCTTCGCTAGCTGACTGGGGCTTATGGGACCTTGAAACCAGAACATCTAGAGGGCACCAGGTTGGCAAATGGTGGTCTAGTGGAATGAGCTCTGGAAATACTGCTTATATTTGCAATTGCAGTTCTCCTTCAGCCCACATCAACCAGCTGCATATACATTTTTCCAGAGAAGGAATCCTATCTCCACCATTGCATTCTCAAACACAATGGGGGGAAAGACCACAACAAGACTATCCTTTCTGTAGCTTTCCCAACAAGATACTGTCAACTCTGCTACATTTTCCATTGTTTGTGCAACTTCTGAGGTTTACAGAAAGCAATAACAGATTTTATTCTCTCTCTGATATTTCCACTCCTTTTTTAAAAAAAATGGCCGATTAGCAGCAAGTCTGAGTCTTGGGGGCTAAATGGTCAGTCCTCACCATTCACAAGATAATTCGTCACAAGATATTCATCCGGCACAGAAGGGAATGCCAGCAAATCCATTGCAAAGGGTATTTTTCAAAGCGTTCCTGTTGGAAACAACAGCTTTAAAGCCAGATTTCTTCTTTCTTTATATACCGGTATATCCATTTACCTGTTGTATTTGCATATTGTTGTGATAATCCAGGAGCGAATGCTGCTGCGAAAGTTCCCTCAGAAACCATGAGGCATTTTAGAAGGGCATTACAAATTGAAGCGTTGGGTTGAATCCTACTCTGAGGTTGCGAGCAGAACAACTTCTGCTTGCACAATGGAGCTTCCCTTACTGCTCCTCGTTCTGTGCATCCCCCTCTGTGCTCCCAAATCTGTTCCACGGGGAAACCCAAAGTACCCACAGTGAGAGGAGGGAAGTTTTGTTCTATGCATGGGCATGAATGAAGTCCGCTTGCTCAGTGACTTAGGGTTTGTCCACACTTCTATTGACCCACACTTTCTAGGCATGGATCTGGGTGGTTTTCCCCTTGCCCCACTCCTTTGTCAGGGAAAATCCACTCTTTAGCTCTAAATCAGAACAAATGGCAATCCACAAAACCCCGATTGCCATTTGCTCCAAATGAATGCTAAAGAGAAAATCCCCCTCCCCTGGGGAAAGCAGCAGGAAAAGAGGAAGAGTGGATAAGTCCTTAGTTGGATACATTCCCATCTTAAGCTATGCGGTTTATTCCTTTCTACACTGATGAGTGGGACGCGGATGGCGCTGTAGTCTAAACCACTGAGCCTAGGGCTTGCCGATCAGAAGGTCGGCAGTTCGAATCCCCGCGACAGGGTGAGCTCCCGTTGTTCGGTCCCAGCTCCTGCCATCCTAGCAGTTTGAAAGCACATCAAAGTGCAAGTAGATAAATAGGTACTGCTCTGGCGGGAAGGTAAACGGTGTTTCCATGCGCTGCTCTGGTTTCGCCAGAAGCGGCTTAGTCTTGCTGGCCACATGACCTGGAAGCTGTACGCTGGCTCCGTCGGCCAGTAAAGTGAGATGAGCACCGCAACCCCAGAGTCGTTCGCGACTGGACTTAACTGTCAAGGGTCCTTTACCATTTTTACACTGACGAGTCAATGTTCACTTATTATTATTATTATTATTATTATTATTATTATTATTATTATTATTATATTAAAATGCTTCTACCCTGCCTTTCAGCCAAAGAGATTCTTAAAGAATAAGATAAACCCCTGTGTTGCAAACTTCAAGCCTAGTGTATTCTTAAGGCAGCTGATGTTGTCAAAAGAAATACCACCAAAGAATCCAAGAGACCAAGAAAACTAAAGATCGAGCATCATCTCCAAATTTTCAACTGCCAGGAAATCACGCAATTCAGACCCAGGAAAACCAGGTCTGCAGAATTCAGCTGTCAGCAGATGAAAAATGAACAGCAAAGAAGCCAAACAAGCCTCTTGAGCAGTGTCTGGAGTGAACTTTCTGTTGGAGGATGCCCCCTCCTCAGAAATGTCCACAGCACCTGTACACAGGATGCTTCAGAGTCAGAGAGCTGAAGGTCAGTTTCCTTGCATGAGAATATTACTGAACATTACAAGTTGAACAGATGGGAAGTAAGCGTGAACACAGGTATAGTACTAATCCCAAAGGAACAGCAGTCCAACACTCTGGTTTGCTGGTGATTCGTCTAGTTTGGCCAGAAATCCCTTTGCAGGTGCTCCCCCCACCAGCAAGCTTAAATTTAGAGATATTTTTCTACAAATAACTTTCAGCACTAGTACTTAAGAGCATGGACCCACCCAGATCATTAGCTGAGCAATGCTGGGGCAGGGAAGTGTCCCATAGAGAAATCCTCATGTGGCGTAAAGGCATCCAGGGAAAGGCAGGGAACCTGGCAAGGCAGACGGCAGGAATAATTTGCTGTTGCTGTTAATTTGGGGGCTATGCTGCTGGGTCTAAATGGCATCATCCATCTCATAGGATTTACATTCCTGGGAATGCCTCTGAATGCAAACATCTGTGCCTGCTCTTACTTCTTCCAATACCATTTTTATTTTTAATTTAACCAGGTTTATATTTCATTTTTTTAAATAAAAGAAACCTTTACAAGTTATAGGCGATTAAGAATATATCTCCCCACAACAGTTAATCGATGCCTGCTTTTATTCTTTATGGTTGTTACTACTACAACTACTACTACTGCAAACCACTTTGATGTTTACTATGAAATGTTGTTGTTGTTCAGTCGTTCAGTCGTGTCCGACTCTTTGTGACCCTATGGACCAGAGCATGCCAGGCACCCCTATCCTCCACTGCCTCTCGCAGTTTGGCCAAACTCATGCTTGTTGCTTTGAGAACACTGTCCAACCATCTCATCCTCTGTCGTCCCCTTCTCCTTGTGCCCTCCATCTTCCCCAACATCAGGGTCTTTTCCAGGGAGTCTTCTCTTCTCATGAGGTGGCCAAAGTCCAGCTTACCAAGGTTCATGGTTCTTACATTCCAGGTTCCTATGCAATATTTTTCTTTCCTTTCGCTTCCAGGCATATCCACAACTGAGTGACCTTTCGGCTTTGGCCCAGCCGCTTCATCAGCTCTGAATCTACTTGTACTTGTCCTCCGCTCTTCCTCAGTAGCATGTTGGACACCTTCCGACCTGAGGGGCTCATCTTCCAGCATCATAACTTTTATATGCCTGTTGTCTTTGTCCATGGAGTTTTCTTGGCAGGGATACTGGAGTGGATTGCCAGTTCCTTCTCCAGGTGCATCACATTTAGTCTAAACTCTCCGCTATGACCTGTCCATCTTGGGTGGCCCTGCATGGCATAGCTCATAGCTTCCCTGAGTTATTCAAGACCCTTCGCCACGACAAGGCAGTGATCCATGAAGGAGTTTACTATGAAATAGTGGTATATAAATATTGTGTGTGTGTGTGTGTGTGTGTGTGTGTGTGTGTGTGTACATATTGCTTAAGGACAGTGAGTGCTTAAAAAACAAAGGGGTCTAGAGAGAGTGTGCACCACTTTTGGTTTGCTGTGGATATATATATGACTTTTTTAACAGAACAAATTAAAAATGAAGCGAAACAGATGAGAAAAACGAGTTACTGACATAACAGGCTTAAGAAATGCTCCATAACTATACACATTGATTATCCAAACTCTTTCTTTCTCCTTTATGTTTTCTTACAGGGTTTTCTTAATACACACTGATTATCCAAACTCTTTGTTTCTCTTTTATGTTTTCCTTTCAGAGTTTTCTTAATGGGGTTTCAAGATCAAGAGATAACTCAAAAGTCCATAGTCTGGAGCACATTGGGGGCGAGGGGCAGTCATTATCCTTTACACTTGTGTAATCAATAAACGCTTTCCATGTTTTCTCGAACGAGTCCTTTATCTTTTGTCCCCTGCTTGCCCTTAGCTTCTGGATTGATTTCTCTAAAAGAGCACATGGCCAAACTTTTTGATGCCACTGGTCGATATTTCTGTTCTGAAGTGCCTTCCCATTCTGAGCTACAAGTCCTTGGGCAGCCAAGAGTAAATGACTCAGTGGCTCCTTATGACCGAGATCTATGTTTCTTTCCAAAAACTTTCAACGTTTGGCTACGTTGGGAACAGAATTTCTAGCCATGGTGAGAAACCTTGCCCAGAATGCTCACTCTGTGAAAAGCCACCTTGAGAGCTCCATGAGTGTCGTGCACAATGAGTAGATGGCAACAGTTAAGCAAACACATGTGGGGAAGGGTCATAGCCGAGTGGCAGAGCATCTGCTTTGCATGCACAGGGTCCCAGGTTCAATCCCAAGCATGTTCAGATAGGGCTCTGTCATGGACTGGCTTGAGACACAGGAGTGGTGGAAGGCACCAGCTGGGGAACCCTTGAGGGAAGAAGGCTCAGAACCCGGGGACTGGTGATGGGATGATGATGAGTGGTCAAAGGGAAAAGAGGGAGGAGACTGGGAGAAGGAGATGTTGGAAGCTGAAGAGCTAACAGGGTGAGCAGGAAGAATCAGAGGCAGAAGCAAAGGCTGGAGAAGAGGGGGAGGCCAGAACCAGAGATGGGGCAGCCTTCTGAAGAAGCCAGGAGGTCTCCTCTTCCTGCTGTGACCAGCTCCCCTTCCCACCTAGTCTCCCAGAATGTCAGGGGCTGGTCTGGATCGGAAGATTGGAGGATGCATTTGCAGGTAGGTCAGTTCCTAACAGAAGAGGAGAGGGAATACCTCTCCCCCCCCCGCCGCTTCCAGCGTTTCCAGAAGCAGAGAGACGGGAGACACGGAACCTGCACAGTTTAGAGAGGAGCTACCCAACAATGAGATAGTAGCTAAGCAACCAGAAGGGAGGGAGCAGCTGGGCGATGCATCAATCGAGAGTGGGGGAACCCCTCCCTCTCCCCGAACTCAGAGGTCCAAGCGTGTCAGAGAACAAAGGAGACACAGAGGGGGAGGGACTTCCCATTGGTGCACTTCTTGCTGCGGAAGTCAGGGGGAGGAGTCAGTGTAGGCAACTGATCTCCTTGCGGAGGGTTGTCTGTTTGTGCTTGCAACATAACGCTGTAATAGAAGGACTATAATTCTACCAAATGCTCATTAATTCTTATCGGTGAGCTACCAGAAGGGAGAGGGGAACTTGACACAGAACCTGAAGAGGAATGAAGAGGGCAGAGCAAAGAGAGACAAGGTGACGGAGCCTCTGGTTGCTGGGGAAGGACCTGGGGAGGGAGGGAGGAGCCTTAGAGAGCAGTAGGAAGGGGGGGACCTTCAGTCCTTACAACTGCCTCATTGGGGCAAGACCCACTGGGTTGCTGCGATTACTAGGCCTGAGTTCTTTCTTTGAATAAAGTGTAAAAGTCAGTAACACCTTGTGAGTTATTGCTTTCCCAACATCAGGGTCTTTTCTAGGGAGTCTTCTCTTCTCATGAGGTGGCCAAAGTACTGGAGCCTCAACTTCAGGACCTGTCCTTCTAGTGAGCACTGATTTCTATAAGGATGGATAAGTTTGATATTTTTGCAGTCCATCGGACTCTCAAGAGTCTCCTCCAGCACCATAATTCAAAAGCATCAATTCTTCGGCGATCAGTCTTCTTTATGGTCCAGCTCTCACTTCCATACATTACTACAGGGAAACCATAGCTTTAACTATACGGACCTTTGTCGGCAAGGTGATGTCTCTGCTTTTTAAGATGCTGTCTAGGTTTGTCATTGCTTTCCTCCCAAGAAGCAGGCGTCTTTTAATTTCATGACTGCTGTCACCATCTGCAGTGATCATGGAGCCCAAGAAAGTAAAATCTCTCACTGCCTCCATTTCTTCCCCTTCTATTTGCCAGGAGGTGATGGGACCAGTGGCCATGATCTTAGTTTTTTTGATGTTGAGCTTCAGACCATATTTTGCACTTTCCTCTTTCACCCTCATTAAAAGGTTCTTTAATTCCTCCTCACTTACTGAACTAGGTAGACCATTGTCCTCACTCAGTATATGACAGCTTCCTACGTTCTTGAGGGAGTGGGGGTCTTAATCTGCCACACCATGACCACCTGAAGCATTTTCCTCTTTTGCTAATGACAGGGCCATCTCTTTGGGTGGGGTGTGGGGTGTGGGGAATACTTTCTTGGTTTTAAGTTCAAAGAGCACTTTTAGGATTCTATGGTCCCACTATTCTAAAGGCTCACAACAGTGAAGCACCAGTAGCTTTTGAATGATGTTATTGAGGATTCCCAATTGGTACTTGTAATTTCATACAATAATTATTTCGTTGATAAGGTTTTTGATGTAGGAGCAGCCCCAGACATTGTGCTGATTGGATTTGTACCCAGGAAAACTATATCCTCTTTTCTTCTTCTTCTTCTTTTGGTTAGAAATTGTCTAATTATACTGCAAGGCAGTATACATGATGTATTTTAATTTCATATTTTACGCACAGTAGTGCTACTCTCTGCCCTCGGGGGGGGGGGAATCTTCTGCATAGTTAAATAATTCAAGTGCAGAGTAAATAGCAAAACCAGGAATGAAAGGAAGGAGTCGTACAAAAGCAAACAGCCACCAGTCATGATTCACACCTGAGAGTTGCGGATGGAATCTTGGCTGTTTTCATTCTTCTTTCCTGCAAGTTCAGATTTGCCCAGAGAGCAACCGTGAGGAGCAATTGAACCTTACCTTCCTTCCACTTAAGTGGGCTAAAATGGACCTCAATGCACTTTTCAGTGAATAAGTTACTTTTTTTGAAAATAAATAATAAAAGCTAAGTTGAGAGATGGGGGGCCCGGCTGGTATGGGGTCCAGTACATGTGTACTGGACCCAGTGTGGTGTAGTGGTTAACTGCGGTAGTCTCATAATCTGGTGAACTGCATTCATCTCCCCGCTCCTCCACATGCAGCTGCTAGGTGACCTTGGGCTAGTCACACTTCTTTGAAGTCTCTCAGCCCCACTCACCTCACAGAGTGTTTGTTGGGAGGGAGGAAGGGAAAGGAGAATGTTAGCCGCTTTGAGACTCCTTTGGGTAGTGATAAAGCGGGATATCAAACCCAAACTCTTCTTCTTCTACTGTATCCTCCCATTGGAGACCTCAGGCAGTGGCTGCTGGAGGGGTAACAGTGGCAGACCACCAGCTGATGTTTCTGAGCCCCTGCCCAGCAGCTACCTAATTCACACTTTGCAACCCAATATGCAAACTGAAATACAACTCTTGTTCAGCATAAGCATTTCTCTGAATTTTGCAGTTCTCCAAAGAAGAAAGTGCATACACTAGTGAAAATAAAATACAAAATGCAGCATATATGGGGAAATTGCTTGCAAAAGTGCATATATTAGTATGAAATGTTTTTTGTTAAATGCTTGTATGAAAATTAATCATAATTTTCATGCTGATTTTTTTGTTTTTTAAAAACCAAATCTCTGCAGAAATGTAGAGACTGGGAGTGGGAAGCAGTCAGCAAAACTGACAAATTAATTCATCACTAAATTCAGGTTTGGAAGTGAGAGCTGGACCATAAAGAAGGCTGATCGCCGAAGAATTCATGCTTTTGAATTATGGTGCTGGAGGAGACTCTTGAGAGTCCCATGGACTGCAAAATGATCAAACTTATCCATCCTTAAAGAAATCAGCCCTGAGTGCTCACTGGAAGGACAGATCCTGAAGTTGAGGCTCCAGTACTTTGGCCACCTCATGAGAAGAGAAGACTCCCTGGAAAAGACCCTGATGCTGGGAAAGATGGAGGGCACAAGGAGAAGGAGACAAAAGAGGACGAGATGGTTGGACAGTGTTCTTGAAGGTACCAACATGAGTCTGACCAAACTGCAGGAGGCAGTGGAAGACAGGAGTGCCTGGCGTGCTCTGGTCCATGGGGTCACAAAGAGTCGGACACGACTAAATGACTAAACAACAACAACAACAACAACAACAACAACAAATTCAGGTTATGGCCCTTTCCATTCCAACGAAAATTTACAAATTCAGTGAGAATTTTGGTGGACACAGTCATTATCTCTACTAAGGATGAGATAGGAACACAGGGATCTGTTTTATCCTGAGACATGTCCATCTGTATTTGTATTGACTACACTGATTGACAGGACGCGGGTGGCACTGTGGGTTAAACCACAGAGCGTAGGGCTTGCTGATCAGAAGGTCGGTGGTTTGAATCCCCGCGACGGGGTGAGCTCCCGTTGCTCGGTCCCTGCTCTTGCCCACCTAGCAGTTTGAAAGCACGTCAAAGTGCAAGTAGATAAATAGGTACCACTCCGACGGGAAGGTAAAAGGTGTTTCTGTGCGCTGCTCTGGTTCTCCAGAAGTGGCTTTGTCATGCTGGCCACATGACCCAGAAGATGTATGCCAGCTCCCTTGGCCATTAACGCGAGGTGAACGCCGCAACCCCAGAGTTGGACACGAGTGGACCTAATGGTCAGGGGTCCCCTTTACCTTTACACTGATTGACAGCAGCTGACCAGGGTTTGAGACAGGGCTTTCTTCCAGCCCTGCATGGAGATGGCAGGGTTCGAACCTGGGACATCCTACAAAGAAAGCAGCACCTCTGCTGCTGAGCTATGGCCGTTTCTGCAAATGGAGTTCCACTTTTGCATTTTTGCACGCCTTGGTTCTGTCCTCTTTCCTCATTGATCTAAACCAGCATAGAAATCTGCATTTCAATACACATAAAGATTATCATTATTGAAGTTTCCACTGGAAAGACATCAGTTAAGACACGTTGAAACAACAGGAAGAAATAATCCGGACTCTTTTGCAACAGCTCATTAATCAGTCTGCATCGCTGGGTAGAATTGATTCGCAAAATATTCAGCTCGATTTAGACCACAGGTGGTGATGCGACAGAGACGTGGAGGTGGGGATGTGGAAATATGACATCTATTCCCCATGAAAGCATCTCAGGATAACTTTTCCCCATCAGCAAAAGGAACTGCGCTTATAGTGTTAGGAAATATTTTCCTCTCAAAATACACTGTTCAAATTCATGTTTTCTCAAAATGCAACTCCTACATGTATTTTTGAACATGTTTGGATGTGTGTCTGAGCCAAGAACCGTGTTTATATACCAGCTCTGTGTCCAACTTGCTATCTCAGTGTTTTTCAACCACTGTTCCGTGGCACACTAGTGTGCCGCGAGATGTTGCCTGGTGTGCCGTGGGAAAAAATGAAAAATTCAAGAGAATTACTTTATATATAGTCAATATAGGCACAGAGTTAATTTTTTTAACATTTTCTAATGGTGGTGTGCCTCGTGATTTTTTTCATGAAACAAGTGTGCCTTTGCCCAAAAAAGGTTGAAAAACACTGTGCTATCTGGTCTCCTGCCTACACCAAACATAGCCATACCTCTCACCTGACACTTTGTTATGTGTTTTAACCTTGGACCCACCCTAGATACTGCTTTGGTTGCTTTGGTAGACAAGTTGACTTGGGTGCCCTATGAAAATAAGGGGTGTGGGTGGCTCTTTGGTCGAAACTACTGAGCCTCTTGGGCTTGCTGATAAGAAGATCAGCAGTTCGAATCCGCGCAACGATGGTGAGCTCCCATTGCTCTGTCCCAGTTCCTGTCAACCTAGCAGTTCAAAAGCACACCAGTGCAAGTAGATAAGTAGATACCACTGTGGCAGGAAGGTAAATGGCATTTCACTGCGCTCTGGTTTCCGTCATGGTGTTCCATTGCACCAGAAGTGGTTTAGTCCTGCTGGTCACATGACCTGAAAAGTTGTCTGTGGACAAACGGCAGCTCCCTTGGCCTGAAAAGTGAGATGAACAACCCCATAGTTGCCCTATGAGAATAGTACATGCCATTAGCACCATCTCAAACATAGTATGTACCATTAAACCTGCAACCCATCTCAGCTGTCTCTGAAGCTGGAAGAGGAGAGGACAGAGGGTGAAGAAAGAGCTGTGAGTGGAATCAATGTGCCAGTCTTAGTCAGCTTCAGGGTTTGTTGAATCTCTGTACTGCCTTTCATCCGAGGATCAAAGGGCAGTTTACAACATAAAAAAACAAAAATGCACAACATAGTAACAAACAAAAGCAGCAACTCACCCATTGTCTTTTTGTGATGTCAGCTGTGGACACTGGAGCCTGCAGAGTGACCGACTGACTGACACCACCCCCACCCCCAGCTCCAGTGCCTCCCAAAGATGAGTTGGTGGCCCCTTACATTTGCTTGTAAATGACTTTGTTGTGTCTGACAGGCAGTTGTTAACAGACAGGATGCTCAGCTAAACTGGACTGGTGGTCTGACCAAATCTGAAAATATTGATCACCTCCTATTCCAGAGATGGAGAACCTCAGGGCTGAAGGACAAATGCAGCCCTGCAGCCCCATATTTAACTGGTCTGTGGGGCTTTTCCCAAGTCGCTCCACTCACCTCTCCTTCTTTACATATTTGTTGAGTGTTTGTGTCTGCCTTGAATGCTGCTTGATGGCCTAGATGAAAGAAAGAAAGAAAGAAAGAAAGAAAGAAAGAAAGAAAGAAAGAAAGAAAGAGAGAAATAGAGAGAGATGCGTGTGTGTAGAAGCTAGCCTCCTGTACAAAACTAAAATTTATATTCCTTGCTCTGCCCACTTTTGCATCTGGCGCCACCCACTACTAGCATGCGGCCCCTGGAAGCTTGTGCAGAAGGCATTGTGGCCCTTGGAATGAGAAAGTTTCCCCACCTGTGCCCTACTAATTTTCTGCACATTTTTTCCCCTCCCTGTTCCTACACTTCCTTTCCTATGACTTTCCTCCTCTCATTTCTTTCTTCCCCTAGTAACCTCCACTCTGTCTCAGTCCCCTCCCCTAATAAGTGGTGGCCTTCCACTTCTGAAGGGACTCTGAGAGCTCGAAAACAAATGCTCCTTGTCAGGAGTGCGTGCAGGAGCCAGACCCTGCCCCTGTGACCAGTAGGGCTTCGCAGGACTGGGGCTCTCCTAAGTTTGTTCTGAAGAGGCAAGGCGCGGTCGCACAGGTGAGGCCGATTGGTAACGCATAGCACCTGGTGGCAAGAGCCGGGAAGGGATATAAGGTCAGCATTTCCCTTCAGCTCTTTGCTACAGCAACACACTTCCTGTCTTGCTGTGTTTAGGCTTCTTGACTCCTCGGACCCTTGGCTCCTGGTTCCGGACCCTTGGCTTCTTGATTCCTGGCTCTCCGACCGTCAGACCCTTGGCTTCCTGACTCCTGGCTTCCGAATCTTGTTCCTGCTCCCACCCCGCCATCTTGACCCTGGTCCCAATGTCCTCAGCTAGAACTTCAGCCACCCATGAACCGGACCATGACACTCCTCCCTGGTGCCATCTTGGATTTGGATTTCCTACAAGCCTGCATTTCCCTCCTCCCCTGGTGCTCTGCAGTCAGCAGAGGCAGCAGCGATGATCTCGAGGCTCGGCAACATTAACTTATCTTGAGTTCTTTGTAGGCTACTCCAGAGAGAAATGAGCCATCAGCTCCTGCCCTCTGATGTCTAAGGTCAGCCGCCCTTTGGCAACCGGAAGGCACTGACCTATATCTGATATTTATTGAAACCTGAAAGGGTGTTCAAAATGTCATTGTTCTGATAGGCAGGGCCAAGAGGCATATTCTCTCTGGGGGGATGAAGCACACGCTACTGCCTGTCGAAATTAAGCTAGTGATTAGAAATCTAATCCGCAGCCTGAATTGCAAAATTGAAAAGCACTCAAGCGTTCAATAGCACTTCTTAAAAGGTATAAAAATAAAATAACATAACATTGGATAAGTGCATAAATTGTGGCAACTATCAAGAGCAGCAGTTTGTTGAACCCGGTTAAGATATTGGCATATATTGAGGTTTCAATTGGGTTAAAAGTCTTCAGTGCACAGCGCTCTGTCAAAAACACACTCTCCTCCACCCACATCTCCTGAATAAATGAAGTACACCTGTTTGGATCCCAGTAAAAATAACATAAAAGGAACACAGATGAAATGATAACTGTGTGAGGCCCAAAGGCACTTCAGCTGAATCCGTTACACTTACAACCTAATCCTGCTTCCTCACATGCTTTCTGAGATCAATGGGATTTTCTCCCAAATAAGAGTATGCAGCTTTAATCTGTTGTACCGAGGGACAGAAATACAAGCTAGCGTGAAACGGGGATGGTTGGGGAGCCTTGTGTGTGCCCTGAAAATCAGTTGCACCCCTTTGAAGTCAAATTAGGGGGCTGAGTGTGCCCATTACACATCACTCTGTTGCTGGGGGGATTCTATGATGGCCTCCACCTTTGTGTATACAGAGGCCTTCTCTACACTTCCAGGGGAAGAAGAAGAAGAGTTTGGATTTGATATCCCGCTTTATCACTACCCAAAGGAGTCTCAAAGCGGCTAACATTCTCCTTTCCCTTCCTCCCCCACAACGAACATTCTGTGAGGTGAGTGGGGCTGAGAGACTTCAAAGAAGTGTGACTAGCCCAAGGTCACCCAGCAGCTGCATGTGGAGGAGCGGGGAAGCGAACCCGGTTCACCAGATTACGAGTCCACCGCTCTTAACCACTACACCACACTGGCTCTGGGAATGAGACGGTAAGAATGAAAAGTGCCATTTTTGGATTACGCATAGGGACAGCCATTTGGAATTTGTTCCCTCATATAAGAACAATTCCCTGCTAGTAAAAAAAAGGGGGGGAGGGGTTCTAGTGCAGCTCATTTCTTGCCATGCATAGTGTGCTTTTTCATGCTCATTGAATTTGTAGTCAGCAGAGGACATTTTACTCAGAGTCTTGGAAATAAATGGACACAACTAACTTAGGTCAATTAATCTCACCGGGCCTACTCTGATTAGAACTTAGTTGGATACAAACCAAGAAGAGCTCTACTCCGCTGTTACAAAATAAGACTAAATTGCTTTCTAAAATGTATAAACTAATATTAGAATGGCATACAAAAGATGAACAGGTTAAATCAGTTATGATACATGGGGCGGGGGATTTTGGCTAGAATATACAATTTACAGCATGGGAGAAACTATGGGACTAGGAATTGAAATTTACAGCATGTTATATGTTGAAAGAAAATTATATGAAAATGATGTATCATTGGTATTTAACCCCTAGTAAACTAGCTAAAATGTACAAAACAAGGTCAAATACATGCTGGAAATGTAAGGAAAAAGAAGGCACATTTTATCATATGTGGTGGACATGTAAAATAGTAAAAGAATTCTGGGAGATTATATATAATGAACTTTAAAAAATGTTCAAAATATTTTTTTTCTAAAAAAAAACCAAAGCTTTTCTTTTAGGAATTCTAGGTGCTGAAATTCCAATGGATCAGAAAAGACCACTTGTGTATGTGACCACTGCTGCTCCCATGTTACTGGCCAAGAGATGGAAAGTAGATAGAGTCCCTACCAGAGAAGAATGGCAGATATAAGTTGATGGACTATGACCGGAAGAATCAGAAATCAGGAAGACCAAAATTTAAATAAGGAATGGGGAAAATATATAATTTACCTTAGAAACCATTGTAAACAATTAAAATTATTAGTAGGGTTGGGATAACACTTGTAGTTTAATGTTAGATTTGGGGTATACAGTGGTACCTCAGGTTACATACGCTTCAGGTTACAGACTCTGCTAACCCAGAAATAACGCTTCAGGTTAAGAACTTTGCTTCAGGATAAGAACAGAAATTGTGATCTGGCAGCACAGTGGCAGCGGGAGGCCCCATTAGCTAAAGTGGTGCTTCAGGTTAAGAACAGTTTCAGGCTAAGAACGGACCTCTGGAACGAATTAAGTTCTCAACCCGAGGTACCACTGTAATGGAGAGTTAAT
The DNA here is from genome assembly GCF_009819535.1 of Lacerta agilis. NCBI lineage: Eukaryota > Metazoa > Chordata > Lepidosauria > Squamata > Lacertidae > Lacerta > Lacerta agilis. The sequence goes on from NC_046318.1 coordinate 77,332,155, forward strand.
AGATTTGTATTAGTAGACAAGATCCTGGAGGAAAAGGTTAAGATAAGGACCCACAAAGGGGAGGAGGAAAGTTTATGAGATTCTTCGGAATTCTCTTTCTATGTTGGTTGTTTGATAATTGTAAATTTTTAAAATATGAAAAAAGAAGAAGAGGAGGAGGAGGAAGGAGAAGGAGGAGGAGGAGGAGGAGAAGAGCTGGAGCCATGGGCGTACCCAAGGGGGTCAGGAGGGGGCATCTGCCCCCCTAGAAGCAAAAAATAATAATAATTAAATGGTTATCGGCAGCCTAAAAGGGAAAAAAGCTCTCCTAAAAAGCTCAACTACCGGTCTTTCTCCCCCTCCCAAAATCTGCCGTCCACTGTGTGTGTGTGTGTGTGTGTGTGTGTGTGTGTTGCGCCAGCTGATCGTTGCAAAGGAGCTTTGGAAACAGTTCCCTTGCATGGTGAGTTGCGATGGCTGAGGATCCTAGGAAACTGTGTTTTTCAGCCATTTGGGGGCTTTCTGTTTGAGCTGAACCCCAAAAAACGGGGGTAGATCACTGCTGAAAGTAGATCACAGTCTCTTGGGAGTTGGCCACCCCTGGTATAAGACATGTAACTAGAACAAAAATTTTAAAAAAAATTCAAGCAAATAATTGTAATAACTACCGTAATAAAGCACTGCTATAATTATATATAATTTTCCTAAAATTTTGGTTTCATTCGCCTTTCCGTGCTGAAATGTCACAACCTGAACGACCATGTCTTGCCCCCCCCCCCTAGTTTTGATCCTGGGTACGCCCCTGGCTGGAGCTCTACTTGATCATGCAGAAGGTCCATCTAGTCCAGCATAATCTTTTTTTCACCATTGCCAACAACGTGCCTGTGGGAATTCCACAAGCAGAAGATGGTGGCAACAGGACTTGTGCTTCTCAGCAACTAGTAGGCCTATTCAGAGGGGTACTGTCTCTGGATACTAGATGCAGAACATAGTGACCATGGCTAGCTGATTTTGATGGCCTTCTCCTCCATGCATTTATCTAATCCTCTTTCAAAGCCACCACTACATATTGAGCTAGTGAGATCCATAATTTAACTATACACCATGGGAATATGCTCTTTGTTTTGTCTGTCCTAAGTGCCCCCAGGTTCCTCTTTCAAGAGAGCATTGTGAACCCTCAAAACTTGCCTCCAAACCTTGGTAGAATGAATTCTGCTACCATCTCTGTTTTTTTAATTGGAAATGCCAAGGGCCGAAGCTGGAACATTCTCCGTAAAATCCACGTGCTCTGATCTGCAGGCCCTTCATTGAACTCTGCAACACTGAGAGATAGATAGTTGTGATGGAATTCTAAGCCTCCAGTTTGCATTTCTTGAGTAACAACAGTTATATATTTTTCCTTTCCCTAGTTTTCAGAAATGTCCCCTGTAGCAATACAGGGTTGGTAATGAGACACGAAGCAGGGAAACAAACATACACAATATCATAATTAAATGACACAAGGACTGTCTCTGGGGGGACGTTAACGGAAGGGAGAGAAGGTGGTGCTGTGCGATTAGGTAGCTGAAGTAACCCCTGGAAGGAAAAGGCATTTAAGCTCTTGTCTATCTGGCATGCAGACGGCATTGCTTCTAGCAGTACATTATTAAAGATATAGCAGAAGGGGGCGGGCGGGGGGTGGCTTGAAGTTATGCGTTGGGAGGGGAGATTAGGCCTGCATCTCCCAGTTAATTATGCAGTGTCGTAATAAATTAAAAAGTGCCAGAAATAGGAAAGAAATTCAAAACAATCCCGATGAGTCTCACTGATTTGATGGAGGCCACAATCCTCCATCAAGCCTGTGGGTGCTTACTTATTCGTAGGTTCCTTGAGCTTAATACGAAATAGTTTAGACCTTTAACCACCCCCTTAAATAAATTCAGACAAGACTCAAATTTTTGGTTTGGTTTTTGGCAGAATTTAGGCCACAACTTTATTGATTACAGCAAGTGAGTGGTTGTATAGGCTCTGGTTCGACTAGCTCCCTGCACCCTTGCAGGTAGCGCTGACCCAGGGCACCAGCATAGGTCAGCCTAGGGTGAACACCTGGAATAGCGAAAAGCAGGGGTCAGGCTAGTCCACCACCCAGATGTCCCCCTGGACTCAGGCATGGGCACAACCCCTCTCAGGGTTGACCAAACCATTGAGTCCCTGGGTTCCTTTAACAGAATAGCCTTCGCTTAGGGATGGTGAGAGCGTTCACCCTATCATCTGAACTAGAGGCTATCCACAACTTTACAAGCTGCTACACAGCAGGCGAAACCCAAATGGCAACAGCCAATCAGCCAAGTGGGGAAAACTCCTGCTGTGCCCCTGCCCCAACGGTAGATGACACACGACGGCATAGCAAGGTCAAGTGCAAGCCCTAAATATAGGGAGAGGTGGGCGGGTATTCCTATGCAGTGGCCCAAAGAGGAAGCTCAGGGACATGTGAATGGGCTTATGTAGGTCCCTCGATCCATTTGGCGAGCGTTCCATTGGTCTGATTACAACCAGCATTGAGCGACCTACCAATAGGGTGTTGTGGCTATCCAATCGAACCCACCCACAACACAGGGTTTGGTTGCCAGGTCGCACCACAACACATGCCCTCTTTGAGGGAGGACACGATTTCTAGAGAACAGCGTCATCCTATGCTGTTAGGCTGCAGAAGCCTTGCTAGGGCACAGTGTGAGACCCGGAGAGGGTGGCAGGTAAACAAATGGGCATGTTTGCTCAGACATAACTCCCAGTGAGATCATAGAATTGTAGAGTTGGAAGGGACCCCGAGGGTCATCTAGTCCAACCCCCTGCAATGCAGGAATCTCAGCTAAAGCATCCATGAGAGATGGCCACCTGACGTCTGCTTAAAAACCTCCAAGGAAGGAGAGTCCACCACCTCCCAAGGGAGTCCGTTCCACTGTTGAACAGTCAGGTGCGCCAAATGTGGGGATGAGGGGTCTTCAGCCTCCCCCCACTTTTTTCAAGGAGGGGGCTGGGCTCCCCCAAAATCCTGTGACCCAACTCTGCCTCCACCTCTTCCTCCCCGCCCAATGTCACATGATGAGGAGGAGGACAAGTGTGGAGCCAAGCTCTGCACGCTCCATTCCCACCCCTGTTCCCCTTGAGAACAGCTCTTGCTGTCAGACAGCTCTTCCTTATGTTTAATAAGTCCAATAAGGCTTAATTTGCAAGAAATGCACACACATAGAATCATAGAGTTGGAAGAGAGCACAAGGGCCATCCAGTCCAACCCCCTGCCAAGCAGGAAACACCATTCCTGACAGATGGCTGTCAAGCCTCTGCTTAAAGACCTCCAAAGAAGGAGACTCCACTACACTCCTTGGTAGCAAATTCCACTGCTGAACAGCTCTCACTGTCAGGAACAGCTCTCACTGTGTATCTGAAGAAGTGTGCTTGCACACGAAAGCTCATACCAAGAACAAACTCAGTTGGTCTCTAAGGTGCTACTGGAAAGAATTTTTGACTTTGTTTTCACTGTCAGGAAGTTCTTCCTAATGTTTAGGTGGAATCTTCTTTCTTGTAGTTTGAATCCATTGCCCCGTGTCCGCTTCTCTGGAGCAGCAGAAAACAACCTTTCGCCCTCCTCTATATGACATCCTTTTATATATTTGAACATGGCTATCAGATCACCCCTTAACCTTCTCTTCTCCAGGCTAAACATACCCAGCTCCCTAAGCCGTTCCTCATAAGGCATCGTTTCTAGGCCTTTGACCATTTTGGTTGCCCTCCTCTGGACACGTTCCAGCTTGTCAGTATCCTTCTTGAACTGTGGTGCCCAGAACTGTACACAGTATTCCAGGTGAGGTCTGACCAGAGCAGAATATAGTGGTACTATTACTTCCCTTGATCTAGATGCTATACTCCTATTGATGCAGCCCAGAATTGCATTGGCTTTTTTAGCTGCTGCATCACACTGTTGACTCATGTCAACCCAAGTAGGCACAAGGCTATTTGTTCACTTGGCAGTAAGTCACATTGAACCCAGAGGAATTTACTTACAAGTGCACATGGAGGTGGGAAAGAAATTTGATTCAGTTTGCATTTCAAGGTAAGCCAGTTGGCTGGATAGCACCATCATTTGAAATTCAACCTTCTCCAATTTTGCAGTCCATATATTCAGCCAAGAAATGTGCAGGAAAATGCCAACAAAAAAAGGCATTGTATTTCGGGGAAATTGCCTTACAGAAGTGTATACATGCAACTCTCAACTTACGCTAGGGTTATATTCTGGGAATAGTGCCTAAAGCCCAAATTGTGTGTATAGTAAAAACACATTGGGTTCAATGGTAGGTGGGATTACTCCAAAAAATTCTTCTCGGATGCCCACCCCTTTTTCATCCCCTTAAAAAAATAAAAAATAAATAAATTGCCACATGCATAAAGCTGATTGCGCACAAGTTAAATGCACGTAAGTTGCGAGTTACGTCAAATAGGCAACATTGCAAAGAAAGATGTGTCTTTTAGGAGGAATTCACACCCAAATGCTGGTTAATTTTCACGAGGACCTTTAAAAAAGCAATTTGCAAACTGATGTGAAAATGTGGAGAAATGGACTTGAGATTGGAAAAAAAGCGAGAAACTGAGAGAAATCAAAATGGACAGATTCACCCTTCTCTGCACACATCCCAGCTGCATAAAAGTAAACACATAAACTGCCAGGAGACATTACATGCTTGTCCAGCATCCATCTAGTTTGGCCTTAAGTAAATAAATACACCGCCCCCAACACAGGTCTGTTTCAGGGTAAGCCGAATCTTCAAATGTAGTTATTATTGTGTCAACATACATTCTGTTCCAAGGCAACCATATAGTTAGAAGCATTCATAGATTCCATGTCAGAATTAAGAGGGGGAAAGATAAATCACAGCCTCTCTGCTGAGCACAAGAGCTGAAAATGAAGAGAGAAAATTGTATTTGCCTTCCCATTTAATACATCAAAGTAATTTATGTCATAGCCATCTTGCTTCCTTTAATACATATGCAATTTTAAACAAAATCAATCTCTTCCAACCTCCAGAAAACCTCCAAAAATTGTTTATGAAGCTTATGTATTTTTTGTTGGAAAGAAAACTCTTTCTCTCTTGCCTGGGAGGGGCGGACCCTGGCCCATTTACCATAAGAGGACTTTTGTGCTCAGCTGACCAAGGCAATTAAAGAAAAATTGGTAGGTTGATTATCCCGAAGATTAGCCATCACATTGGTTTTAAGATGTCTCATAACTGTTCCTCGAAATCTTCCTTTTCCTTTTCAATTAGAATGGTTATAATAATATCAAAAGGTTTCTCCCAGATTTCACAGTGGAACTGTTTTCAAGTGATGATGGAGATCTACTGGTGTTCAGGGAGGATGAAGTCAAATCCCACACCCAGCTGCCATTTTGTCAGCAATTTTAAGGGCATGATATTCAGGAGAACTTTTTTTAATGTTTGCGGGGCGAGGGGCTGCAAAGGTGGTCAAAACTTACCTGTAACACATCTGGAGCCAACCCTGTCTCCAAAATAACACTAGTTTCAATATTCGCACATGAAGCACAAGATCTTGGACGCAGAGACTTCACGACTCATGGGATAACTGCAGCACGACTTGCTGTTGCTAAGCCCCGGAGGACACTGAATGCAAACTTATATGAAGTTTGGCCTGCTTATGTTGGGGACTTAATCTCGATAGAGAAGTTGACAGAAAAGGTATGAGAAAGAAGGCAACACAAGGATCTACAAAACGGGGCCCACTTTTATTTCGTTTTAAAAGGAAGAAAGAACGTGTGTATATACCACACGAGACACAAAGGAACCTGTGGAACGACACTTTCTAAATTAGAATAATAGAATCTTAGAGTTGGAAAGGGACCCCGAGGGTCATCTAGTCCAACCACCTGCAATGCAGGAATCTCAGCTAAAGCAGCCATGACAGATGACCACCCAACCTCTGCAACTATGAAATTAATGTTTTGTTTTATTGTTACTAATACAGCTGGAACAAGGGGAACTGTAATTTACTGTATGTTTCTTCCTATATTGAAAATTAGCAAAAATAATAAAAATCCTAAGGGAAGACTGGACCTGGCCAGTGACCCATCTAGTCCAGCATCCTCTTCCAACCCGATGATTATGGGAAGCCCAAATGCAGAATATGATTGCAACAGCACCTCTGTCCAGCAACTGATCTTGCCGCAGAGGTAGGGTGCTGTCATTGTGGCTCATAGCCATCTGTAACCATGACTTTGTCTTATCTTTCAAAGCCACCCAAGTTGGTGGCTGTCACGACATCTTGTGGGAATGAGTTTCAAGGTTTCACTTGGTGCTTTATTTTGTCTGCCCTGCGTTTTCCAACATCCAGCTTCGTTAGATGAATTGGACCAAATTCTGGTGCTATTAAAGAGAAAAGCCATGCTTGTGAATTTCTCACTTGATGGAGCCTTGGTTTTTTAAAATGGCATGGCAGTTCTTGTTTAAAGGTGCTGGCCTTTGAAGCCTTAAATGGCCTTCCGGTTAGGTGCTGAGTCAATGGCGGACGGGAGTCCGACGGCTCCGTCCTCCGCAAGGCTTTAGGGATTACCGTGCCTGCGCCACGGGTCCCTTAAAGCCACGGGAAGAGCGTCCCGTGGACCGTCTGCTTCGTGGGTCCCAGACGTGTCGTCTCCACTCCCGATTGACCCTCGTAAGGGGGGAAATCGGGCGAGCGAAGCTCCGGCACGGGACTGAAGAAGCGTCTGCCTTCGGAGGATCAAAGCAGCGATCCCGCCAGACCCGAGCACCCGGCACTTCCGACATAGAAACTTCCAAAGAAACTCTGTAAGTAAAAGTTTTTGGACTGTTTGAAAAGTTTGGAGCACACTGCTTGCAGAGGAAACTTTAAAAGGAAGCCTGTTCCCTTTGAACTGTTTGCGCGAGCTTGGTAGCGCTAAAAGACTAAAGCCGCGAGTAACGGAAAAGTTTTGCGAACTCTGCCAAACTTTTTAAAAGTGGATTAAAAGTTGTTTTATGGTTGTTTTGAGACTCAGAAATAGCTGATATGGCAAAAGAAGACGCCGCTCGCCCTCAGGACTAGGATTCCGGGTCAGTAGCGGGCTGCAAAATATTGTTGCCATTTCTTTTTCCTTGATACTGTTTCAGTGACTGTTTACCAGTGGAGACTTGTGACTTTTGTAGCCAGATACAAGTTACTTTATGGACCTGGTGGTAACACTGCAAGCGAGAAGCAGATACTGACTTGGGCTATTTAAAATAGACTATTCTTGGCTTTAAGGAATTTATAATTTTGGGAAAATTTGAACTCTTTGCCTAAAAGTTGGACTATTGGACTGGTGTGGGCTCCTGGCTCAGCAGCCTCTTTGTTCTCAGAAGCTAGCTGCAGGCCACCTGGTGTTTACTTTTGGGACTGTTGGTCTTCTGCTGTGAATGTCTGAGACAGTTACCACAGCAACTGGAGTGACCTTGAGATTACAGCTACAGAGCCCACAGGGAATGGAAACTAGATCTAAAGGAACTCTGGCTTCAAATTAAATAAGCAGAAAACCAAAGTTTTAGGAAAAAATTTGAGTGCAGAACAGACTCAAAGAATACAAGAGGCCACAGGCCTCAATTTTGTTAAATCGGTAAAATATCTAGGTATCAATCTCACAACCAAGAATTTGAACCTGTACAAGGATAACTACGAAAAACTGTGGATGGAGATAAAAAAAGATATGGAAATCTGGACAAGACTTAAACTGTCGTTAATGGGAAGAATAGCAGTGGTCAAAATGAATGTCCTACCAAGGATGCTGTTTTTATTCCAAGCCATACCAATTTTGGATAAACTGGATTGCTTTAAGAAATGGCAAAAGGACTTATCAAAGTTTATATGGCAGGGCAAAAAGCCAAGAATCAAGTTTAAGATCCTAACAGACTCTAAAGAGAGAGGAGGCTTTGCCCTGCCGGATTTAAGACTTTACTTTGAAGCAGCGGCCTTTTGCTGGCTAAAGGATTGGTTTAAACTAGAGAACGTTGATGTGTTGGACTTGGAAGGACATGATAATATGTTTGGTTGGCATGCATACCTTTGGTATGACAAGGTTAAGATCCACAGAACTTTCAAGTCTCATATAGTTAGAAAATCCCTGTACCAGGTCTGGACTAGATATAAAGACTTGTTAGAGAGAAAGACCCCTAGATGGATCTCTCCAGTGGAGGCCAAAGCCTATAAGAGACCGAACATGTCTGCAAACTGGCTAAGATATATGGACATATTGCAGCAGGAAGGGGACTCTTTTAAGCTAAAAAGCTATGATCAGGTGAAAAGTCAGGTCCCTGACTGGCTGCACTATCATCAGGTATATGAAACATTTAAAATGGACAAAAAAGTTGGTTTTCAAGTAGAAAAATCAAAACTGGAAACAGAACTGATAGAATCGAACTTTAAGAACCTTTCCAAAATGTATAATCTTTTGCTAGAGTGGCATACGAAAGATGAATTGGTAAAATCGTCAATGATAGATTGGGCGAAAGATGTAGGACATAATATTATGATGGATGACTGGGAGAGATTGTGGCAGAAAGGTATCAAATTCACTGCTTGTCATAGTTTAAGAGAAAACATAATGAAAATGGTTTACAGATGGTATTTGACACCAGTTAAGATAGCTAAGATGAATACCAAAATGTCAGATGTATGTTGGAAATGTAAACATGCGAAAGGTACCTTTTATCATATGTGGTGGCTGTGCCCAGCGGTAAATGCTTTCTGGGATAAGATTTATAATGAGCTCAAGAAGGTAATGAAAGTTACCTTTTGTAAGAAACCAGAGGCATTTCTTCTGAGCATAACCAATGAAGAGATACCCAGTCAGGATAGAGTGTTTTTTATGTATGCCACAACAGCAGCTAGAATCCTATTGGCAAGAACATGGAAAGGGGAAGAGATACCAACGGTGGAAGAATGGCAGATGAAGATGATGGAATACATGGAACTCGCAGAACTGACCGCCAGAATCCGGGACCAGAGGGAGGAGACGGTGTCACGAGACTGGAAAAAATTTAAAGACTATCTAGTTAAATCAGTAAAATTGAATATTTGAGCAGAGATAAATAGAGGCTTTAATAGGTTCATGTTAGATAAAACTGGCAAGAGAAATTTTTTATATGAATGATTTCTTTGTTAAATAGGAGTTAAGATTTGATATTAAGACAAGATTTATAGTTGATTAAGTATATGACCGAGCAAAGTTAAGCATATTGAAAATCTGAGTAAATGTTAATTGAACAAGATATAAAGCTACCTTAAAGATGTATTTGATTTTGAAGACAGTGGAGGGAATGGGGGAAGTCCCCAAATAGAGAAGTTAGAAACAAGGAAAATATAAAGATAGGTATTGGTTAAGGTATGTATATGTTTTCTTTTTCTTTTTATGTTTATTGTTATTGTCACTGTTTTTATTGTTGTTTTTATATTGTTTATTATGCCCTGTGTCGTTGTTGTACTTTGTTTTTTTGTGTTTTATTGCAAAATAATAAAATCTTATTAAAAAAAAAAAAATGGCCTCAGCCTAGTATACCTGAAGGAGCGTCTCCACCCCTATCATTCAGCCCAGACACTGAGGTCCAGCTCCGAGGGCCTTCTGGCAGTTTCAGGGAACCAAGCAGAGAGCCTTCTCGGTGGTGGCGACTGCCCTGTGGAATGGCCTCCCTTCAGAAGTCAAGGAAATAAACAACTATCTGACTTTCAGAAGACATCTGAAGGCAGCCCTGTTTAGGGAAGTTTTTAATGTCTGGTGTTTTATCGTGCTTTTAATGTCCTGTTGGGAGCCACCCAAAGTGTCTGGGGAAATCCAGCCAGAAGGGCGGAGTATAAATAATACATTGTTGTTGTTGTTGTTGTTGTTGTTGTTGTTGTTTCTTTATGTTCCTTAAATAGGCAAGGTTATGCAAGTGTAAGATAACTGCAAGTTTCTTCTTCTATGGAGAGGCAGTGATGGGGAAATCTGCCCCTTTGGGGTGTCTCATTGTCCTGCATGTCTAAAAGACATACAGAGGATCAGGCCAAAATGCAGAAGCTGGGGTGGTAACTTAAAAGGCTACAACTGTATAAAAATCTATTTATGTATGCTACTACAGCGGCAAGAATGCTACTTGTCCCAAAATGGAAAGAAGCAGAAGTCCCAGCAAAGGAAGAATGGATACAAAAACCCAATCTAAAACAACTCCTCACCCACAATAATACAACAACAGGACTTAACATGGACACTGGTACCAGAGCCCGCAATAAACCCAGATGCCAACTTTGCTGCCACATAAACCCGGACAACACCATTACTGGCCCCAACAACATCAAACATACCATCTCAGGACTAATTAATTGCTCATCTTCAAACATTGTGTATGCAATCAAATGCCAACAGTGCCCTTCAGCTCTCTATATTGGACAAACAGGCCAAACCCTACACCAAAGGATAAATGTACTTAAATCTGATATCAGGAATCACAAGACAGAGAAACCAGTAGGAGAACATCTCAATCTCCCAGGACATTCTGTAAAATATCTCAAAGTAGCTGTCTTAATACAAAGGAATTTCAGAAATAGACTGGAAAGAGTAGTGGCTGAATTGCAACTAATCACCAAAATTAAAACCATGGAGAAACCTGGTTTGAACAAAGACATTGGATTCTTATCTCATTATACATGACAAAGCTATCTTTAGCCATCTCACCCCTTACCTTTCCCTGTAAGACCCTGTAAAAATTGCAGCCGTTTCCACACCTATCAGCTGATCACCCATTCCCACCACCCTTCTGAGTAATACCCCTCCCCACTCCCTCACTATATTTAAGGGTCTGGTGACTTCCGTTTCAGTGTATCTGAAGAAGTGTGCATGCACACAAAAGCTCATACCAAGAACAAACTTAGTTGGTCTCTAAGGTGCTACTGGAAGGAATTTTTTATTTTGTTTTGTTTTAAAGGCCTACAGGTATCTTTCTAAGATGCCAAGATTCTCAGATCTGCAGAGTGCCAGCTTGACGGTGTAAATGTGTGGGGTAATCAATATCTTTGGGATGCCGGTTTGTGTCAATTGCTTCTTGTTGCATCTAGCGGCATAATTTCACAGGTGGCGCTTTGCAGGCATCTGAGCGACTGACAGATTAAGAGCTTCTCTCCACTGTTTTGATATCAAATGATCCTTGCAAATGCAACCCGTTAGACACAGACTTAAATGGTGAGATTAACAAGAACAGCAGTTGGCAGCACGAACCGGGCACTTAGGTCAATAACATGCCTAGGAAAGGAGACCAGCTCTTTGCTAGCTGTCTCCTAATCTCTCCAGAATGTTCTGCTACAGCTCAGCTCTACTTCAGATCAATTCGTATCGGGATTTGCAAATGCCTCATGCATCCTTATCTTTTGCATCTCACCTAACGTGTTGGGACTAATGCAAGCCTGCAAGCTTTCATTCATGGGGGACAAGTCCTATGAGGAAAGGGTTAGGTATATTGAGCCTTGGGAAGAGGTGATATGACAGGACTGTGCACCAGATCTGTCTGTAGAAAGATAAGTCACCAATAAGGGAATGTAGCCCGCAGGCTGGAGAACATCCCCTGCCTTGGAAATGTAAAGAGAAAGAAAGTTCTTTTTATCTTACGAGGTGGTATTGTAGTAAGGTTAAAGCTTACTGGGAAATGATATATAATGAATTGAAAAGGATGATTAAAGTAACTTTTGTAAAATAAAAAAAACCAAAAAAAAAACCAGAAGCTTTTCTTTTGGGAATTATAGGGACAGAACTACCTAAACTGTATAGAAATCTATTTATGTATGCTACTACATAACATAATAGCCATCTGTCAGGAACGCTTTGATGGTGTTTCCTGCTTGGCAGGGGGTTGGACTGGATGGCCCTTGTGGTCTCTTCCAACTCTATGATTCTATGATTCTACAGCAGCAAGAAGCAGAAGTCCCAGCAAAGGAAGAATGGATACAAAAACTTTGGGAATATGCAGAAATGGCGAAACTAAACCGGAAGAATAAGAAATCAAGATAACGAACTTTTTAATAAAAGAACGGAAATGGTTTATTGAATATTTACAGATAAATTGTAAACAGGTAAGAACATTGGCAGGATTATTGTAAGAACCTGCAGTTTTATAAGAGTATATATTTAAGGTAGATGAATAAATGAGCAAATTAAGTTAATTTGGATATGCAGAAGATATTAAAAATAAATTTGAGGAACCGCAGAAAGAAGGGGAAGGAAGTTTAGCTTTGAAATGTTGAAATGGTAGTAAAATTAGTGAAGTGTATAAACCTGAAAAGCATATTTATTTATTTTAGTTTTTTAATGAGAGTGAGAGAGAGAGAGAGAGAGAGAGAAAATATTCCCTGCCACTAACAGTGGATTTCTTGCATTGGCAGAGGACTGCACCACCTACAGAAGGTGACTTGATGAGCAGTTGAATATTGCTTCAACATTTGCGTGTCGAGGTCCCCAAGCCACCCCCCAATAAATTCACACTTCAGACATAATTTTTGGTTGGGTTTTTGGCAATAATTTAGGCCACAACTTTATTAAGATACAAATTATGTGAGTGGTTGCACAGGCATTGGTTCTGACTAGCTGTCCGACGGGACAGAGCTGACCACCGGTCAGTGGCGGGAGATCCCATCCGGGGAGAGATATGGAGGCTGGGGGCAGAGCCCTCCCCCTCCTCGGTGGTTCCCAGGGGCTCCTGCATGGCCCTGTCCCCCGACCGGGGGTTCGGACAAAAGCAATGTTGAGCCCCTGGCTTCCTTTAACAGAATTCCCTACAGTATCATCATCTGGAGGGGTGACCACCCCTCCAATCACAATCACAATGAACCAATGCCTAACCGCCAACCTTACAAGCTGTGACTAGTTGCTACTGCAGTAGGCGAAAACCAGATGGCCACAGCCAATCAGCCAAATGGAAAAATTCTTACTGGGCCCCTGCCCCAAAAGCAGACGACCCCATGACAGGCAGTTGCAAGGTCAAACAGAGGCCTAAGAAAATCAAAAGGGAGGGAAGGGCGGGTGATCCGAAGCACGCAGCCAAGAGAAGGCTCACCCTGCATGCCAGAGTATAAAAAGGACGCTGGGCTGTCCATCACAAATGGCAACATATAATTTTCCCCAGCAACACAGCAAAGACCTACAGAAGCTGTGGCCAGCCAACTATCCCGCCCAGCTGCAAGGGAGGTGGCTTGCCAGCCCCGTCCGCAACACGTGCTCTCCCTGAGGAGAACCTGATTTATGGCAGTGTGGAATCCTCTAGCATGCCTGAGGGAAGCAGGCAAGCTGGGCGGGGTGGGTGTGTGGGGGGGTGAATGTTAGGGTAAGCCATGTGGCACACAAAGCTCTGCCCTCTCTGTGCTCTCCAGCATCTGTCACCCAAGGCATCTGCCTCATTCTGCCTAATGGTAGCGCCTGCCTTGAAGAAATGTGAGTGTATTTCTTAGGCTGCAATTTCGGGCAACTTTTTATCCTTCTTTCCAAATGGACAAACCCAATTCCGGAAATTTAATTGCATCTTGCCAGCAGCAGAGAAGGGAATAAATGTTCCCCACACCCGTGTTCCTCCCCACACAGCAAAATAGACCTTTCAATTATTATTCCATTAGTATTATTTTATTTTATTTTATTTAAAAAAACTTGTGCTCTGAACACTGATGCGCTTGGGAATGTGCACGGCACAGATAATGCCACTAGGAGGGGAATATGTATAATAGCGTCAACTTTGCTCATTAACCTTCCGGAATATAATGGTTACAGTCCCAGAACTGCTCAAAGGGGATGAAATATCTCCTGCGGAATGATAAAAAAGAGAGGTGGAAGGTGGGGCTAGTCTTTCCAAACCTTGGCTGGAGGCAGGGTTCCTCAGTAGGAACACTTTTGTGGTAATTTGTAGAAAACCTATGGGGGGGGTGGAATTGTAATTTTTTAACCTCTCCAAAAAGCAGCCCATTACAAAAATATCAGTGTCAAGGCTGCTCTTGCCTTTGATGTTGCCTGTGAGAAACGGCCGGCTCAAGCGGTGAGCTTAAAAGCTGTTTATTTATCATTAAGATATACAGAGTGCTGAAATCATGACTACTCCCTTGCTATCAGTTTTCCGGACTAGAATCTTCCCGCCTTCACCAACAAAGGAAGCCTCTCGTCCCCCTAAAATGACGTCGGCGCTTACGTCTCCCCCTCTGCTCCCCCCCTTGTCTGCTACTGACAGTGTGTGAACTTTCTCCCTCTTCCAGAGACGTTTGCTGATAAGGGCTGGGGGAGCTGGAGGTATCTGTACTTATTATAGGTATTTGCTCTCGATATTTCAGCCCCTCCCCCTTACTGGCTGAATCACAATCTTCTCTCTCCTCTGCAGTTTCATCTCTGCTCTCCCCCCGCTCCTCCCGAGCAATACTTCTATCCCTGACAATCAGTTTCGTTGCAACCCTGAAATCAGCCTTCACCAAACGTCTGGAGCAGATAGAAGTTGTAGTCCAAAACATCTAGGGGGCACCAGGTTGACAAAGCTATTGACAAAGATGCAAGTTCAACCTGACTGTGATTTTGGAAAATAGGAAAGAAAGCATGTCCTGGCACCCAACTTGAGTCCCAGTCAGCTGCATGAAATGCTTGTGCCGGCCTACATGCTGTTTCTGGGTCTGTTTGCCCCTGCCCCTGTCACTTGCCATTCTCTAGCTCAGGGGTCTCCAAACTATGGCCCGGATACAGCCCGGGGGGCTCATTTATCCAGCCCCCAGCAACCCCCACCACCCGCTCTTAGCGGCACGGTTAGAGGAGAGCCGGAAATAGCTTGTGCACATGCGCAAGCATTATTTCCGGTGCACATCTGGGTCGGAGGAGGTCTGTGCACATGCGCACAAGCTATTTCCGGTGCTCCTCCAACCCAGAAGTGTGCCGGAAATAGCATGTGGACACGCGTATGGTCGCATGCTCCCCAGCCCTCCGGCCTGCTGCACAATCAGCAGTGAAGACACCGGCCCGAGGCATGGTAAGTTTGCTGACCCCTGCTCTAGCTAGGCAGCCCTGGACTTTGGCTGCAAGGCCCGTCTCGACTGCACCACTGCGTGTAATCACATTGCACATGTCTTGAGTTCTATCCTCTCTTTATTTATTTTTAAGTAATGAGGTGCAGAGGGAAATCCGAAACTGGAATATAGCACACGGGCAATGGCGTGCGGCAATTTATTTTCATAGGGCAGGCATGTCCAACAGGTAGATCGTGATCTACTGGTAGATCACTGGACGTCTGCGGTAGATCACTGGTAGATCATTGGCTCCCCCCAAAGAAGCTGAACAACTGTGGCTCCCCTATAAAAAGCTCAACATTTTACCTCCTCCCTGAAAAAACTCAACAACTTTGACTCGAACCCCCCCCCCCAAAATGGGCCTTCCTCCTTGTTATGTACTGAGTTGAATAGGATCCAAACTGCAGCAGTCTGATTGGTCCTAGAACAATAGGATTGAGATTGCAGCAGTCTGACTGGTCCTAGAACAATAGGATTGAGATTGCAGCAGTCTGATTGGTCCCAGAACAATAGGATTGAGATTGCAGCAGTCTGATTGGTCTGCAGGAGCCACCCAATCCAGCTCCAGGTGGAAGTGAATCCGCACTCTGATTGGCATACAGGAGTATCCCGGAATTAGCCAATCATGTGGGGCCCATTGTGTAAATAGTGTATATAAAGCAAACGTTTTGGGGGAACTACATTCCTCACTACTATGAGCTGAATAAAGAGCATGAAAATCAGACTGGACTCCGAGTATCTTTCACTCCTTCTTAAAAAAAAGTTCAACAACTTTGACCTGAACACTCAAAAAGGGGTTAGATCACTGCCAGTTTTTAACTCTGTGAGTAGATCGCAGTCTCTTGGGAGTTGGCCACCCCTGTCATACGGGAACGGTTAAGTCCAGAGGCACCAGCTTGCAAGAGTGATTGGGGGGGTGTTGCACATGTGACGTTGTGACACCCCAACATCGTGAGCATGAGCATCGTGTTTCCTTCCCTTAGCTGGGCAGAAGCTTCCTGGGCTTTGGGAAAGAGGAACCGGGTATCTGACAGGATGCTGAAGCCCTCCTGCCTCCTTTCCAAAGCTGGGCAAGCTTTAGAAAGGGGCAGGAGGGCTCTCGGACCCATTGGACCATCACACCTCCCTCCCCAAGCCAGGCAGAAGCTACCCAGGCTTTGGGAGGGACATGCCAAGGGAATTAGCCTGGTCCACCTAGTCCACTGACCGCACATGGGGAAGGAGAGGGTATGCTTTCCCCCATGAATTACATGACTTAAAGCCCTTTTCTTCCTTTCAGTAGCACGGCCAGGCTGCTGTTATACAGAACTTGCAATGCTGTTGAGTCATCCATCTGGTTCAGTATTGTCTACTCTGGCTAGGAGGGACTCTCTTCCAGGTTAGAGCTACCTGGGAAGGCTGGGGAATGAACCCGGGACTCTGTGTGCAAGGAAGACGCTCTACAACCACTGAGCCATGGTTTTTCTTCCCCACAACGGAGCATGTGTTTGTCGGACGCCTCCGTTCCCCTCACCTGCACACCCCATTTCATGTAAAAATTAGATTCCCCGTTTCATGATTTATAGGTGACGTGTGGATGAGCAAACATAGCTGCATCTACTTTGACCCTTAGCTACCCCCCCTTTTTTTTACAGGACAGGAATTGAACAGGCATAGAAATAAAATCTAAGCGACAAAGCAATCAGCATCGTTGAGATTCCTCAGGTGGAATCACTTGTTTATTTTCCTTTGTGCCGAGAATTCCCCCCCCTTTAATATGTCACCGCAACAAACTCAGAAGCAAAGGCAAAGGAAATGTCCCCCAGGCCTCCCGAGAAACACACTCCCTTGTTATCTCATCTGCCTCTCTCCCTAGTGCGAGGATAATCAGACGGAGGAAGGCAGAGTGTGCTTTATTGTGGAACACCAGTACATTAGTAAATATTTGCCTGTAAGAGAAAGGCAGAGGGAAAAGAGAGAGAGAGAGAGAGTTGGATGCCTCAGGCTGGAAAACAAAGGATGAAGTGCTGAGCAGCTGTAATCAAAAGCATCGCTGGGCATATCCGGACACTCTCCAGTATCCAGGAAGCGAGCCAGAAGGAACCAAACCATAAGAGCAGGTGGACGGCAAACTAAGGCCTGGGGGCCAGATCAGGCCCAATTGCCTTCAGGATCCAGCCTGTGGACTGTCTGTGGATCGGTGTGGGGATTCTGTTCATTTGGGCTACGCCATTCCATTTCACCCCCACACCCTCTCCCTCACACACATCATTGAGCCTAGCATCCTGTTTCTCACAGTGGCCATTCAGATGCTTCCAGGAAGCTCCTAGGCAGGACATGAAGGGAGTAGTCCTCTTTTATCATTGCTCCCCAGTCTGAGCACCGTAAGCATGACCCACTGGTGGAATTTTGGGGTGGGAGCCCTTAATGGCAAGCATTGAGGCTTGCTGCTCCAGAACACACACGGCACAACCTCTCACACCAGATACAACTGCATTCTTGACATAGTGGCGTAGCAAGGGAGGGCCGATGGGGGCGGGGCACCCCGGGTCCCGGGGGAGGGGGGTAACACTCGGCGGCCCCTCCTGCCACTCCCCAAGCTGAGCCCCACTGCCCGGCACCCCATCTGTGCTGCATTACGGATGGCTGGGGCAGCCCCACGAGCTGCCGCTCGTTCGGTGAAATAAATATACAAAACCGTGTGAATAACTGGAGGAATGGCATAAATATGAAAACTAAACTGACAATGTCGTAATGCAAAGGACGTTTATAAATATTCCATCAAAGGCAAACCTATGCTCTGAATCATCAAAGTGCTAATATAAAGTGCTACTACAACGTGCAAAAATACAAAGTGCCATAAATGTTCAATATAATGATGAAGATGGTATAGAAAATGTCTATCAGACACGAAAGTCCAATCTCACAATGTTGGGGAAGGTGCTTCAGAATCCCTCCAACATGTGGGTGTGTTCTCCCGACGGGTGGCTAGCTTCCAACTTCCCGTTTCATCGACGGTTTCCTCAAGGTCTGGACTTTTCATCACATCAGAACAAAGAAAACATAACAGCTATTCCCAGTGCCTCAGACTCACATCTTTCCAATACAGCTAATGAAAAGTCCAGACCTTGAGGAAACCGTCGGTGAAACGGGAAGTTGGAAGCTAGCCACCCGTCGGGAGAACACACCCACATGTAGGAGGGATTCTGAAGCACCTTCCCCAACATTGTGAGATTGGACTTTCGTGTCTGATAGACATTTTCTATACCATCTTCATCATTATATTGAACATTTATGGCACTTTGTATTTTTGCACGTTGTAGTAGCACTTTATATTAGCACTTTGAGGATTCAGAGCATAGGTTTGCCTTTGATGGAATATTTATAAACGTCCTTTGCATTACGACATTGTCAGTTTAGTTTTCATATTTATGCCATTCCTCCAGTTATTTACACGGTTTTGTATATTTATTTCAAGTACAGATACCGTGACTGTCTGTTGTTGTTTCTGCCGCTCGTTCGGTGGCTCCCTCGGTCGCCAGCCTGGATGGACTGCGCATGTGCGGCATTTCTGCGCATACGCAGTCCGTCCCGATGCACGTGGCACAACGCCCCACCCCCAGGGGGTGCCTCCATGCGGCGTTTGCTGCCCCGGGCGGCCAAGAGGCTTCCTCCGCCCCTGTTCTTGACAGTAACTTTTCTCTCTCTTTACATCTAAGTTAAGAGAAGAGGATAATGGATGGGTAGCGATAAGACACAACATTGGGAAACGCATTGGCCTGGTTTATCGTGTTATTACAAAAGCTAATAGTAGCACCACCCATTTGGCGTGACTAATAAAGCTATCCAGCTTCCACTAATTCCACCATTAGCACTATGAGGCGGCATCAATTTTCACATTAAACAGTCGGGTCAATTCTCCCTTTCAGGCCACGCAGCAATAGGAATTGAATAGAACACCTGAGCCCTGGATTGATAAGGAGATAATATAACAATTATCTCTCTGAAACCACAGAACGAAACACAGCACACTCTCTCCTATATCTCCAGGCACATAGGCTGGGATTGAAAGCATCATCCTTGGCTGAATAATTCGCACAACGCTTTGTACTGTGGAACTGATCGATACCAGTATTTATAAAATCATTGTTCGGGGGGAAGGTAAAACTGCAATCTGGGTTCCAGTCCCTGGCCCTACCCTGAGTATTCGGGACAAATGGTAACCTGTAAATCTTAGCTCCCAATAATGAAAATATTGCAGACATTTGAAAGAGAGAAAATCAGCTGAAGCATTTAGCGTCACATCATAGACTCATAGTGTTTGAAGCGATCTCAGAGTGCAGGTTGCAATGAGAGCATCCTTGGCAGATGGATGCCCAGCCTCTGTTAAACCACTGACAGGTTTCAGACACCAGTGGAAGACCTGTTTCTCTATCTGGTTTTTATCCCGCATAAACTACAAGAGTCCCAGTGATTATCGTTACAAGTCTTACAACCCTGCCAGTGTTGTTAACTGTTTACAATGTTCTTTCAAATACAATATAAATTTACTCTTTTTACTTTTATTTAAAACTAAGAGATCAGGAGGGGAAATGTGAAAGGGATGATTTATAAATGCTAAGAAGTAAAGGTGAAAATTGGGAAAGCGGGAGGGAGTGAAGTCAAGGAGCTTGGATGAGCAATATACAGAGTGAATAGTAAGAATGTGCTTAAATGTTAAAAAAATGGAAAAGCAGTAAAATATTATTATTATTATTATTTTTAAAAAACTACAGTGGTCCCTAAGTGGTTTGCAAAGATACAAGAATAAATAAATAAAAATCGGTTGAAACTATAAAAGCAAAGTTCAGTTAAAATGCCTGCTGGAATAAACGTCTTCAGGAGATGCTGGAAGTTCAGAAGGAAGGAGGCGTGTGTGACCTCAGCTAGAAGGGAGCTCTATAGAATTGGGCTCACAAAGCTGTTGCAGAGAATATCCTATGATGTAATAATGGCAGTGTGCTCCATAGGTAGACTACCAAGAAAAAAACACCATTTGGTTGGTCTCTCCCAGTAGTGGACGGCAGGGGGCAATGCTTACCTGACCTCCTGACAAGAGAGTTGCTGCTGGAGAATAGGAGGGGCAAGGTTGTGGTGAGGCAAGCGCTGTGCAAACGTGGTGGTCTGCTCCTGGTCCCGTCGCTCCTCTTCACACATCTCACCTGTGCTGTGAGCAATCCATGAAACCGCCTGATCATGCAGATGATCCATGCTTTTGACTCTGTGTATGTGTGGCAAGCACACGAGTCTGATGCCTGCAAACTCAGGTGTTCTGTGTGGGTCTCAAAACACATCTCTCTTGCACACACCTTACCTGAAAGCGCACCAAAGCCCATTGCCATAGAACTGTGGCGATGCACACGATGCCACGTCTTCACAGCTCGCCTTAGCTTTTATATCTCTTCACGGCAGCTTCACTGTAATGGCAATTTCATTACACACTGCCTCAGGTATCAATGGCAAATGATCGTCACCTTCCTCTTCTGGCTTCTCTTTCTTTCCTGAGAGTGCACAGGTCAGAGCACAGGTTCTCCAGCAGTGTAGCTTCAAATGGAGACTGCAAACAGAGCAATTCCCATTGCCTGAAGTCTGGTTCCTGTGTACTAATAAGCTGGGAGTTGGGAGGCAAAGGAAGCAAGATGGAGCACTCATTAATTGGCTGGGAGGGGGGAAACAACCCTAGATTGCAATGCCAGCTCATAGTACCAAAGAGGTCCCATGAGCACCAGGGACTGAGGATGCTGTCACTTACAAACACCTCCAAAAGCCAAGATGACAATAGCTAGTGATGTTTCAAAGACCGTCTTCATCTCAATTTTCTCAGTTGTTTTTTCCAAATTCCATTGGAAGGCTGTTGTGTTTGGGAGGAAAAGAGGAAGAGCCCTGTTCTCTTACCTCCTCCATTTCCTCTAAGCCAAGAGTCACATATCTCTCACCAATTTTATTCCTACTTGGGAGGAATGACATGGGCTTTTGTTGCTGACAAATATGGCTGCGGTTCTCACTGGAAACAAAAACAGCCAGGGGCCACTCCTTCCAAGGAGTGGGAAGAGTCTTTAAAAGATGAGCTGCTCTTTCAGCTTTGTTCCACCAGGAAGCTGACCATCTTCACTGCTTTCTTATAAGTGGGCTAGAAACATTGTGTTGTTAGTGATTGAGTTAGAAACATTCAGTTTGGTGAAGTCATAGAATCAGAGAATTGTAGAGTTGGTGGGAGCCCAAGGGTCATCTAGTCCACACACACACACACCCCACACACACCCGCAATACAGAAATCTCAGCTAAAGCATCCATGACAGATGGCCACCCAACCTCTGCTTAAAAACCACCAAGGAAGGAGAGTCCACCAGCTCCCGAGGAAGACCGTTCCACTATCAAACAGCTCTTCCTGTCAGAAGGTTCTTCCTGATGTTTAGTTGTGTTATGTACTGAGCTTGGATCCTAGAACAATAGCCAGGTAGGATCCCAGAAGGCAGCATCCTGATTGGTCTGCAGGAGCTGCCCAATCCTGCTCCAGGAGGAAGTGAATCAGCAACCTGATTGGTCTGCAGCAGCATTCCAATCAGGCTGCAGGAGGGGAGTTGAATCAGCCAATCACGCAGGACCCATTGTGTAAATAATATATATATATATATATATATATATATATATATATATATATATATATATATATATAGCCAGAAGTTTTTGGGAAGGCTCTCCCTCCCAGTTTACTGTGAGCTGAAATAAAGAGCATGAAATCAACACTCGACTCTGAGAATATTTCAGTTGGAATCTCCTTTCTTGTAACTTGAATCCTTTGGTCAATGAGCTCTTTTTGCTTTTAAAAAATTGTGTTGAACATTTGTCACTTAATCTTCTTTTATATGGTTTTCTCCCTTCCTTCCTTCTCCCTTTTCCTTTTCCCATGTTGCTCTTCTCTTTACGATGTTCTTCTTGTCATTTTTTTGCCCACCGTCACTGCTGAAAAGACAACAGTTATTTTCACTAACACAAAACCCCACTCTCCTTTCCCTTCTATTCTGAATTAAGTTTCAGAATCAGACTAGTGGGAACTGTTTGCATTATCCCGTCTCAGGATTCAAGAATCTTCACATGCCCAGGCTGTTTTGAACAACACTATGTGAGGTCTAAGATAAGAATTGGTAAAGCCAGGAACCTGCTCTCATCTCTAGGAGAAGCAGAGAACTAATTTTACACTATAAGTAAATTGCAAGTCATTGGCTGGAGGGACAAGGCATGCTGGTCTAGGATCCATTAATTGGACACACACAAACCATTTCCCCCTTGAGCCTCTTGGGCTTACCGTTCAGAAGGTTGGTGGTTCGAATCCCTGCGACGGGGTGAGCTCCCGTTGTTCAGTCCCAGCTCCTGCCAGCCTAGCAGTTCAAAAGCATGTCAAAGTGCAAGTAGATAAATAGGTACCGCTCCGGCGGGAAGGTAAACAGTGCTTTCGTGCGCTGCTCTGGTTTCGCCAGAAGTGGCTTAATCATGCTGGCCACATGACCCGGAAAAACTGTCTGCGGACAAATGCCGGCTCCCTTGGCCAGTAAAGTGAGATGAGCACTGCAACCCCAGAGTCATTTGCTATTTAAGGGACCGCCTCTCCTGGTATGTCCCATGTAGGACCTTAAGGTCCTCAAGTGATAATCTTTTGGAGGTCCCGAGCAACAAAGACGTTAGGTTGGCCTCAACTAGGGCCAGGGCCTTCTCAATATTGGCCCCGACTTGGTGGAACAGCCTATCACGGGAGACCAGGGCCCTGCGGGATTTGGCATCTTTCCGCAGGGCCTGCAAGACGGAGCTGTTCCACCTGGCCTTTGGGTTGGTTTCTGTTTAATATTTATGCTTCATCTTTTATTGGTGGGTTATTTTGAAATTGAGACCTGCAGTTTTAATTGAATTTTAAATTTGTATTTTAATCTGTTATTTTAAATTGATCGTTTTTATGTTTTTTGTTGTGATTTTAATTGATGTTAGCCGCCCTGAGCCCGGTCCTCTGGCTGGGAAGGGCGGGGTATAAATAAAATTATTATTATTATTATTATTATTATTATTATTATTATTATTACTGGACTTAACTGTCAGGGGTCATTTACCTTTACCTTTTAAGTGACCCCAAAGGGGGTTACACCTTCTCTAGAAGAGGTAGTGTCAAATTCCTTTAAAAAGCATTATTGTTCTGAAAAGGCCATATATTCTATATATTGATTAGTCACTTCCTTAATGATGTTTGAACCCAACTGCTTTTCCAAAGCCTTTCTTCTTTCTGCTGCCTGAGTATGTTGCATGAGATATCCCAGCCAATCAGGGATCACACGCCAAACTATTTTCGGCTATAAAGCAGTGCAAGAGAAAGGCATACACACACCATTCTTGTGAGGTAGAGCAGGCTAAGACGACTTTCTCAATACCTGCCCGTAGACTGTCTCGCCAGAGTGGTACATGCTCTAGTTATCTCCTGCTTGGACTACTGCAATGCGCTCTATGTGGGGCTACCTTTGAAGGTGACCCGGAAACTGCAATTAACCCAGAACGCGGCA
This sequence comes from Lacerta agilis, assembly GCF_009819535.1. Lineage (NCBI taxonomy): Eukaryota > Metazoa > Chordata > Lepidosauria > Squamata > Lacertidae > Lacerta > Lacerta agilis. The sequence goes on from NC_046318.1 coordinate 77,355,761, forward strand.
GCTAGATTGGTGACTGGGAGTGGCCGCCGGGACCACATAACACCGGTCCTGAGAGATCGACATTGGCTCCCAGTACATTTCCAAGCACAATTCAAAGTGTTGGTGCTGACCTTTAAAGCCCTAAACGGCCTCGGTCCTGTATACCTGAAGGAGCGTCTCCACCCCCATCATTCAGCCCGGACACTGAGATCCAGCGCCGAGGGCCTTCTGTCGGTTCCCTCACTGCAAGAAGCAAAGCTACAGGGAACCAGGCAGAGGGCCTTCTCGGTAGTGGTGCCCGCCCATGGAACGCCCTCCCATCAGAGGTCAAGGGAATAAACAACTACCTGACATTCAGAAAATACCTGAAGGCAGCCCTGTTTAGGGAAGTTTTTAATCTGTGATATTTTAAATGTATTTTAATATTTGATGGAAGCCGCCCAGAGTGGCTGGGGAGACCCAGCCAGATGGGTGGTGTACAAATAAAATATTATTATTATTATTATTATTATTATTATTATTATTATTACATTGATGGTATAACATCTAGATAGGCTTGCCTATCTAGAAGTAAAATTCAGGACACAAAAGTTGTTGGGCCTTTTTTAGGAAGAACAAAATTGTAGACCTTTTTTTCAGGCAGTCAACCTCAGAATCCTGCTATTTTCCATGGTTAAATCCTGGACATATATGGGAAATTCCAGACATATGGCAAGCCTGGCAAACATAATGTGTGCTTTGTGTACAGAGGCATTCCCCTTCTTCATTATAAATAAGTTACTGGGTTTTTTATGTATGCCTGTGGGTGAAATCTAAAGTTAGTCTGAGTAGACCCATTGAAGTCAATGTGCCATTTAATGATCCCTTAGGCTGCAGTCCTCTACTTACCCAGGAGTAAGCCTCATTGAATTTAATGAGTCTTACTTCTGAGCTTAAAGATGTGTGTAATTGTGCTGCTAACCATCTTCATTTCTGAAGACAGTGATGCCTTCTGATGCCAATAACACATAATCTACAAATATTGTATTTGACGTTCCTTTTGAAGAGCTCAACAATATTCATTGTGTGCTGCACATTTTAATAAGTTATGTAAGTTTACATGAAATACCTGATGTGCTCATGTATATTCTTCCTCCACTGAGGCTTCTGATATGTGGTATGCAGCTGGATTTTTTAAAATCCACTTTTTTGGAAAATTTATTGAATGCTTTATTTTTGCTGCTCTATGTAAGTTGCTTAATGTGTTACATAAATCTATATTGTTGTTGTTTAGTCGTTTAGTCATGTCCGACTCTTCATGACCCCATGGACCAGAGCACGCCAGGCATTCCTGTCTTCCACTGCCTCCCGCAGTTTGGTCAGACTCATGTTGGTAGCTTCGAGAACACTGTCCAACCATCTCATCCTCTGTCGTCCCCTTCTCCTTATGCCCACCATCTTTCCCAACATCAGGGTCTTTTCCAGGGAGTCTTCTCTTCTCATGAGCTGGCCAAAGTATTGGAGCCTCAGCTTCAGGACCTGTCCTTCCAGTGAGCACTCAGGACTGATTTCCTTAAGAATGGATAGTTTTGATCTTTTTGCAGTCCATGGGACTCTCAAGAGTCTACTCCAGCACCATAATTCAAAAGCATCAATTCTTCGGCGATCAGCCAGTTGCGGATATGCCTGGAAGCGAAAGGAAAGTCCAATGCTGTAAAGAAAATCTATATATCAGTATAAAATAATTATAAATAAATAATTGCTGTCTTAACAATCTTAACAATCTTCATCTCTAAAGTGAGTGTCGCATTTTCAACGCCAATTAAACTTAATCTACAAATATTCTTATCTCTGACTCTCCTTTCAAAGAGCTAAGGAATAAGTGTGCATAATAAGAAAAGGGTCAAATATGCACAATCGAATATTAATTTGCATAATTTTAAGTGGGTGAAATCATTTGCCATGGTGCAGAGTTCCAGTTTTTAGGTTACAGAACAGTGTGTGTGTGTGTGTGTGTGTGTGTGTGTGTGTGTGTATTAGGCAGCTACCAGGAGTGTCCAGGACTTGCCTACACCGAAATGAGGAAGCTTAATCACTCTTCCTGGGACTTTGAGAGTGGGCTGAAAACTAAAACCATCTCTCGGGAAGTAATTTTCTCCTTAGGTCCTCATCAGTCTTTGTATACTGTTTGTCAATTCCCAATTGCACCTAATAAATGTTGCTTGATGCATTGGGGTGTAGTGAGGATTGATTGGTTCATATCTGTGAAGCACAGAGAAGACGGGAAATGTTAGGCTGTATAAATGCTAAATTTTGTTGTTATTATTCCATGGGGCAAAAAAAGGAAGAGGAGAAGAAATCCTTATGGAAATGAAGCTCTGCAAAGCTAGAATATGCCAGAGGTAAGGGTGACCTTCAAAGGGGAAATAAATCAGGCATATTATGCTCTTCTTCATGGACCAATCTATCCATGACACCTAAGTGTCCCCATTAGAAGAGCAACGGAAAAGTTTCATAAACTGTAATGATTCTCTCTCTTTACTTGGGTGAAGTATTGGTCCCATTTTGTAGACTTAAAACTGGGGCGTGGAAACACTCCTACATAACTTTGGGAGAATGTAGTGGTGAGACCTGACATACATGTAGTTTATTATTTCAGTAATATCTCACTGTTTCCCCCCCTCTCACACACAGATATGTACATTAAAACATATGGAGGACATATGGGCCAATAGCCCTTCTCATCTCACAGTGGTCAACCTGTTACCTGTTGGAAACCCTCAAGCAAGTCAAGAACCCTCTCCCCTCTTGTGACATCCAGCAGCTGAAACTCAGAAGCATTACTGCTTCTGATCATGTTGTTGTTGTTTAGTCGCGTCTGACTCTTGGTGACCCCATGGACCAGAGCACGCCAGGCACTCCTGTCTTCCACTGCCTCCCGCAGTTAGGTCAGACTCATGCTAGTCGCTTCGAGAACACTGTCCAACCATCTCGTCCTCTGTCGTCCCCTTCTCCTTGTGCCCTCAATCTTTCCCAACATCAGGGTCTTTTCCAGGGAGTCTTCTGTTCCTTCGGATCATAACCCAATTTCCCAGGGACCATCCCAGAATTACAAAAGCCATCCCAGCTTGTGATATTTCATTGTCGTTGTTATTCTTCAGAAGAATGCATCTCTGCGTAAATATATTTAATAGTTTCCCCGTTTTAATTTGCTTTAAAGCTGCTAGCTGGCTTGCCCAAGCTGGTTTACCTGCTATTATCACAATCATCATCATATTTTAAAAATAACATTATCATTGTTTTTTAAAAAAGCCAGTTCACACATCTCTTACTTCCACTCCCAAACTTTAGCACAGCTTTGCTTCCAAATATAACTCTGATAATAAATGTCATTTGCCACTTTGCTTTTCTCACCCCCTAAGCAAAACATATATTGGGAGAAAAATATTTTAAACAATGACATCTGTAGCGCAATCTGTTGTGAAATTCCTTTTTGGCATCATCAACCAACCGCAGATTACTCCATGCTGCCACCCAAGCTTCAAGGGAGATAAGGAGCAGACATGCCTTCCTCCTGGAATACAGCCGAACACTTCTCATGGATACTAATGAGAGACTCCAGGATAACCTGCCATTTATTTTTATTCTTGGCTGGATTGGGGGAGTTTCCTCTCCCCCACCCCCAAATTCAGGTTGCCTCTGGATGATGTGTGTTATAGTAATTCTAAGGTCTTATATATATATACAAAATAAATGCTCATAAATGTACAAGGCAAACACATACAAAAGTATATAAACCACGTGTCTGAAATAGTACAGGAGAACAATCCTGAAGCCATTTGGACTCTCCCAAATTGACCTGAAATATTTCTCTGCAAGGAGGAAGGAAATGGGAAAAGCTTTCCAATTGTCTTTGGACTGTAGGGGCTTACACCTCCCTGTAAATACAGTCTGGCAAGGATCTGTTAAGCTGAGCACACTATCAATATGCATAAGAGATTCAGGAAGTATTTACCAACTCAAAGGAATGGCCAGGCTACCCAGAAAAGGCAATCAGATAAGCCATTATTAGGTATCCTGGCAAACAGGAGAGGATCAACACATTCAAATTTCTGCTGGGGACTACCTCTTTCTGTGATGTATGTATGATTTTTTTTTGGGGGGAGGGGTCATCGAGCTACCAGGTAGACAATTTCAAAAGTCTATATAAGCAGGGGTGTAGCAAGGTAAATTGGTACCCAGGGGCAAAAAGTTTTTTTGTCACCCCCACCTCCCAGGTGGTACCTGGTGCGGAAAATTTCTTGTCAACCCCCCCCCCGCAAAAAATGGTTTTACATTATTTCATATTTTCTTACAAAGGAATAACAACAAGTAATAATAATAAACAACTTTTATTTCTATCCCACCCTCCCCGGCCGAAGTCGGGCTCAGGGTGGCTAACATCAGATACATAACATTTGGTATAAAATCAAACAATAATTAAATTACCCCCTAAAAACATCTCAAAAATCAAATTAAAGTCTAATTAGATGGCTTTCCACAGGGTTAGGGTTGGGAACAATAAGTGTTCTCTGAACTGAAATTTCAGCCTTCAGGACATAGGAACACAGCCAAGTGAACAGCTATTTTGGTGGAGGAGGGTCAAGATATTAACCGATATGCATGAAATTTCATATATAGCTATATAATCCGTAGTGTAGTAAGATAAGACCTTTGGAGCAGGCATTTTTTTAAAAAAATGTTCCTTGATAATTTGTCACCCCCTCCATTATGGAACCCGGGGCGGGCCACCCCCCGCCCCCCTTGCTACGCCCCTGTGAAGTAGTCTGTGGGAATTCGTGGGATTGGTGTTCTGTGAGTTGGGTGCACGCTCTATTTTTGAGTGAGAGGATGGGCCCAACGGCACCAGGGGGGAAAGTGCCGACGTCCGTTGTCGCGCAAGCATGTTGATGCTCCATTTCCACGCCCATGAAAAATGCATCCAGGTCTAAGAGCATTGCTTGATTCTTGAAAGACGCCATGCGCAGGCCCGTATGACACAAAGTTGGGGGGGGGAAAGTTGCAGATAATAATTTATGGGTATAGATGAAAATATGCCTGTTGTCTTTGTCCATGGAGGTTTCTTGGCAGGGATACTGGAGTGGCTTGCTTTTGAATTGATGCTTTTGAATTATGGTGCTGGAGGAGACTCTTGATAGTCCCATGGACTGCAAGAAGATCAAACCTATCCATTCTTAAAGAAATCAGCCCTGAGTGCTCACTAGAAGGACAGGTCCTGAAGTTGAGGCTCCAGTACTTTGGCCACCTCATGAGAAGGGAAGACTCCCTGGAAAAGACCCTGATGTTGGGAAAGATGGAGGGCACAAGGAGAAGGGGATGACAGAGGATGAGACGGTTTGACAGTGTTCTCGAAGCGACTGGCATGAGTATGGCCAAACTACAGGAGGCAGTGGAGGATAGGCGTGCCTGGCGTGCTCTGGTCCATGGGGTCACGAAGAGTCGGACACGACTGAACGACTGAACAACAACAAATAGATGAAAATTAAGGCCAAACGCTGTACAGCAAAGTGAAGGGGGAGTTTTTTAATGGGGAGGGGGAGGAGAAGGAGAGAGACATGGAACCCACTCCCTGGAGTTTAGCCCCCCTAAGACGCTCACCCACTAACAAAGTCCCTGTCCATATCTTTCAGAAACAATGCAATGTGAAAATAATGAGGGAATGAACTAGCTTGCTCTGGTTTCATAGCAGAATAGAGTAACTCATGTGTGAACTCTCATTCCCCACCCACACCCCACGCCTTCTGTAATGCATACTCTCATGGAGAAAATGAGAAAATGTCTGCCCTGTGTAGCTACATACAGACCCCTAGAAAAACAAGAGGGGAGGCTTTTGAAATGTTACAACTATAATTAAGCCATCAGCACACCTCCCCGAAACAAAACTTGAGCCTTTTAATTAGCTTCTTGAATTAGAATTAATGCTTCATTATTCCTTACCATATCAAGCTGAGAACATTATGAAAGCCTGATGGAATAATGAACAACATGACAGAAAATACATTATGGTGCATGGAGCGGTGCGCCGGCCTATTAGGCAACCTACATAAATATGCCTATCACTTCCCTCCAGAAGAAAGCAGAAGGGAAGCTGGTGAAATGAAGAGAATGAAAACAAAATGATAGGCCTTCAGAAGGAGACAGTTCTCAGGGCTTTGTGTGAGGAGGAAGCGGGTGAGTCACACACGCAAGCAAGCAAGGGAAGTTTGGCGGAGCAAAGGAAGATGGAGTTTCCTGCTGCTCAAACAAAAGTTTTGGGTAAGACAGAGAGTTGCCTCCAAAGCCATCTCTAGGGAAACTGGAGGCAACTGTGAAAGCTTCTCCTCCCATTCAGGGCTGTCTTTAGGAGAAACATGCTCAGAAACAGCTCTGTTGGCTGCCAGTTTGCTCCCAGGCACAATTCAAGGAGCTCACATTAGTGTTCAAAGCCCTTCGTGACCCAGGCCACAAATATCTGAAAGATGGCCTCCTTTCCTACAAGCTTTCCTGGGTGTGTTAAGTATAATTGCTTAATTCACACTGAAACGGAGAATGGCTGGATGTGTGTTACTGAAGGGTTTAACACGGGGATTTTCCATGGGGCTATATTAAGTTCTGTGAGCTGCTAGATGAGCTGATGAATATTGCTGTTCTCTGCTCTAACACGTGAGTGTTTAACCTTAGATCAGGTGATTAAGGTACAGTGGTACCCTGATTTGCATACATCATGGTTTGCATACGTTTTGGATTACAAACACGTCAAACCCAGAAGTGGGTGTCCCGGTTTGCAACCTTTTTTTAAATTATTATTATTACAACCCATTTTTTTTATTACGAACAAATTTGTTTTTGGAGGCCCCATTGGCAAAAGCTTGCCTTGGGTCACAACCTGTTTCGGTTTACAAACGGGCCTCCGGAACGGATTATGGTTGTAAACCAAGGTACCAGTGTATTCAATTGCAGGTCACCATTTTGAAGGGAGCTGCCTTGATCTTTAGTTCCCAGCCAGAGTGGGGGTAAGATATGATAATGACTCACTCCAGGAGCACACAATCACAAGCTGTAATGGAGGCTGAAATGGGAGAGAGAAAGAGTTTTGACTTCAATCCTGTTAATAGTTGTTTCAGAGATGATGAGCCTGTGCTGGACTTGCACATGAACTAATGGAACTGCTTGGATGTATGTATTATTTACATTTTTTTGTTCTGCTTTGAAGAAAGTTCTGCAAGCAAAGAAGAAGAGGAGGAGTTTGGATTTGATATCCCGCTTTTCACGACCCGAAGGAGTCTCAAAGCGGCTAACATTCTCCTTTCCCTTCCTCCCCCACAACAAACACTCTGTGAGGTGAGTGGGGCTGAGAGACTTCAGAGAAGTGTGACTAGCCCAAGGTCACCCAGCAGCTGCATGTGGAGGAGTGCAGACATGAACCCGGTTCCCCAGATTACGAGTCTGCCGCTCCTAACCACTACACCAAACTGGCTCTCTGAATAATACCTAATGGGTCTGGCCAATGTTTCATTCCAAAAGGAGTCAGGTTTTACGCACCCAGTTTCTCCAAGCTGCACAATATTATTATCTGCAATAAAGAACAGATTCATTCATTTATTTATTTTTGAAATGTAAATTGCAGAACACTGTGAATAATTGAATTAAAGATGGGGAAAATGAGAAACAGAAAGAGCCCAAATGGACAGATCCACCCCTAGCTAGAAGCCTTCTCCCTGACAGGGCATCTTTCAATGCGCAGTGCAAAAATGCAGGTCAGAATATGAAGAACTGGAAGCTTTGCCCTGATCCACAGACAAGTTAGTGGGCACTGAATTGTGTCAGCCCTCTTCAAAAAGCAGACCAGATGAACCCCTCCTCCATCCCCAGCCATAGGCAGAGGCAGGCTGCTCTGTCCTGGTGCTATAAATTCCCCACAGTGTGCCAGAGCACCTGGTAGCATCACTCCAGGGCTTTGTGGGAAAGTTCAAGGGTCAGATTGTAGCCACCCAGTGTTGGGGTTTCAGGACAGAGATCAGTGCCTGTGAGCCCTGACAGCACCCTGTGTGTTGCCCATAGGTGCTGGCATCAGACAGTATTGCTTCTACGAAGCACTGGAGCCTGCATATCTCTCTTTCTGGAAATGAGAAAGAATGCAAAAAAAAAAACCCTGTTCTCAAAAGTGCCAACAATAAGGGTTTATTGCATCTGAGATGCCCAGCTGATCAGCAGCTACTATCTAGCATATAACATAAGTCCTGAAGGACCTACATTGGCTCCCAGCACATTTCTGAGCACAATTCAAAGTGTTGGTTCTGACCTTTAAAGCCCTAAACGGCCTCGGTCCTGTATACCTGAAGGAGCTTTTCCACCTCCATTGCTCAGCCCAGTCACTGAAGCAGGTAGAGGGCCTTCCCGGTGGTGGCGCCCACCCTGTGAAATGCCCTCCCATCAGATGTCAAGGAAATAAACAACAATCTGACTTTTAGAAGACATCTGAAGGCAGTCCTGTTTAGGGAAGTTTTTAATATTTGATGTTTTATCGTGTTTTAATATTCTGTTGGGGGCTGCCCAGAGTGTCTGGGGAAACCCAGCCAGATGGGTGGGGTATGAATAAGTTGTTGTTGTTGTTGTTGTTGTTGTTGTTGTTGTTGTTGTTATATCTGTGAAAGCTGCTTCACCTACCCCATAGCATTTGAAAGTTTGAAGAACGGTCCTGAAATATGTAGTAGAGCATAAATAAACCCTGACAGTTGGCACTTCTGAGAAGAGGCTTGTCCTTCTTGCATTCCTTCTGCTGCTGTTTGTTTGTTTTGTTTTTCTAGAAATGAAGTATTCATAATATGTTTTCAGACACGAAGCAAAAGCCTCTTTCCCCCCTCAAGCATGCACTCGCCTCTTTCCTTGGGAGCTTTCCACGGAGAGAAGCAGCTGGCGGCTAAGAATGAGGAAATTTTGTCCCTAAAGCAGCAATGTTCCAGGCCAAACATGAGCCTTGATGCTGCAGCCGGGTCAGCCTGCGGAAGAACCGTTCCAACAAGCAGCGCCACTTCCATCATATTCAGGCACCAGGTGAAAAAGGAGTTCCTTAGCCGGGCTTTCAAAGTGGCTGCCCTGCTGCGTTTATTATTTCTTACTGCTTCTGCATTTTATTAACTGCTGTTTTATTGACCGCAGCTTGTTTTCGTTACTGATTCACTTTCTTGCTCCCACCTTTTAATTGCTTAAACATTTATTGATATGTGCTTTGCTTATTTTATCGTTATGAGTTGCTTTGGATTCATTCGTAGGAAAACGGCTCATAAATACTTGGGAATAAAGAGAGCGCAGAAAGATGCATCTCACTAAGTCAGACCAGTGGCCTGTCTAGATCCGCAGCAACTTAGCAGTGGCACTGAGAGCCAGTGTGGTGTAGTGGTTAAGAGCGGTAGACTCGTAATCTGGGGAACCGGGTTCGCGTCTCCGCTCCTCCACATGCAGCTGCTGGGTGACCTTGGGCTAGTCACACTTCTTTGAAGTCTCTCAGCCTCACTCACCTCACAGAGTGTTTGTTGTGGGGGAGGAAGGGGAAGGAGAATGTTAGCCGCTTTGAGACTCCTCTGGGTAGTGATAAAGTGGGATATCAAATCCAAACTCCTCCTCCTCCTCCTCCTCCTCCTCCTCCTCCTTCTCCTTCTCCTTCTTCTCCTCCAAATTTTCAGAACAGGGATCCTTGCCTGTAAGGGACTGACGCTGGGACCTTCTGCATGCTCTAAAGGTAAAGGTAAAGGGACCCCTGGGGTTGCAGCGCTCATCTCACTTTATTGGCCAAGGGAGCTGGCGTACAACTTCCAGGTCATGTGGCCAGCATGACAAAGCCGCTTCTGGCGAACCAGAGCAGTGCACGGAAACGCCGTTTACCTTCCCGCCGGAGCGGTCCCTATTTATCTACTTGCACTTTGACGTGCTTTCAAACTGCTAGGTTGGCAGGAGCAGGGACTGAGCAACGGGAGCTCACCCCGTCGCGGGGATTCGAACCGCCAGCCTTTTGATCGGCAAGCCCTAGGCTCTGTGGTTTAACCCACAGCACCACCCAAAAAATATAGGGGTGGTCAAAAAGGCTTAGCCCCTGGGCGCCAGCCTCAGCTGGATCCTATGCACAGCCCTAATGCCCACTAGGCTCCAGTTGGTGAAACCTTGCCACTCTAGTGAAAAACAAGAAAGTAGATCCCAGAAGCCTAAGCTCTGTCCAATTCTGTTACATGCAGTACACTCCACTGCGCCTAAATCAGAGCTAAACAACAGAATTCAAAACATACTAGTCTGAGCTCAAGACTCCAGGCTGCCTGTGAACTTATGACAAAAGTGGAAATGGAAGGTCGTGTGTAACAATTCCTCCAGGATGCCTAAAGAGCTCTTACTTTCTTTTCAAAAGTGCACATGGGCTGTGATCTAAGAGATTAAAGCTGAGAAAGAAAATACGGGTGGGGGGGGGAGAGTGAGAGAGAGGGAGGAAGGAGCAGACTGCAGGATGGGAGACATTATGTTCAAACACTTCTGGAATCAAAATGGCACATTAGCAGTGCGGAAAGTGGCTGTGCAATACAACAGCACGTCTTATCTATTGGAACAGGGACTTATCTCCGATTCCTAGAGTCGCTTCTGCACCCACTAGCAATTTTATGCATCTATCTTAGGTAGTTCGGGTTTCCCCCCCCCCTCTCCCTCTCGCTCCCACCCCTACAAAAAAAAATATTATGAAAAGGGTAGGAGATGAGTTTTTAATATCTTGGCAAGAGCATGCAGAGAGGAAGAAATGGAATGAATCTGAAATGAATAAACGCTCCAAACCCTTAAATGCAACTGCGGCCAGATGCTTGAGTTTCAAGAGGAAACTGTAGGGAGAGAGAGACCTCCAGGCAACTAAGCTGCCGGGTGAACAAATGGTTTGCGGGCAATCTTAGGTGGCCCTCAAATAATGCAATAGGAGGAGGGCAGGCGGAGCATGGCTGACGTGTGCTTCCTGTTCTTCTTGATTCATTGCAATGCAATGCCCAGGTTTTATTTCTTACTTGCTGCGTTTCTATCCCACCTTTTCCTCCAAGGAGCTCAAGGGGGCATACATGTCACTCCCCTTCCTCATTTAATTCCCCACAACAATCCTGTTAGGGTGAGAGGCAGGGGTTGGACCACAGTCACCCTGTGAGCTTCATGACTAAGTGGGGATTTGAACCCCGATCTCCCAAGTCCCAGTCCAACACTCTAACCACTACACCAGAGCCTGCACCTCTCTCGCTGAGATTAGGGATGTGAGAGAAATTATATTTTGCTTAAATTTTTATCAGAAACTCACTGGTTCACACATCTCCAGCCAATACATGGACTGAAACACACGTGTCCTCCAAGATCCACACTTCTCCAAATTTTGCAGCGCACTGCTCCAACCAATCAATGTGTATGAAAATGTGTATATTAGGTGTACAAAAAATGCATGCGTGCACGTGCGCACACACACACACACACACATGAGAAAATAATCTATAAATGCATTATATTGGGTAAGATTGCTTGTGCTATGAGTTTGTGAGTGCTAGACCACTATAATATGTGGATCAAGCTAGTGTTAGAATTTAATGAAGGCTTCGGATTTTAAAACTGGGTGCCAGACCCATATGTATTAAGCTGTGTGCTAGACACTTCTAATCCACTGGAATCAGCAAGTTTCAAAAGCTAATTAAACCAGGCTAAAATTATTGCATGTGGTGATAGCCTGGGAGATGAGCCATTAAGAAAACAGAGGATCAAAGGACTCTGTGCCAGACGGCAAATGGGTGGTAACCATCTGTCAACAGATAAAGCCAGAATTTAAAGCGGAGAGTTAGAAGCAATGAAAGCTAGCAGCTTAGAGTAGGGAGTTAGGAGTTATGTGGCCGAGACGTAATTTGCATTAAAACGCTGGTGGATTTTTATCTTTTTAAAAAAATGCAGTGGAAATGTGGAAAGCTGAATTCAAGATTGGAAAGGAAGAGAAAGTGAGAGGAAATTGACAGATTTTGCCATCCTTAAGTGAGATGCATATGCAGAGCAAGAACAGCTTGTACATTTCATTCTCTGTGGGTGGGTGGGTGGGTGGGGGCATAGTGGGGGCGTATATCAGCTTTCTATGGCTTTCATAGAGAAGGGTAGAGAAGAGGAAGCACAAGTCACTCACGCTTCCTGTCCTCCATTCCGCCATCCTCATTATACCGAGTCCTTACCTTCACATTCTCAAAATCCCTTTTGTCTTGGGAGAGAATTAGGCTTGTCAGCATCGGAGATTGCTTTTCCCGTTCTGCTTAAAATGTAAAATAAATTAAGCCACTGCCTTGACACGTTGCGAGATTCCCCCACCCCGGCATCAGACAAGGATGCTGAAGAGAACAAGGGATGCGCAACCTTGTTCTGAGTGACACTGAAAGATTTAAGCCCGCTTCGCACATCAGTCACAGGACGATGGTTGCGACCAGTTTCTGCAACAGGGAAATCTGAAGGTGGCAGCGCCTACTCAGGTCTACTTGGCCCCGTGCAATGGAGGCATTTTTGCAACCAAGTGTCCCAATCAAATGGAGCCATGGAACACTTTGCCCTGCCACTACCTACCTGCTGCTGCCGCTGCTGCCTGCTCTGCCTGCCACTGCGCACTGTGTGCCACTGGAGCGGCACCAGTTTCAGGTGAGGTCTCACTCAGAATGGATGCCATCTTGCTTCAGAGTCAATGGTGGCAGTGCTTCTCTGCCGCTGGCAGACCCACTGGGAAAGGGTTGCTATGACCGTTAGGACTGAGCTGTTTGTTTGGTACTAATAACTGTTGGAAATGTAAAAAAAAAAAAAAAGGTGACTTTTATCACATGTGGTGGTCTTCTAAGGTGATAAAAGCATTCTGGGAAACGATATATAATGAGATAAAAAAAATGTTCAAATTAACTTTTGTAAAAAACAAACAAAAACCAGAGGCTTTTTTTTTTAATTAGGAATTATAGTTGCTGATATTCCAAGGGAGCAGGAAAGACTTTTTATGTATGTGACGACAGCCGCATGGATCCTATTAGCCCAAAGATGGAAAGAAGATAAAGTCCCTTTCAGAGAAGAATGGCAAATCAAACTGTTGGACTATGCTGAAATGGCAAAACTGAACGGAAAGCTCAGGAACCAAGAAGACAAAAACTTTATTTATTTTTTTTATAAGTATTTTATTAAATTTTCCATAAAAAACATAAAACAAACAACACACACAATACAAATTAAACAAAAACAACCAAATAAACCATACAAACAAAAAAGCTATTTACTCTAACTTCATTTCTATTCTCAAGAAGACAAAAACTTTAACAAAGAATGGGAAAAACTGATAATTTATCTTTGAGACCACTGTAAGCAAATGAAAACATTAGCAGGATTGCAGTAACACTTGCAATGTAGCAAGTACTACAGACACAACGGTGTTATAGAAAATATTGATTACTGGAAAAGATGCAATAGAAATGGTTTAATAATAGGACCCATGGAGGGGAAGTGAGAAGTCCAGAGATTTGGAGGAATCTCTAAATGCGGGTGGCGCTGTGGGTTAAACCACAGAGCCTAGGGCTTGCCGATCAGAAGGTTGGCGGTTCGAATCCCCGCGACGGGGTGAGCTCCCGTTGCTCAGTCCCTGCTCCTGCCCACCTAGCAGTTCGAAAGCACGTCAAAGTACAAGTAGATAAATAGGGACCACTCTGGCGGGAAGGTAAACAGCGTTTCCATGCGCTGCTCTGGTTCGCCAGAAGCGGCTTTGTCATGCTGGCCACATGACCCGGAAGCTGTACGCCGGCTCCCTCGGCCAGTAACGCGAGATGAGCGCGGCAACCCCAGAATCGGACACGACCAGAGCTAATGGTCAGGGAGTCCCTTTACCTTTACCTTTATGGTTGTGTTGTTATAATTTTATACTTGTAAAATAAAAATAAAAATTTATTTTTTTAAAAAAGGAGTGAGATGTTTGGTTTATTTGAATAACCAGTTGATTTCACTGACATCAGGTGCTTTTTAATTTTATTGCTGACCTGTTCCTGACCCCCAGCTCCTCTGACAGTAGGGGATGCAAGTTACTATTCCCAGGCAAGGCTTTACACCTGGGCGTGGCTTGAACCTCACCAAGTCTGAACCCTTTCATCTTAAAGGTGAGGTTAGCATGCAATATAGTACACATTTCCTAGCAGGGCTTTGCTCCATCGTTTCATTTCTCGCATTCCTCCCTCCCAGCTTCAACTGATGCAGCCAGCCAAGTTGCCTGGTGCACTGTGCCTATAGCTAATAAAAAAAATTGAGGCGCCTTTTTCCTTTAACCAAAGAGAGAAATGCTTTGAAAGTGCTTTAAAGAGAGATAGAAAATCCCTTCAGATAACTAAAGAGCAGCGGAGGAATTTAAATCCCGATGTTATCATCTTCTGGGAGAGGGAAGAGAGCGAGGGAGAAAGTCATATATTACAGAGGGTCCGCTTTTTATTGCAGGGGCTGTGAGATTTACTGCGGAACAGGCACTGCATGTCATCTTAGAATTCACTACCCCTGATCAAGAAAATAAATTAAATCCCAGAATCTTTGCACTCGTGGTAGTGATTCAGCGGGAGAAGCCATTTATGTGGCAAATTATACAGGCAGCTGCTAGAAACATGTAGGTAGCTGGCGTTCTCTCTTTTGGCACAGATAAAACGCGCCAATTAATTTGGTGGTGTTTGTGCTAATATCTTTATTTATTGGGTGTCGTTGTCCATCTGTTTCATCACTGAGAGGATGGAAACGAACCTGGTTCCTCCTCGACTCTTTATTTGCAGTTCTTCAGAACCCTGTTCTTGGGAAGTGTAACGCAATTGCCCTGGTCACTCTTTTGTCCAATACTGACACTGGCTGCCAGGGGTACCAAGTATAGGGGCCAGAAGGGGCTTCGGCCCCCTCAATATGGAGGGGGCCGCCATTTCCACCTCTGCCGGGCAAGTGTTCACGTGCCGGGTAGGGACAGGACATGCGGAGAGTGAATATCAACACTAAAGGGGAGCCTTTTCGCCATGCAGGCCCTGCGGCACCTTGCTGCCATCACTGCTGCCTCCCAAGGCAAGTAGGATGGTGGCTTCACATTCACCTTTGGCCAGGCTCCATCGGGCTGATAAGACTGAGGGCATCCTCTTCCCAGGCCCCTGTGGGGCTGTGTGAGGAAGCTCCTCTCTTTGGGGTGAGGCGGAGGGGGTGGCTCAGGGACCAGGGGCAGTGGCGGCTGCTGCCCAGAGGACTCTCAAGGAGAGGGGAGAGGAGAGCAGGCTGAGGTAACACTCTACAAGGGAGGGTGTTAAAAAAAGGGTGAGGGGATGCCGGCTCTGCAGGCAAGGGGTGACATAACTAGGCTTCTGAGGCTCACAGTGTGCTTCCCCACAGAGGAGCACCAGAAAGAATGTACAGTGGTACCTCTGGTCACGAACTTAATTTGTTCCGGAGATCCGTTCTTAACCTGAAACTGTTCTTAACCTGAGGTACCACTTTAGCTAATGGGGCCTCCTGCTCCCGCCGTTCTCATCCTAGGATATTTCTGTTCTCATCCTGAGGTAAAGTTCTTAACCCAATATACTACTTCCGGATTAGCATTTGTAACCTGAGGTGTTTTTAACTCGAGGTACCACTGTAGTTGTTCAAGGGAGCCGTGGACTCAAAAGGTTGAAAATCTCTGCCATAATCTATCTAGGAGCTATCCTAGGTTCTGAAATAGTCTAGAAATATCCTAGAAATATCCTCTCTGCAGCGAGCTTCTTGCCCCTTGGTGTAGCGATTTGCTTCTAATTTACTTCTTTGCGTCCCACTGTTCTTCCATCATGGAACTCAAAGAAGGTACTGACCTGTAGGGATGTGGGTGGCACTGTGATCTAAACCACTGAGCCTCTTGGGCTTGCCGATCAGAAGGTTGGCAATTTGAATCTCTGCAACTGGGTGAGCTCCCGTTGCTCTGTCCCAGCTCCTGCCAACCTAGCAGTTCAAAAGCACGCTGCAGTGGGAAGGTAAACAGTGTTTCCGTGCGCTCTGGTTTCCCTCACGGTGTTCCGTTGCGCTGGAAGCGGCTTAGTCATGTTGGTCACATGACCCGGAAAGCTGTGGACAAACGCCGGCTCCCTTGGCCTGGAAGTGAGATGAGCGCCGCAACCCTATAGTCACCTTTGACTGGACTTAGCCATCCAGGCGTCCTTTACCTTTACTGATCAGACAAAGCCCAGCTTTGCTTCAGATTCCTGCATTGCAGAGGGTTGGACTAGATGGCCCCTGAAGTCCCTTCCAAATCTATGATTCTATGAAATAAAACCAGAGCCTTCCTCTAGTTGTAAAACAAATAAATAAATATTCAGAAACCTATTGGGACTGCTTATCCTAATGTATACCTTTAAAACACGTATGACAGAACATTCTTATGGTCAATGTCATCTGGCAATGGGTTGTTGTTTGTGTTGTTGTTTTTGTTGTTGTTCAGTCGTTCAGTCGTTTTCTTATTAATGAAAAGGGATGTGCAGTGAAAGAAACTGACACCCCTTAGGAACTTATATATGCTAGACAAAGACTTCAGGGTGTCCAGCCAGGTCTAAGGTTGTTGTTGTTGTTCAGTCGTGTCCGACTCTTCATGACCCCATGGACCAGAGCACGCCAGGCACGCCTATCCTCCACTGCCTCCCACAGTTTGGCCAAACTCATGTTAGTAGCTTCAAGAACACTGTCCAACCATCTCATCCTTTGTCGTCCCCTTCTCCTTGTGCCCTCCATCTTTCCCAACATCAGGGTCTTTCCCAGGGAGTCTTCTCTTCTCTTCTTGGTGGCCAAAATACTATATTATTATTATTATTATTATTATTATTATTATTATTATTATTATTATTAACAATTATTATCATTTTTCTTAGTTTCTCTGTTACAACTGCAAATCAAATACAAAATTGAAGTACAAAAAAATTACTCAGAAGAAAAAGAAAAAAGAAAAAAAAGAAAGCTGTGGGACATGCATGGAAGAGAAGGGAAACAGGAAAGGGTAACTTTTCTTCCATCTCACTGTTCAGCAGGATACAAAGATATGCAAGAGTGACACTCCTTCCACAACACTGTTAACAGTGATGGCAGCTTTAGAGGTTTACTGTTCCCAAAAGTGCAATGAAACAGTGGAGCCATATAAATTCTTTACAAGGTGTCAGCAAGAAGGCAAAGAGTTATAGTATTACCAACTTTAGTGCACAGACATGCAGTTTTGGAGAGTTTGGAAGCAGGTTGGGCTGTCTTAAGAAACCAAAGTACCTGAAGGACTAATTGAGTTTCTGGTAAGTATCCTGCTGACACAGAGGATGCCCTGACTCAGCAGTACCTGCCTGACACCTAGCAATGTTTCCCCTTCCCCATCCTCTTGTGTGTTCATCATTTTGATTGTATCCCAGTGCAGCTGCACTGGAGTGCAGAAGGAGCTGGTGTACTTTGAAGACTGGAAAGGTGCAATGCAGCTGTACTGGAGTGTAGATGGTGCTGTTTTGCTAGGAAGGCTTCAAAATTCTGCTTTATTTCCTGATCATATTTTGGGGGGGGGGGCAGGAAGAGTGATGACATACCCTGGATCTTACATCCCTCCCTCTTCCCTGATTCCTGCTTTCTCATCAAACAATCCCTGTCTCTTTTCAGAGCTAAACACAAACATGAAGACTAAATAACATGTACAGGTGAAACTCAAAAAATTAGAATATCGTGGAAAGGTTCATTTCTTTCAGTAATTCAACTTAAAAGGTGAAACTAATATATGAGATAGACTCATGACATGCAAAGCGGGATATGTCAAGCCTTTATTTGTTATTATTGTGATGATTATGGCGTACAGCTGATGAGAACCCCAAATTAACAATCTCAACTTTGGGGTTCTCATCAGCTGTGCGCCATAATCATCACAATTATAACAAGCAAAGGCTTGACATATCTCGCTTTGCATGTCATGAGTCTATCTCATATATTAAACTCCAATAGCTAATAAAAACAATTGCTTACATAAATGGACTTTTCCACGATATTCTAATTTTTTGAGTTTCACCTGTATGCACCAACCTTTATGCTAACCATGGTTAGTGGCTTACCAGAATTTGCAACCATGGTTAGAATCTTGTCCCTTCACCCCCCCCCCCCGAAAAAAAAATCCTGGTTGCAACTAATCACGGATAAAGGCTGATGCATGGATTATACAGAGGTTAGCACTGAAAAAGGAACAGGGGGTTATATACATACCAGATGGGAGGAAGATGGGTGTGGAAACTTCTGGTTACGATATCATAATCTTTCTTCTATTATTATTATTATTATTATTATTATTATTATTATTATTATTATATCCACCTAAGAGGTGCCAGTTTTGGAGGGTGCCATTGCCTTTCTAAGAGAACAAGGGAGGTGTTCATGCCACCTCTTTTTTCCAGAAAAATAGCATTGATTTTTTTATGATTATGATTATTTCATTTATGAATTGCTTCCTTTGAAGCCTCGCAAAGCAATTTCACAATAACATAAAAGCATATAAAACAATTGCATACATTGAACAGTTAAAGACAATTATATGTCTCAAAATGGGTAGAACAATTGCATTAATATCTATATCTATACCTAATGCAATACAGATACAGATGAGGATATGGGGTGGGGGCGGGAATCTCAACTTAGAAGGCTTGCTGAAAGAGGAAGATCATTACAGGTTCTGCAAAGGCAACAGAGAAGGACCCTGACTACCATGTAATGAGTTGTTGTTGTTGTTCAGTCGTTCTTGTCGTGGCGAAGGGGCTTGAATTACTCAGGGAAGCTATGGACAGGTCAAGATGGACAGGTCATAGTGGAGAGTTTGGACCAAACGTGATCCACCTGGAGTAGGAACTGGCAACCCACTCCAGTATCCCTGCCAAGAAAACTCCATGGACAAAGACAACAGGCATATAAAAGTTATGATGCTGGAAGATGAGCCCCTCAGGTCGGAAGGCGTCCAACATGCTACTGGGGAAGAGCGGAGGACAAGTACAAGTAGATTCAGAGCTGATGAAGCGGCTGGGCCAAAGCCGAAAGGACGCTCAGTTGCGGATATGCCTGGAAGTGAAAGGAAAGTCCAATGCTGTAAAGAAAAGTATTGCATAGGAACCTGGAATGTAACGGGAGGGCGTACCAAATGGCAGGTGCCACCACACGAAAGGCCCAGTTTCATCATTGTGAAGAACCGACCTCCTGATAAGTGGGTCTCTGATATCTGCAGGATTCCCTCTCCTCTGCAACAAGCACAGTGACTGGTTGGAAATAAAGGGTGAGGCGATCTTTTAGGTACCCTGGTCCCAAGCTACATAGGGTTTAGACCAGGCATAAGCAAACTCCGGCCCTCCAGATGTTTAGGACTACAATTCCCATCATCCCTGACCACTGGTCCTGTTAGCTAGGGATCATGGGAGTTGTAGGCCAAAAACATCTGGAGGGCCGGAGTTTGCCTATGCCTGGTTTAGACCTCATGTAACATTATGCTTGCAAGAGGCATTTGAAAAGTTCTTCCACACTGTAGCCATAAAGAAGGAAAGCACAAATTATTAATTACTACATTAGCAGGTTTGGCGGCGGCAGCAGCAGCAGATACATTCTATGCTTGTGATAATATTTTATTCTCTTGCTAATTATGGTGTTTCAAACGCACATTTTACACTTGCCTTCCTTTAGTATTGTTTTCTTCTGAACTATGTAAGATAAAATAATTATTAACTTTGCTTCCTTTAATGTGCATTTTCTATAGCTTTATTTAAAATAAATAAATATTTAAGATAATACTTTAGTTTCTCGTTAATTACGTTGCTTTGAATGTATACTTTATATTTGACTTTCTTCTGCAACGTTTTATTCTGGGTTGTTTTATTTGATGTTTTAATGTAGGTTGTAAACCACTTTTGAGAGCTCTCCCCCCCCCCTTAAAAAATATAAAGCAGCATGGAAATGAAATGAATGATAACAAATAATAATAATGAAGTTGCCACCATTCCTCCTCCTGGCATGCAACATCTCCAATGCTGGGATTTACAATCTTTCCCCCCTTTCCCCTGTCCTCACTCTTTTAACTCAGGATAATGGCTCTCTACGGGCAGCTATTAATGCATTAAATCATGTTCACAACTGTTGACACAATGGAGGCATCTTGTATGCCTCCTTTGGAAGCTGCCAGGCATCAATTAGCTCAGTGATATTTACATAAATATCTCCATTTTGGGGGCAGAATTGTCCATCTGTTTTGCTGAGAATTTAATTACTGCCATTAGGCAGGGGAAGGCAGAGTGGATGGCTCTTGAATGTTAACCTCCTTCCCAAGACACAACCAGTCACATGCATAAGTGAGAAGGTACAGTGCATACTTCTTCCTTCTTGCAAGACAACGTCAGACCTGTGGTTACGTAGCACATACTCAAGAAACACACTTATAGAGTTCAACCAGAAATAACTCATATAATAATAATAATAATAATTTTATTATGGTCATAGACCAGCAAAAGAGAAAATAAAACGATAGTACATAGTATAAATAATTCTTAAATATTGTCTTTTAACAATACTATTTCAAATCATGTACAGTGGTGCCCTGCTAGACGAATGCCTCACAAGATGAAAAACTCGCTAGACGAAGGCATTCATCTAGCGGAAGGCTGCCCCGCAAGACGAATTTGTCTATGGGGCTGCCTCGCAAGACGAAAATTTTTCGTCTTTTTTTTTCATCTAGCAAAAGCGCGGCTGTCATTGCCGCTTCGCTAGACGAAAAACCCGCTAGACGAAAATTTTCGCAGAACGAATTATTTTCGTCTGGCGGGGCACCACTGTATTTGATTAAAATTGAGTTAAAATTTAATGGGAGATAATTCCATTTATGTATTATCCGCTATGGCTTGGTGGACGGCCTTATCGCTGTTGTTACTTGATGTCACGGCACGTCTCGGTCTTGCCGCATGGTAACAAAATTTGGCTGCTGTCATAGTTCTCTCTGGGTTGGTGTCCTCAATTAAATATCTAGTCAGCATTTCAATTGATCGGCCTGGTAGATTTTTTAACAGGGGTTTGATTAACTCCTTCCTCGAATCTCGATATAGGGTGCAGTGTAGGAGAACGTGGCTAATAGATTCGATTTCCTTGTGATCGCAAGGACATAGTCTCTGTTCTATCGGGATCTGAAGATATCTACCAGTTAATAGCGCCGAGGGTAATGCATTAAAATGAGCCCTAGTAAAGGCCCATCGGTTTCTCAGGTTTTCTAACGTCTTTAGATAGATAGCTGAATGGTTTGGGTGGTGCTCATACAGTTGTCTGTACGTTGAGGGGAGATATCTGCGATTCTTTCCCTAAATAACTCATAAAGTATAGTATTTATATTATTCTTTCTGTAAAAATGTGTGAGACTATGACATTGTATTTATTTGTATTACCCAGAACTTGTACTACTGATGAAGCCCAGGATGGCGAAACAAGGCCAATATTCCGGAAATCCTTCTCTTAGACTCTGTGAAAGGATTCTGCGGAACTGTAACAACCCTCCATGTGGGTTGTTTGGACTTTATGAACAGACACAGGTGGAATGGACCTCATGAATGAACTGATTTGGGAATGAACTGATCTACTGGGTCTTCTGCTTTCTCCATTGAACTTCATGAGTTATTTCTGTTGAACTCTGTAAGTTGATAAGATACAGTGAATAGTATATTTTATTTATGCAAGAGCACAGCCGGTTATGTCTCGTATGTTTATTGGTTACTTCTCTACCTTCGACAAGCAATTGCCCCCATGATTATGACAGACACCCCCAAGGAAGTGAAACAACTGTGAGTGCTTTGAGAAAAGCCTTGGCACACGATTAATGTTTGTGGGTACCCAACTGGTTAATGTTTTCACAACGATGGCAATGCGGCAACAGATTCCATTAAAAATAGGACCCAAATTTGTTGTGGGCATCCGTCTGTTTTGGGAGGCAATGGAGGACTGCGCCTTTGGGGGGTGAAGTTAAATTGTTGGAAGGTTACAGTGCTTGCTGTGGATGTAGAAACCAATACAAGAGAGACATGTTTTGTTGCAGCTGGGGCAGATGAAGGCGTCCAGTTGTTCTGCTGCAGATGCACCACGGTATTTCTTCTCTCTGTGCTCCTCCCAGCTGTCATTCCTCCTCTGGTCACTGCTTTGGATGCATAACCTGACTGATTGTCTCCAAGTCATCTACAAAGTGTTCCCAACACAGCGGGGTTAATGTTGCCAGCCTTCACGTCACATTCACAGACATCTTTGTAACACAGAGTTGGCCTGTTGCCTGAAGCCAGTTCCCCATAAAGGCACATTTTTTTTTGGGGGGGGGGTGTCCTACCATCTTCCATTCTGTGGACATGACCAAGGACATGATTCAGGGAGCGCCAGACCCATGGGCTGAATGCAGACCTCTCTATCCGGCCCGTGGGTCTCTCAAGAGGTCATATCTATCACAGTCCCAGTGCCATGCTGTCCCTGACTTCATTTGCCCACCTTGAATGTGACCGTCACGTGCAACAAAGCTTCTTGCTCGCCTCGGTGGAGAGATTTGTCTGTTTGTGTGTAGAAATCTCTGGCTTGCTGTGATGTAGCTTATAGTACAAAGGCACAGTATCCAAAAAGTTGCATCAGTAGTGGTTGGAGACTGGAGGGGCAGAATGCAGGGAGCCCAAACAGTAGGTGGAGTGGGAGCCAATGACAGGCCAACTAAGTCTCATTTTCTCCCCATCCTCCTCCCTAATGAGTTCTACAAGGGCAACACTGAGATGAAAGAAGAGGAAACAGACAGGGAATTGTGCAACCCCCTGAACTGGTTGTAAGTAAGAAGGCAGACAGATGAGGGCTGGGTGAGGCCAGATTGAGGTCAGTGGGGCAACACCCCACCTGCCCTAATGGACCACTTTCCTAAGAACATATGAACAGCCTGCTGGATCGGGCCAATGGCCCATCTAGTCCAGCATGCTGCTCTCACAGTGGCCAACCAGACACTTGTGGGAAGCCCACAAGCAGGACCTGAACACAGGATCACTCCCCTCTCCTGTGGTTTCCAGCATTTGGTATTCAAGAAGCATTGCTGTCTCCGAATGTGGAGGCAGATCATAGCCACCATGGCTAGATGCCATTGAACAACCATAGATATAACTGTAGATCTTCTGCATCCTAAATTACTCATCCTGGTGGATCTTGCCATAGGATTGGCCCCTAAATGGTTCCTCATCATTTCAAAATGGATCTGGCAGGGTATGTTATGAGTGTTCATTGTAAAACTTAGATGGTTTTTATTTAAATCTAAAAACATGCATTTATAACTGAATGCACAACAGTAAACTTAGCCCTCCACCCTGGGCAATCATGTAACCGGCACCTGATTTTCTGTGTTAGGCAAGCAAACATTTCAACATTTCCTTATCTTGCTTTGTACAACACCCACCTTATTATTTCTATAATTTCCTCCCTTTATCTCTGTGACTATTCTCAACAGAGATAATGATGAACACTGTAAAGTAGCCTTGAGTTATTACGGGGAAAATTGGAAACGATCACGTTACATTCTAATGTGATATCGCTCGTTTCTCACTCAACCTTGTAAACATTAAGTACTCTCTCATCTAATCCCAAACCCAGAGGCAGGAGACACTCTCCAGCTGGGCGGCTTTCCCTGAGCCCAAAGTTCTTCGTTTTCTGTTTGAAGTTTCCAACAAAGCATCTCTCACAGAATTCAGGCTCTCTGGGGATCAGAAGCGAAAGAAATATCTCCAAGAGCTAACCCCTCTCCTTTCCCTTTCCCTTATGCTCAGTCAGAAGATGTCTAGAGGGACTCCGGAATGTACAAAGAGGCTGCTGGATCAAGAATTTAGTCTTGTTCTCAACCCTACCCACTGCTGAGTGGAGCCATGCAAGGTCGCTTATACCCAACAGAAAGCGCTGGCCCCATCCTCAGGCCCAACCCTTCATCCTGAGCAAGATGCATGAGAGAACGGTCATCTAAAAGGCTTCCAATCCCTAGGAGAGGAGCTGACAAACTCTATCAGCACTGGCTCCTTATTTCAGACCCCTGGGGCAGGGGAAAAAAGACAGTCTCTGAAGGTACGTAAAGGATTGCAAACAGCACCAGATTTAGATTAGTACAAGCAGTTCACCTGCACAGGGTGCTGAACCGAGGGGGTGCAAAATGGAGAAGATTCCTAATTGAAAAGATCCATTTGGGGGGGCACTCAATTTTGGCCCCACAGGGTGCCATACTAAGAAAGATTAGCAAAGGCTGCCTCTTCCACCAGTCCAATTGGTACCCAGATGGGAGACCAACAAGGAACCACGTGAATGCCACCTTGGGTTCCAGATTAAAAATAGGCAGGATGTAAATGGAAGGAAATAAATATCATTATCTGCTCCTGTCCCCTTTTTTCAGCACACCAATACACCAACAGTTGGGATAGCTCAGTGTCAAGGGGATGTCGGGCGAGCACAGGTCATCTGCAGGGCAGGGAAGAGCTTGAGACATGAAATGCAATTAGCTTTTATTCACAGAAAGTAACAACACAGCAGTATTCCTCCGGCTCGTCTCATCTAGATGGAGACGTTGCTGAAACTGACCACTGGTCCCAACTTTCCCCTCTAGACTCTCACTCTGGATCCCTCCAAAGCAGACAAAGGCTGCATCAAAGGGGTGGGTTCCTCCTCTGGGCCTGTCTGCCCTGTTGCTCAGCTCGCTCCTCAAGAGTGATGGGGAGCTGTCCTGCTGCAGGGTGGCAGGGGCAACCTCTAACTCCCCTCTGTCTGAATCTGTGCTGACACTGGGACTCTCAGCCTCCAGCCCTGTTCTGGAAGGGCCTGCTTCTCCTGACCCTGGAGCCTTATTTGCCCCTACGGGTTCCCATGGTTGCACCCGGTGAGAAAACATGGAAGCAGAAAGACACCTGAGGCTAGTGGCTTCAGAGAGAGAAAGATTTATTTCCTGCATGCAGAAGTACCTGCGGTGTTTTGTACAGCCAAGCAAGTACAAAACTAGTCAATTTTCAGACAGTTCTTATAGACAGTTCCCTGGCTCTTCCTCTTGTCCATATAAGGAACATTTCCTGTTGTACATATAAGGCAAAAGGACATTTAGCCCTGAGTTGGTTCATGCGCACTCAAGCAAGGCCATCCTATCTCTGTGACCTAGACAATTCCTGTGCAAGGACAGTTACTCTCTGTGTTATCTCCAGACTCTTTAGTCATAGCTTGCCAGAAAGAAATGCAATGCAGATCAAAGTTCACAGCTTTACAGAGATGTTTCATACAGAAAAGCTTAACAAAGGGACTTTTTATATTTCTGGACCAACAATACATTCAGGTAAATATATACAAGTTAGCTAATTAACCCCTTCCAACCCCACCTTGATCACTCAAACCTTCTGCTCCTAGTACTTCCCAGCTCATCCCTTCCGCAGACTACTCCCCAGTGTCCCCCCACCAGGATCCAGGGTCTAAGAATTCTTCTTCTGTGTCCTCCCTAGGGGGCTGTTGGGCGGGTGGCTCCCACCACTCCTCCTCATCCAGCCTTTCCCTGGCACTCAGTCGGTAGAGCATGAGACTCAAGCTCCACGTTGGGCAAAAGATTCCTGCATTGCAGGGGGTTGAACTAGATGACCCTTGTGGTCTCTTCCAACTCTACACAGCCAGTGTGGTGTAGTGGTTTAGAGCGGTAGACTCGTAATCTGGTGAACCGGGTTTGCGTCTCCACTCCTCCACATGCAGCTGCTGGGTGACCTTGGGCTAGTCACACTTCTCTGAAGTCTCTCAGCCCCACTCACCTCACAGAGTGTTTGTTGTAGGGGAAGAAGGGAAAGGAGAATGTTAGCCGCTTTGAGACTCCTTCGGCTAGTGATAAAGCGGGATATCAAATCCAAACTCTTCTTCTTCTACTGTATCCTCCCAATGGAGACCTCAGGCAGTGGCCGCTGGAGGGGCCAGCAGTGGCAGACCCCCAGCTGATGTTTCTGAGCCCCTGCCCAGCAGCTACCTAATTCACACTTTGCAGCCCAATATGCAAACTGAAATACAACTCTTGTTCAGCATTGGCATTTCTCCGAATTTTGCAGCGCAGTTCTCCAAAGAAGAAAGTGCAGACTATAGTAAAAATAAAATACAAACTGCAGCATACATGGGGAAATTGCTTGCAAAAAGTGCATATATTAGTATGAAATGTTTTTTTTGTTAAATGCTCGCATGAAAATTATGAAGTCTCTCAGCCCCAATCACCTCACAGAGTGTTTGTTGTGGGAGAGGAAGGGAAAGGAGAATGTTAGCCACTTTGAGACTCCTTCGGGTAGTGATAAAGGGGGATATCAAATCCAAACTCCTCCTCCTCCTCCTCCTCCCCCTCCTCCTCTTCTATGATGCTACGATCAACCCCCCTGTAAGGTGGGACCTGAAAATTCAAAGTTCCATACAAATTTTCTGGCTGCTTTCTCAGATGGATGCATCATGAGACCCCATCCAGAACATAAGTTGCCTTATAATGGGTCAGAGCATTGGTCCATCTCAGTCTATATTATCATCACTGGGTGGCAGTGACTGTCCAGGGTTTGGGGCAGAAGTCTCTCCCTAGCCCTACCTGGGGATTGAACCTGGAACTTTTTGCATGTGATGCATTTGCTATACTCGCTGAGCAATGGCCCTTCCCCAGACCTTCCAAATTCAGAATCTTCTGCTTGAGAAGCAGCTAAGCCTCAGAAGAAGAACTTTGACTTTCCATTCATTTCATGGGCGGGCTGGGGAGGGCAAGCGGGTGGAATTATTGCTGCAGCAGAAATGCACACTCTAATAATGGTGCCAATTAATGTGCATATCTGATTAGTGCTGCTACAATCTATCCATTTATTATATAAAAAAATAATTTTGTGGCTTCGCACATCCTGACAACCTAATTCAGGGGAACTGCATCATTAGAAAACTTCCTTGCGCATTATCCCAGAGGCAGGCAGCGCTACATTATCAGAATCTCCAGCTCCGCCAATCCTGTCTGGAAGCCTGAATGTGTTAGGTCAGCAGGCACAATTTATGGAGAATGGAGCCGGTACCTGTTTGGGGAGTTTTATTATGTTTGGGTGATGATGTGCCATTTCGAGAGAGCTGCTTGCTTCTAAGAAAATGACACAAAATTGCCATGATGAGCGAAATGAAAGCAGAGCGGCAAATATTTGCACTCCCGGCATTTTCGTTCAAATCCTTTCCTGCGGATAAATTTTCCACAGAGAGAGAAGAAACCAAAAAAATAAAAAATTGTCGGTTAGGAACTTTGGCTATGTGGGTTTTTGTAGTAGTGGCAGTAATAGTGTATTTATTCATTGCTTTCTACAAAATAAAGTCCCCGCACGGTTACAAAAATATAATATGTAAAACAACTCGTCGACCAAATCCATAGAATGAGGATGCAATAAAATGATGCAATGCAGGAAACTCAGCTAAAGTATCCATGGCAGATGACCACCCACCCTCTGCTTAGAAACCTCCACGGAAGGAAAGTCCGCCACTTACCGAAGAAGACTGTTCCAATGTCTAACGGCTCTTAACACCAGAAAGTTATCCTTCATGTTTAGTTGGAATCTCCTTTCTCGTAGCTTGAAATCACTGATTTGGATCCTACTCTCCAGACCAGGAGAAAACAAGCTGGCTCCATCTTCCACGTGACAGCCCTTGAGACATCTGAAGATGACTCTCATATCTCCTCTCAGTTTTCTCCTACCCAGGCTAAACATACCCAGCTCAATCAACCATTCTTCATAGGGCTTGGTTTCCAGACCCGTGATCATCTTGGTTGTTGTCAACATCCTTCTAAAATTGTGGCACCCAGAACTGGACACAGTATTGTTAGGGGGAGAATCCAGGTGCGAGGCTGCTCAGCCACGTAGCCTGTGGGCAAAGCCTGCGGGGTTCTGCGGAGGAAAAAAAAAAGGAGTCCAGCCATCAACGGAGCAAAGAACAGAGATCCTAGTTTATTGCGCAACAGGTTCAAGCCAAGACTGAACGTAGGAAACAGGGTGACGTGGATTTTTAAAACTTCCCCCCACATCCCAAGATACAGTCCGGAAAACATCATCAAAACGTCACTAGAGCATCAGTACTATGTCAATAAAGGGGAAGGTTATACATGATTGACATAGTAGCAAACAAGATGGACATAAGGTAATGGTTCAGGGCAAGATTTGAATGGGTGTTAAGTGTTGGAAAATCCATCCTGAGCACCCGATGGGAGTGGGAACAATAGTATCTGAAGAAGTGTGCATGCACATGAAAGCTCATACCCAGAACAAACTTAGTTGGTCTCTAAGGTGCTACTGGAAGGAATTTTTTATTTTATTTTGTTTTGACTATGGCAGACCAACACGGCTACCTTGTTGTTGTTCAGTCGTTCAGTCGTTCAGTCGTGTCCGACTCTTCGTGACCCCATGGACCAGAGCACGCCAGGCACG
Source organism: Lacerta agilis (assembly GCF_009819535.1). NCBI lineage: Eukaryota > Metazoa > Chordata > Lepidosauria > Squamata > Lacertidae > Lacerta > Lacerta agilis. The sequence goes on from NC_046318.1 coordinate 77,384,254, forward strand.
CCTATCCTTCACTGCCTCCCGCAGTTTGGCCAAACTCATGTTAGTAGCTTCGAGAACACTGTCCAACCATCTCATCCTCTGTCGTCCCCTTCTCCTTGTGCCCTCCATCTTTCCCAACATCTGGGTCTTTTCCAGGGAGTCTTCTCTTCTCATGAGGTGGCCAAAGTACTGGAGCCTCAACTTCAGGATCTGTCCTTCTAGTGAGCACTCAGGGCTGATTTCTTTAAGAATGGATAGGTTTGATCTTCTTGCAGTCCATGGGACTCTCAAGAGTCTCCTCCAGCACCATAATTCAAAAGCATCAATTCTTCGGCGATCAGCCTTCTTTATGGTCCAGCTCTCACTTCCATACATTACTACTGGGAAAACCATAGCTTTAACTATACGGACCTTTGTCAGCAAGGTGATGTCTTTGCTTTTTTAAGATGCTGTCTAGGTTACCTACCTAGGTTACCTACACGGCTACCTACCTGTAACTAATAGTATCTTGGTTTGCATAGCCTGCCAAATGGCAAGTCCGGAGGAAAACATTTGCCCAGCGATTTATGAAAATCACCCATTGATGGCTTACTGAGGTCGTCCTGCAGAGGCTGCAGAGCCAATGCATTTTCCTGATGGGTTCTCTTAAGGGCATCGCTCCGTACCCCAACAGTTTACTTGGAAGGAGACTTTGCTGAGGTGCCCCCCCACCCGTAATTTTCGTAACAGTATTCCAGGTGTGGACTGACCAAGGTAGAATAGAGCAGGACTTTTACTTCCCTTGATATGGACACTATACTTCTGTAGATGCAGCCTAGATCAGGAGACAGCCTATGGTCCATATTTTTTTTTTAATATCCTGCATTTTCATCATGGTCTTATGTTTCCAGAACTATAACACAGTATGAGGCCAGGAATATAAGTGCAAAGGATAAGAAACAATCCTTTTCCCCACCTGCACTGTGTGTCAGAATTGCAAGTCACCTCCCATCAAAACTGTTTTTTGGGGGGCGGTTTCTTTAAAAAGTAAATGGAGAGCCCTCCACTGCTAGCGACAGCTCTTCTGGATTCCGGGGCCTCCACACTCTATATCCCACCTCGCTGTCTGTGGGCAGACCCAACTGGTGGCTTCTAATGACTGACAGTAAGTGCCTCGCATGCACACTGTATGGGTTCCTGCCAAGTTTGTAAGATCGAGCGATTGACTAAGGCTGTCTGAGGGTGCCACTTTGCTGTGGGAAAACAGCAAAGACTCGCGCAGCCAAACACCACTCAACTCTTCCCTGCAATCCGTTGTGACAAATATTCTATTGTTCCACTTTCTGTGTTTAGACAAATTCTTGATGGCTTTTGAGCTCCTAGGTGGTGTCCTTTTGATGCGTATTTGCAATTCAGATTTGCTTTCCAGTTTTTTAGACTTCACTAGGTGGTGGGAAGGAGGTTGAGTTTTGAGAAGTAGATGGTGAAGAAAGCCTAACAAGACTTTACACTCACCTGCTAAAATTATTATTATTATTATTATTATTACATTCATATCCCACCTTTTTATCCATGGTTCATCCCTCCTCATTTAATCCACACAACAAGCCTATGAGGTAGGTTAGGCTGAGAGACTGTGACAGTAAGCTCCATGGCCCAGTGGGGATTTGAACCCTAGTCTCCCAGGTCCCAGTCCAACACCCTAACCACTACACCAGAACTTACCTGGCGATCATAGAAACATAGGAAGCTGGCTTATACCAAGTCAAACCGTTGGGTCAATGTAGCTCAGTGTTGTCTACAGCAGCCTTTCTCAAATTTGGGTCCCCAGTTATTGTTGGACTGCAGCTCCCATCATCCCTGACCACTGGTCCTGGTAGCTAGGAATGATGGGAGTTGTAGTCCAACAACATCTAGGGACCACAGATTGAGAAAGGCTGGTCTACACTGACTTGCAGCTGCTCTTCAGGATTTCAGGCAAGAGATTTTCGTGGCCCTACCTTCTGCTCCACTACTGAGTTATGGTTCTTTCCCCCTCATCCAGATACTGCCTGGCTCTTTCGTAGTGCCGAAAGCAGCAAGATCTTGAAACGTTTCCACCTCCTGTCATATCCATCCACCGGCTCTTTTGCCCATTCTCATCCTTCACCTGTTCTGGAGCGTTGCCAAAGGTCTGGTTACTACATGAGATGGCACAGGTGCCAAGTGGTATGGATGGAAGAGCTGGACCCTCTCTGGCTATTTTGTAGCTTTTTGGGGGGGGGCATATAGACTCTCAAGGCAAAGCACACCTGGCAGTCCTAACCTGGCCATTTGTATATCTCTCTGTCAGAGATGAAGGCGATGGCATGGATCAAAAAGCCCAGCTAATGGATCCTCTGGCAGATGAGGCTTTCCTCTTAAGCTTCCATTGATTTGCAGAAAAACAAGCTGTCACATTGTAATGTCTCCAAAAGGGGGAGGGGGGTTCAGGTGATTGCCAAACAAAGGACGGCACCTTATTCTCCTTTCCAGGAGTATTTTCTCCTTCTGATCCTCAAGAGCTTTGCCATCCATCGCTCCCCTTCCCTGCCTTAATGTCATAGAGTCAGGTTAAACTGCTAGAAGTCCCAACATGCTAGATCTTATGGGGAACAGCCTGAGTGCTTTGAAAGTACACACCCCATTCTTCCGATTGTACATTGCTGTAGCTATAATTTTAATCTTGTATTTTCTTTATATCATAGAAACCTATCCTGGGACCTTATGATGAAGGGGGAGTGAGAAATAATAATAATAATAATAATAATAATAATAATAATAATAATAATAATAATACACCAATATTCCTGCCAGTCGAGTGGGAGTGGGGGAAAATCCAGCCTACATTATCCACCCTAAAGTCCTAAACTCCTTTGGTCTCTGCCCACCAACACACAGCTGGAGGAGGGGCTTCACCCCTCCTTGTCTGGGACATCTTGCTTCTACAGTCTCTAAGAAGTCTTCAAGACCACATCTGCATCCTATATTTATACCACTATTATACAGTGGTACCTCGACTTACAAAGTTAATGCGTTCCGAAGGTGCCCTCGTAAGTCGCAATCTTCGTAAATCGAAGGCGCCATCTCCAAATGGCAAAAAAATTCGGAAGTCGAAAAAACCGCATTCAAAACTTTGGAATTCAAGGTATTGTGCCGCTGCTTTCCCTTCGCAAGTCGAAAATTTCGGAAGCGGCAGCCATTTTTTCGCTTCCGGAAGTCGAAAAATGCGGAAGTCGAGTCGCTCATAAGTTGAGGTACCACTGTATCACTTTGATAGTTGTGACTTCACACAAAGAATCCTGGGAACTGTAGCTTGCTAAGGATGCAATTCCCATCATCCCTGACCACTGGTCCTGTTAGCTAGGGATGATGGGAATTGTAGTCCCAAAACAGCTGGAGGGCCAAGTTTGGCCATGCCTGGCTTAGACCATCATGGGCTGTAGGGTGGCTGTGCATGGAATAATTGCAACAAAAGAGTTTTCCTTTCTGTTAAGGCTTCATTGTAAAAAAAGGCAAGCAGACTGGAATCCCTACTTTATCCTTCTCCCCATTTGCCACACCACACTTCCCTGATTGCCGCATGGATGTTTTCAGGTCTTCTGCAGGCCACTTGCTGCTCCAGAGAGGAGCTTCTTTTTCATCCCAGGACTGATTGATAATTAAATATCTTTGTGAAGTGCTCAAGAGATGAATCCCTTTGCTGCGTTGAAAAGCAATGCTCTGAACATCCCCACAGCCAAATCGGTTCGAAGACCAGCCGTACCAGATGCAAAGCCTTCGTTCTCATTCTATCTCCATAAATTAAGTCTGGGCTTTTTTCTACTTGCTTTTACTCCAGGTAAAAGAAACCCTTCTACAGTACCATCTACTTTGTTGTTGTTCAGTCGTTCAGTCGTGTCCGACTCTTCGTGACCCCATGGACCAGAGCATGCCAGCCACACCTATCCTCCACTGCCTCCCGCAGTTTGGCCAAACTCATGTTTGTAGCTTTGAGAACACTGTCCAACCATCTCATCCTCTGTCGTCCCCTTCTCCTTGTGCCCTCCATTTTTCCCAACATCAGGGTCTTTTCTAGGGAGTCTTCTCTTGTCATGAGGTGACCAAAGTACTGGAGCCTCAACTTCAGGATCTGTCCTTCCAGTGAGCGCTCAGGGCTCTGCTACCATCTACTACCTATGACTTAAAAAAATAATAATGAAGGAGAGGCATGGTGGCAAGCCAACCAGTGAAAATTTCTTGTTCTAATCTGCCTGTCCTTTTGGAAATGCAGCTGGATGCATAGCCTTTATCTCAAGACAAAAAACCACATCTGCCATCATGTAATTTACATTCTCCCAAAGAAACCGAAGGTAACACCAAAGTATTTTGACAGTGGGCTGATAGCTAACAGTTCTAGCTCTGGTGTGACAATAAGCCTCTCTCTCCCTCTCTCTTTTATCTCTGTTGAGACTTTGCTTTGATCTTTTCTCAGGCAATGAAATGTTATGCCCGGATTTGGTAGTAAAATGTATGCTGTCAAACTGAGTCATACCTATAAGGACATTATAATAACACAATGTAGTGCTAGTCTATGCCAAATACTCTCTTTGTTGAAAACAATGCATTTCACACATCTAAATAACAAAATAAAACAAAAAGTTTGCCAAACATTTGGGGATAAGTAGTCATAGAGAATCATAGAGTTGTAGAGTTGATCCCTGAGGATCATCTAGTCCAACCCCCTGCAATGCAGGAATATGCGGCTTTCCCATACGGGGATCGAACCTGCAACCTTGGAATTATCAGCACCATGCCCCAATTTCCCAGGGATTGTCCCGGATTTACGGAAACCTTCCCAGTTTCTCATTTGATTCCAGAATGTCCCAATTTTCCTTAAGACACCCCTATTTTCATAGGAGAAATGTTGGAGAGTATGATAGGACGTCCCTATTTTCATCGGAGAAACAAGTGTTCTCCTATTTCCGCTGGTGCTTATTTTCCATCTTCTTGTATTCCTCCCCACCATCCAAGTCTTACTCTCATTTACCCCACTGCCATTTCATTGGCTATGACAGGCAACCTCTGTGATTTTGTTGATAAGTGTTAGTGGTGTCATCCCATTAGTCTCAGCATTGTGATGTCATCAGCAGCAGACGTCATCAACACAGGCCAGAGCAAACAGGATTCAACAACGACATGGCGGTGAGGGCAAATGAGGAAATTGGTGTTAGGAAGAACAGGACCAAACAGCACAGATGAGAAATGAAAAGACCCTTTGTTCTTTTTTGTTTGTTTGTTTGTGTGTTTTCTTCAGAAAGAAAAGATATGTTTGAGTGGAGAAAACCCTCTGGAAATATTTGCCACGTCTTTGACATTCAGCAGTCTTTGATAAGTTATCTCAGTAGTCTAATATTTGCCTTCCCTACCAGATTTCAATATTTGATATTTGACCATTGCTATTTGCCTGCTGAGACACAATGGTATTTGCTTCCTATAGTGGACAGGCTGTTGTGTGTGTGTTTTTTTTAAAATATTTGGTGATATATGAAAGTTTCCCCATGTGTGATGAGCTAGCCAGAACCTGCACTCACTCCTTGGTCAACGATAGGATGGGCTGAGTATTTCAGTCCCATTTTCGTCTTGCTGGCCATCAGTCATAGGTTTGCCCTGTCCTGTTCCATTGCATAACATTGCACCCCTATGTCTGCCATTATGTCCTCTCCTGCACCACTGTGTGAATTTTGTTCACCTTTCACATGAAGTTGGGAGGGGTTTTCCTTTTTTTTATTAAAGATTTCCTTGGTTTACAAAAGCAGTGTTTTTCAACCACTGTTCCGCGGCACACTAGTGTGCCGCAAGATGTTGCCTGGTGTGCCGTGGGAAAAATTAGTTTATTTGATTCCTATTCAAGAGAATTACTTTATATATAGTCAATATAGGCACAGAGTTAAATTTTTTAACATTTTCTAATGGTGGTGTGCCTCGTGATTTTTTTCATGAAAAAAGTGTGCCTTTGCCCAAAAAAGGTTGAAAAACACTGTACAAAAGTATGTACAATGTCTCGCATTTTTCCATGTAACATTTTTACAGATCAATTTTGGTTGTTGAGACATTAGGCAGAGAAGGGGGAAGGGGGTGGGTGGGATGGGGTGAGGGTGAGGTGGGGAGACGATGTTTCTATTTTCCTTAGTATATGTAGGATTTGGTGTCAGCATCGTTTGTGTTGGTTCTCTGTTGTTCGGTTTTGTTTCTTTGGCGGTGAGAGGTTGCAATTGGCGTAGGGTGTGCTTGTTCCTTTGTGGTTGGCTGTGGTGATCTTTGGTTTCCTGTGTGAGTGGGGTGGGTGTTTTGGATCAGGTTAGCCATATTGATTTGTATGCAGTCGGTAGATTTTTGTCATTATCTTGTTGAGCTGTGTGTGTGATGAAGGGGGACCATATGGGGGTGAAGGTGTCTTCTTCTGTTTGTCCCCGTGCTAGTTTTAGGTTGCTGGTTAATTTTTCTAGTAGGGCTGTTTCCCATACTACTTGGTACCATTGGTCCATGCTTGCTCCCGACAGGTCTTTCCAGTGTCTGGTTATGATGTTTCTGGCTGCTGAGAGTAGATGGATTATGAGTTCCTTGTGTTGTAAGTGGGCATTATTGTCTTGGAAGATGTTTAGTAAAGCCAGTTCTGGGGTGGTTTCTAGCACTTGTTTGGTTATTTTGCACATTTCTTGTATGGTTGTTGTCCAGAATGTTTGGATTTTGGGGCACTCCCACCACATATGGAAGTATGTGCCCGTGGAGGTGCATCCTTTTGCATGAAACACACACATCTCAATGCTTTTCGATGCAATCATCAATACAATGCATGGCTTGCATGCATCTTTTATGTGAAATGAGTGCTTCCATGTGCACCTTTGGAGATCAAAAATGATTGCAAAATCTAGAGAAGTGTATTTCCGAATTCTGAAATGCACTTCTCTGGCCAAATAATGTGTACAATAAATCCATCTACTGGGCCAAAGTGTGCATAAGAACAAATACAACAGTGAAAATAACATACAAAAATGTATTATATTTTTAAGGAAAATTGCTTGCAAAGCATGAATATTGCATAGTGTGTGTGTGTGTGTGTGTGTGTGTGTGTGTGTGTGTGTGTAAAAATGTAATAAAACCATGAGAAGTTTTCATGAGGACTTTTTTTAAAAGAATAATTTGCACACAGATATAGAAATCTGGAGAACTAAACCTAAGGTTGGTAAAAATGGGAAACCGGGGAAAACTGTAATTGATGGATTTGCCCACCACTAGGTGTCTCTAGATTTTAGACAGAAGGCAGTTCTTCTCCAGAAATTTAGGACTCTAAAGGCCAATGTCAACACCTTTAGTTGTGCCTAGAAATGGAGGAAGACAGTAAAGGTTTCTTAAAGCAAGTGAAATCAGTTCAGACTGGCATGGTTCAATCTAGGCACTTGAAATCTCCCCCAAAAAGTCTTCAGGGGCAGCCCCACATATAACACATCACAGTAATTACTCAGAGTAGACCTACTGAATTGAATAGAGCTCAGTGAGTCATGGCAAATTACTTGAAGTGGTTCTACTTTGAGTAAGTTAGTTGAATGCAACCTGGGTTTTTATATATATATATAGGAACTATCAAAGGTGGACTTTAATATCAGAAGGAATTGTGCAGTAATATGAATGGTAATTACTGGAAGTGATCCTTGCACACACATCAAGGCTGCCAGAGGGCCAGCAATGTATTCCAGTCCTTAAATGATCTAAATAATGGAAGGATCTCAAAGTCCTATTCCAGAAGCCGAAGATATATTTGAAATGGCTGTTTTGCTGGCCATCTTCCAGCTAATTAACTCGGCAATAAAAGCCACCACGAAAAACACACACAGAGGGGATTCTGTACCCATCAATGTCCTTCTCCACTGAGCAAAAACAGCATTGTGGTTTTTATTGGGATAAGAACAGACGTTCACATAACCCCTCCTTATCTCCTTTTCTCTGCACTTGTTATCGTATTTGCTACCCGTTGCAAGAGCATGATAAAAGAATAGACATTTCTGATGGCACAGGCTGTTTGCTTGCCAACGACGTCAAATTTAAACGACTTGCCCAGATGGCTCTGTTGTCTCCTCCTGATCTCACAGATACCACATCCCAAGATTTTAAAAAAGATAAATCCTTCAAAAGGCAAATCTCACATCAAAGTTGTACTGCTCAGCCTTGGAAAGATGGAGAGGAATGAGGTACCCCCATTGGTGCCAGCAGCTGGGGTGGGATTGTTGATTGTTGGTTCGTTTAAATGGGTTTCACTTAATTTCAATCCACCTTTCTATATTGCTGTACACAAGGTGGTTTGCAAGATGAAGTAACAACAAAATATAGAGCAAACATTTTTTTTAAAAAAGAAAGAAAGAAAGAAAGAAAGAAAGAAAGAAAGAAAAACATTTGGTTTACAGAATGAAGAAAAACATCAACAATAAAATATTACACTAACACATTAAAAGCCTAACAATCAATTCACAAATCGCAAGGGTGACAGGGAGATTAAGAGGAAATTCAGAATGGAAAGTTAATAAAGATTGGATAATGTTTAAAGAATACCTTAAAAACTATTTACAGGTAGGTAGCCGTGTTGGTCTGCCATAGTCAACAGAAAATAAAATAAAAAATTCCTTCCAGTAGCACCTTAGAGACCAACTAAGTTTGTTCTTGGTATGAGCTTTCGTGTGCATGCACACTTTTTCAGTGATGATGGTAAACTCCTGGCAGACTTAGAATGAATCTTGAAATACAAAGAAAGTACATAACAGAATTTTCCTGATAAGAAATGGGAAAGTTAAAAAACAGAAATGAACTGTGTATAGATTTTTTTTAAAAAAAAACCACATGTAAAATAGTACAATGAGAAGAATCGGAAGTTAGTGTCTAGACTCTAAGGTGTGTTTATGTTGTAATGTGTGCAGTGTATATTGTCTGTATTATAAGTATTGTCTAAGTTAAATAGTATAAGTTATATGTAAATTGATGTTAATTGATCTATAATAAAGGTGATTTTAATTTAATTTGTGTTTTGTTTTTTTTTAAAAAAAAAGCCTAACAATCACATTGAAAAATGGATTTACATGTCATATCCAAATCTTCCTCTAATGTTGTTGTTGCTCTTTGGTATCTGATATTCCAAAAATGTTTTTAAAACATAGATTTAAAACTACTGTTTTTAGCAAAGAACCTCTTGTGACGATCCGATCCAATACAAGCAAGTCGTACTAAGAAATTTGACTTTGTAATAAACAACTACATATGAACTAAAGTAATATTCATTGGAATGCAATAGTACGCAAGATCTGGATGCTGTTCAATATAATATTATTGGGGTGGCTCATGATAATGAAGATGGACTCCAGTTGAGATCCCTAAATTGCTTTGTGTGAACATAAAATAATTTGTTTTCAAAGTATTAGCATCCTGGTGCTTGTTGAAATGCTAGTGCAAAGTAATTAGTTCCCCAAGTATTAACATTCTGTCATTTCACCTGCTTCTTGTTATTCATGTATATAGCACAATCAGTGTGCATGGGGCTTTAGCGAGAGCAACGGAGCAGGTCCCTGCCCCAAGGTGCTTACAAAAGTATAATTCAACACATAGAAATGACGAAGAAAGGGGAGATAATGTGGGGCAGGGAAAGAAGCAGTATCCTAGGAATTACTGCGCAAACAAATGTTGAAAGATTAAGGACAGATCAAAGGATTCCTTTATTCTCACAGCACATAGTTAAAACTATGGGACTCCAGACCCTCAAACTGTCTCTATTTTCCGGGGGCGTCCCTGATTTAGAGAAGCTGTCAAAGTTTCTGATTTGATCCCGGAATGTCCCACTTTTCCTTTTGGTGTCCCTATTTTCCTTGGAGAATGTTGGAGGGTATGGAGTTATCCGACCCCTGAGCTGTCTGAAGGCAATCCTGTATAGGGAAGTTTTTTGTTTTTTTTAAGTCTAAGGATTAGGGGAATCCTAAAAGTTGATGATTATGATTAATGTTTGAATTCAAATGTAGAGTGTAAAATTGAATAAAAAAAGAGTTTTTTAAAAAAGAGAGAGAGAGAGAGAGAGAGAGAGAGAGAGAGAGAGAGAGAGAGAGAGAGAGAGAGAACTGCAGTTCTGTGGAGGGAATGTTGTTGTTGCTGCTGCTGCTGTTTAGTCGTTTAGTCGTGTCCGACTCTTTGTGACCCCATGGACCAGAGCACGCCAGGCACTAATGTCTTCCACTGCTTCCCGCAGTTTGGAAACACTCCTACATTACTTTGGGAGAAAGTAGTGGTGAGACCTGACATACATGTAGTTTATTTATTATTTCAGTAATATCTCACTGTCGTCCCCCCCCCACACACAGATATGTAAATTAAAACATATGGAGGACATATGGGCCAATAGCCCTTCTCATCTCACAGTGGTCAACCTGTTGCCTGTTGGAAGAAATTAAGAAATTAAGTCAGAAATTAAATCATTACAACAAAAGAAAACGCTATGGAAAACTGCAAAGAATTTTCTTTTGCTCTCCAGCGCCATCTGGTGGTGCATGTTTATAACGCTGCTTTTTGACTAATGTAGCTGAGTCCAAGGTGGCAACTCCCTGCTCCCTATTTTATCATTTCAACAATCCTGTGAGGTAGGTTAGTGTGTGAGAGAGAGTGGCCCAAGGTCACCCAGGGGGGCTTAATGGGGATTTGAACTCAGGTCTCCCAAGCCCTAGCCCAGTGCTCTAACCACTATAACACACTGACTCTCTCCCCTGCTCACATGGCTACTTGAATAACATGGATGGAATGGGCAAGGGAGGGAGAGCTGCTCATCAGAGCCACACAGATGCCCAATAATTTTCAGTGCCTTGGCCATATTTATCAGAAAGAGCTATTAATGTGATACTAGCTCAGATAAGTATGTGATTAATATGTGATGGGAAGAAATATTTACCCAGATGGCTGCTCCCACCTCGTTTTAATAAAATTAGCAGTATTTGGTTTTATGACAAGAGTTCTGAAACTGGCAATTTAATAAACAATTCATTTTATGCTTTGATGGCGAGCTGAGTGTGTGTGTGTGCCTGCGCGCATGTAGAACTTTTAGTGCACATAACTTTCACCTAAACAAATTGGAGCACAAGTAATTAAGCAAGCGGTGACAAACTTATCAAATTTATGGTTATTAAGCCAGCTCCATCACTTTGGTAGCAAGCAAGTATTAAACATGAGTAATGGCTTGCTGTGAAGGTAGATGCAATTATCGGGGAATAATCACCACGAAGATATTGCGCCACCAAAAATTAATTTATCACAAAGAACAAATGCAATTAATTGCTTGTCGAGCAAGAATATAGAGTAATGGCATGATCACCAAGTGTGCTCAGCTGAGCTGGCTGTGCCCCTCTCCATCCCTCCATGCCAGCAAAGGGCAGCATGAGTTTCGCAAGCCACAGGAACATACTTGGGGTTGGGAGACAGCCTACCCCAGCTGTTGGGACCAGTCAGGTATTACGGTTGCAGCAGAATTGCCCATTCTAGCATTGCTAATTAAGCAGGGCTGTTTCCCAACCTCAGATATACCCAAGGCCAGAGGGCCACCAGTGCAATGGTTAGGTTGAATATTTTTGTTGTTGTTTAGTCGTTTAGTCATGTCTGACTCTTCGTGACCCCATGGACCAGAGCACGCCAGGCACTCCTGTCTTCCACTGCCTCCCGCAGCTTGGTTAGACTCATGTTGGTAGCTTCGAGAACAATGTCCAACCATCTCGTCCTAAAGCTAATGGGGCCTCCTGCTGCTGCCACGCCTCGATTTCTGTTCTCATCCTGAGGTGAGTTTGGCATCACCTGATTCACAGTTCTGAGTCTGTCTCCTTCAGGTCATCATGCCTTACTAGGTGTGTGGATACGTGTGCATGCATGTGTGGAATTATCAATTCATGTATCCTGAATCAGTGCTGTCTGAGCTGAATACAATTACTGCCTCAGAGTGACGGTGGCGGTGCTCTTTAGCATCCTTGCCTGGGGAGATCAATATCCATCATTTCTTCCACTGGAAAATTCAATAGGTAATTGCTCAATTCACGGCGTGGCTACAGAAGCTAGCAGAATACTTTGTGCTGGCCATCTGCTCAACAATGCCAATATGCATCCACAATGTGGACTCTTAATCTTTTTTTCTCTTCATTTTCGCTGATTATACTTCTGCACCCGTGCCAAGTATCTACCCATAAGCCTCGTGCCAAAATCCTGAAATGTTTACTTTTCTCATGAAACCATCTAACGAGCGAAGCACAAGGGTGATGATAATGGGACAATTAATAAGGGGGCTGTGTTGGAGTGGGCTCCATTTTACCATGACAGAAAAGGGCACAGTAAGAAAAGTGATTTGGGGAAGGGCTGTAGCTCAGTGGTGGAACATCTGCATTACATGCAGAAGGTCCTCGGTTCAATCCCTGGTATCTCCAGGTAGAGCTGTGAGGGAACTCGGCCTGTAACCCTGAGGAGACAAGACAGCACAATGGTCTGAATCAGCATAAGTCTGTTTCCTGTGTTCTGTGTCTCCGAAAAATTTTACACATCATTTGGGAAGACAGGCGAACTAATGCCTGGAAGAAGCAAAGATCACCAGTGTTGAAGCAATGATTTTTCAACATCAACTTCTTTGGACTGGTCATGTTGTGCGGATGCCTGATTATCGTCTTCCAAAGCAACTACTCTATTCCAAACTTTAAAATGAAAAGTGTAATGCTGGTGATCAACAAAAGAGTTTTAAAAACTCTCTCAAGGCAAATCTTTTAAAAAAATGTAGTATAAACACTGACAGCTGGGAAACACTGTCCTGTGAGTGCTCCAGTTGGAGAACAGCTTTTACCAAAGGTGTCATGGGCTTTGAAGATGCTCGAACTCAGGATGAAAGGGAGAAATGTGCTAAGAGGAAGGCACACTTGGCAAACCCACACCGTGACCAACTCCCACCCGGAAACCAATATCCCCACTGTGGAAGGACGTGTGGATCCAGAATTGGCCTCCACAGTCACTTACGGACTCACTGTCAAACCTGTGTTTATGGAAGACAATGTTACTCGGCTACAAGTGATCGCCAAAGAAGAAGATGTGCCCCAGACGCATCACTTCATGCTTATTAAGGGCTTCAAACCTGACAATTTTCCTTCACAGCTCAACATCATCTATGGGGTAGATGGCATTGTGTTCTTGCGAAGACAGAGGTATGGGTGGCAGCATAAAAATTCTGAAAGCATCTTTTACTGGCCAAGGGGTCCATCCCTGTCCAGTTGTATTTATTTGTTCCCAGTGCAATACTGGTGACATTTTATATGAAGGTGGGGCATCTATTTCAAATGCCAACTCATGCACCCTATGCAAGAACACCCTCCCCTTTATTTTTGGGAATGGTAACTTAAAGACGATGAAGAATAATTTCAAAATGGTGGCAAGATTTTATGAACTGTATCGTGTGATGAAGAAATGCATCCTTTAAAAAATGCAGAAACACAGTTGCAGTTGGTGAACAGAAATTCTGCAAAGCAGAAGTTTATAAGGGAGGAAAATATGAATGTGCAAGTTTTGCAAGGAGAAAATTAGAATTAGAGGTGGGTATTCTTGGAAAGTATCAAAGATAAAAAGGATGAGCTATGGTTGGAGATGCACAAATCTTTCAACTTCTAATATCTGCAACCTTAACTTCAGTTTGGCCCATTGCTGCATCAGATTGCAAATTTGTTTTATTTTTAAGTCCTCATGAAAATTCATCATCATTATAGGGCAAAGATTTAACATACATGAATGTATGTGATTTTTCCTACTGTACACATTTTTGCAAAGCAATTTTCACTAACATTTGCATTTTAATGCACACTTGACCACGGTATATGCATTTTTGTACGCATTATTTGACGGGAGATTTGCACTGAAAATCCGAAGGAGTGTGAATTTGGAAGGGTGATAAGCTCACAATTCAGTGCAAACTAAATGCATTTATGTGTGCATTTGCTCCTAATATACACATTTTGCAGGCAATTTCCCCTAACAGGATTTTTTTGTATGTTATTTTCATTAACACACACTTTTTTTTTTAATACACTTCCCCTCCCCAACTATATTAATAGCACACGTGATTTAGTTGGGAGAGCTGCATTGCAAAATTGAGAGAAGCATGAATTTCAAAAGATAGCTGCATTTTGGTTCACAAATTGGTTCAGCAGACTGACATGATATTATGAGCTGAAAGGCTATCCCTAGCCATAACAGATCGTAGAGCAAAAAATAAAAATGGACAAAATCTGGAGGTGATTTGCAGCTATTTGCATCCCCTGTCAAAAAACGCAGGAGGGCCCTTGAATTTTGAATTTGCCTGATTTTTCATTCCACCCCTAATTATATCTCTTCTCTCCCCCTTGTAGAATTTCCTGTTGGCAAGAAAAGCATCTCTAGTAAGTGCTTCTTAACATGCTGCCAAAGGAAGCCCTTGGAGAAATAAGGAAGCAAGCCTCCTTATAGTATCCATTTCTGCTAAAAGCCATAGCCGTATAACACACCAAAAGAGAGAGAGGGAGAGAGAGTAGAACATTCTGTGGTTGATAAAATGAACATTAATATAGAATTACACTAATGCAGTGGAAAGCTGCCCAGATAACAAAATGAACCTTTTTTTCTAATATACTCACCTGTACCTTTCTGGGGCTTTTAAAGAGTGATTTGCAACTATGTTAACAGGGCTGCCTGCAAAGCATTTCTGAAAGCGAGCTGAGCTGTTCTATCTGCTCACATAATCATCCTGCCATTACATTTTAGCCAAATTGCCTCCATTCGGAGGAAATGCTAATTAGCCATTTATACAGAAAGAGCTACAGTTTTACAAGTGCAACAGAGAAGGGCCTCTTATAAGGAAAGAAAATCCTTTCCCCACATCTCAGAAAGTGCGATCAACTCAAACTAATAATAAAACATTGGGCCCTGGAACATACGGAACGTCTTACATAGGGTCAGACACAGAGACTAACTTAGCCTTGTCTGTACCAGAGGAGTTGGGATCTCAGACCTGGGGGCCAAATCCCTCTCTGTCTGGCCCTCTGGACTCTCCACATGGCACACCTCCTCCCTGGCCACGCCGTTCCCAGGCCACACCCCTTCCCAGGTTGCTTCACATCCTACTTGAGTACTGATACCTGACTAGAATGAGTCGTTGAACTCTGCTAACGCTTCTTACTTGCCTGGATAAAGAGGGGTGTGTGAGGGTCCAAGTCAGCTTCCTGCACAAGGGTCAATTGTTCGTTTATTTCTCCATCCAGTTTTGTCTCTGGCCCTGCCCACCCCTGTCGCCTTAGTCGCCACTAACAGGTCCCAATCCATTTTGAGAGGACGTAAGCACCAACCAGCTGTTGTCTTCACACGAGTAACAATTGCAAGAAGAGAGTTGTGCTCGCTGGGCCCCTTCCTATCTACACTGGCATTGTTCGCAGGCAGGGCCGTAGCTAGGGGGTGGCGAGGAAGGCCCCCACGAGGGCATGTGTGCAAAATCGGCTGAAAAATATGTCCATAAATATGTCTTTAAATACAAATATTGATTATTGCCTCATAAGAAAAGGTTTTTAATAGAGGGTCTTGATATGATATGTGGGGGCCCTGCTTTCCCCTATTTTTTTCTGTGCCATGTTCCTTTTTCTTTAATTTCCACAAACTCCAAATACACACTATTTCACGTTGCGTGTTTAGACTCACAATGTTTCAGCCAATCATGACACAGCTTTCCAGGGGTCACAATGCCCAGGAGTTGAGGGGAGGGGAGGGGTTGGAGGAGAGGCGGAAAGAAGAGCTAATTTGTCCATGGCTAGGGGGCGCAATCTGGACGGTTCTGTCAGGGGTGCAACTTCACCTAGCTGTGGCCACATATCAGAGGAGGAAAGGTTTGAAGGAAGAAGCCTGATGTGCATTTATAGGCTTCAGAGAAGTGTGACTAGCCCAAGGTCATCCAGCAGCTGCATGTGGAAGAGCAAGGATGCAAACCTGGTTCCCCAGATTACTAGTCTACCGCTCTTAACCACTACACCACACTGGCTCTCATAAGATAAGAAGCCAATATATGTACAGCCCAGACCTTCCCCTTTTAACACATGCAAGCTGGCTGGCATGCAACAGACTGCACTCTTCTCCTCATGCGCTGAGTTGTTTCCTCCTCCTACCTGCTCTAGTTTCCTCTCAGAATCATAGAATTGTAGAATTGGAAGAAACCCCAAGTGTCATCTGTTCCAACTCCCTGCAATGCAGGAATCTCAGCTAAAGCATCCATAACAGATGACCATCCAACCTCTGCTTACAATCCTCCAATGAGGCGGGTGGCGCTGTGGTCTAAACCACTGAACCTCTTGGGCTTGCAGATCGGAAGGTCGGCGGTTTGAATCCCCAGGATGGGTGAGCTCCCGTTGCTCGGTCCCAGCCCTTGCCAACCTAGCAGTTTGAAAGCACGCCAGTGCAAGTCGATAAATGAGTACCGGTGTGACAGGAAGGTAAATGGCATTTCCTTGCGCTCTGGTTTCTGTCACAGTGTTCCATTGTGCCAAAAGTGGTTTAGTCCTGCTGGCCACATGACCCAGAAAGCTGTCTGTGGACAAACGCCGGCTCCCTCGGCCTGAAAGCGAGATGAGCACCGCAACCCTATAGTCACCTTTGACTGGACTTAACTGTCCAGGGGTCCTTTACCTTTTCTACTGTCAGAAATTTCTTCTTGGTGTCTAGTCAGAATCTCTTGTGTCATGTCTAGTTTAGACTGCAAGCCTGGGAGCAGCGAGCATCTTGTTTGTAGGCATCTATAACCTGCTCTGGGAGGAAAACTTATATCTGCAGGATTTGCATGAGAGGTGCCATGTCAAATAAGATTTTAGATATGTCTAAATGTCAGTGAATTGTGTCCCGGTGATTTGGGAGGTCCTGCTCGCAGGCTTTCGATGAGCACCAGGTTCGCTACTATCAGTAAACGATGCGAGAGAAGAGAGGCCATTGGCTGGATCCAGTATGGCTGTTCTGGATCATGCTTTACTGTATGCTTTATGTTCTTATGAGAGTGTGAATCAAAAATTCCTGAGTTCTAGTACAGTGGTACCTTGGTTTTCGAACGTAATCCATTCTGGAAGACTGACTTCCGAAACGTCCGAAAACTGAAGCATGCATTTCCAGAAGTATTTACGTCTGGAAAACTCAATAAGGAAGCCACATTGCACGTTTGGTTTCCAAAAAACATTCGAAAACTGAAGCAGTTACTTCCAGGTTTTCAGTGTTCGAAAGCCAAAATGTTCGACTTCTGAGACTGAGGTACCACTGTATTTGAATGAAATTCAGAGTAGCAACTTTCCCCCTCTTGCTTTGCTCTGCTTTGAAGTTGTTCCTGTCCTTCCTGTCCTTCTGAGAACAATATTAAGGTTTCTTTAATCTGGAGCCTTCTCAGATTTTTTAGGTTGAAATTAATCTTCCTCTTACAACTGCAGTCTTTGAATCCTCGGGAGCAAAGACAGCCCTGTGCTTTAAATTAGTGAAGCTGAATCCACACACACTCACTAATCAATAGCCTAAAATAAAGCAAGAAATAAATCATGGAATGAAGACATAATTCTATAAAAGACATTTGGAAGTAATAGAGGAGTAACGATGGATGAGTGTTAAAAATAAGAACTGCTTAGTATAAAAGAATGAGTGCTTGACCCAGCCCAGAACAGAAGCAATGGGAAGAGTGGGCAGAGGCTGGAGTTTAAATCTTTGTTCCACCACAATCTCCGAGTGTTGGGCAACTGGCTTATTTTTCCCACCTAATCCTTCCTCAAAGGGATGTTCAGAGAATAAAACTGCTCTAGCCCTTTAATAATATAGTCCCTCAGGAGATGCAAGGCATAAAGTGACCAATTACCTGAGATGCACATTTTGAGAATGCATATAAGGGATCAAGGATCATTTGCCGGGGATAAGGATGCTCAGGCTCAGGTGAAGGGCCTTTTCAGTGGTAGCTCCACACATGTGAAATTCTTTCTTTGCTGAGCTATGCCTAACCCACTCTCTCTATAGTTCCTGGTGGTTGGTTAACAAACACCATTTTCAGCAGGCATTTCAAGAATGAGAGACCCAATGAGATAACATGGATTAGTTGCTTCTGCTGATATTAATAATTGATGTTGTTGATTTATGCTGCTTTTCGTTGAAATGAATCCCAAAGCAGCTTACAAACAATAACTAATAATAACATGATAGAACATAATAGAGCATCACAAAAACACAAAAAACTCTGTGAGTAAAATATTCACTTATATGAAAAGCTAAGTGTATGATTTATTCTAGCCTAGGTATTTTTGTGGGGAACATTTGTTCAAAGGTGGATGAGGGCAGAAGCAAATCTAACCAAGTTTTGATGTGTTTGGTAGCAATTTCCATGGTGCTTAACTCTTCTACAAGAGAATGAGAATCTTTTCCCAAAACCTCTCCCTCCAACAGAAGGCATAAACTTCAGAACTACATTAATGTGTGGACAAAATGCCAAACAAAGTGCTGCAGTGCTCTGCCACCAATCCATCCTGTCCTGTCCTTGTTGGAGTGCCCTGTAGCTGCGGCTTTGAGCAAACAGTAAGATTATTGTCCGCCCATTATTAGATGTGAGATCTCCATTGAGCCTCGAGCCCTACAGCAAACAGAATTCCAAATTCTTTAATTTCCCGACTGCAATATCTAAGTAACACCGTGTGCGATCAATAATGCTATTGATCAAATTTTGGACGGCGTCTATAATAAGCTCTTGTGCAGAATGCGCTGGCAAAGAGCTTGCCCTCTACAGCAGCCTGCCTATTAAAATATAGGTCACTGTGTTTATTTAGTTCTTTTATCGAAGGTATTTCTGGAGTGCCCTTCAAAATCATATTTCAGTTTACAAAAGAAGAGAAAAGAATGAAACAATTAAAATGGAAATGTCAAAAAAGCAAATAAGCTAAAATCCACAGAATTCTAAAACCAGCCTTAAAGAGTCAGTAAGGGTCAACACAGTATCTAAAAAGCTAAGAACATGTCCAGGATTTTTGTTATCTTGAATAAATAGGCAAGATCACAGATAACCAGCAAGACATCTAGTAGGCAACCCTTTATTTAATTCAACTGCAGTATGTCAAACCAAAGGCACTGCCCTGAACAAATACTTCACCGAGTCTTTTATAAAATTTTGTAACTAATAAATAATTAGTAAGATAAAGGTAAAGGGACCCCTGACCATTAGGTCCAGTCGTGTCCGACTCTGGGGTTGCGGCGCTCATCTCACGTTACTGGCCGAGGGAGCCGGCGTACAGCTTCCGGGTCATGTGGCCAGCATGACTAAGCAATCTGGCGAACCAGAGCAGCGCATGGAAATGCCATTTACCTTCCCGCCGGAGTGGTACCTATTTATCTACTTGCACTTTTGACATGTTTTCGAACTGCTAGGTGGGCAGGAGCTGGGACCGAGCAACGGGAGCTCACCCCGTCGCAGGGATTTGAACCGCCGACCTTCTGATCAGCAAGCCCTAGGCTCTGACCCACAGCGCCACCCGCGTTATAATATAATTAGTAAATATTAGCAAATGCATCAAAGCAATGAAAACATGCATGCAACATATGTTTTATATCTATTAATATCCTTTATTGCTGCTTATATTTCTTATCTTTTGATACATTATCCTCTGCCATGTCTTTACTGTGAATATAGCACAATATGACTGTGCTACCAAAGGACTTAACACATGATATGCTACAGAGTTCAACAAACAGTCGCAACAGCAGTTAATTAACAGAAGAGCAAACAGCATTGGACTTTGTCCTGAGCAGAGGGCTTCTACAGTTCAGTTTGAGTCAACACAATTTGTCTTTGTCTTTGTCTGTATTAAGTATTCTGTGTCTTTTATATTGTGGTTTTATGTTGCAAACCGCCCTGAAATCTATGGGTATTTTTCTTGTTGTTTAGTCATTTAGTCGTGTCTGACTCTTTGTGACCCCATGGACCAAAGCATGCCAGGGTATAGAAGAAGAAGAAGAAGAAGAAGAAGAAGAAGAAGAAGAAGAGGAGGAGGAGGAGGAGTTTGGATTTGATATCCCGCTTTATCACTACCCAAAGGAGTCTCAAAGCGGCAAACATTCTCCTTTCCCTTCCTCCCCCACAACAAACACTCTGTGAGGTGAGTGGGGCTGAGAGACTTCAAAGAAGTGTGACTAGCTCAAGGTCACCCAGCAGCTGCATGTGGAGGATCGGAGACGCAAACCCGGTTCACCAGATTACGAGTCCACCGCTCTTAACCACTACAGCACACTGGCTCTCCATTATAGGGTGGTATAATATCTTTTTTTAGATAATAATTGTAAGAAATAATTGCAAGAAAAACTTCTCCCTTTCCCTTGTGGGGTATTCTGGAGGCCATATAGGATTCTTAAGTGGATTCCCTTATTTTTAGGAGAAAATAACATAGGCCAACCAGAGTATATTTGAGAAGCAAGCCTGATCTTTATTAAAGGAACCATTGCAAGAGGGTCCCCACTCACCACACGCAGGAGAGAGGAGAACCCTGAACCATGGTGCGCAAGTCCTTATATAGACTTTTGAAATTGCCCACCCTGTAGTCCAAGACCACGCCCCAAAATATCATACATACATCACAGAAGGAGGTGGTCTGCAGCAGAAATCCTATCTGCTAGGATACCTGATAATGGTCACTCATTGGATTACTTGGGCAGCCTGGCCATCCTTTTGTGATGATTAATACTTTAGTTCCTGAGTCCAGGTCACAGGCTCACCCTATTCATACACAAATATGCCCTTAAGACAGGATTTGTAAGCGGAAAGACAATGGGAAGGCTTTCCCCATTTGCCGCCCTTACTGCAGAGGAATATTTGAGGTCAGTGGGAGAGTCAAAATGTCTTCAGGATTGCTCTCCCACACTACAGTCATACCTCTGGTTGCGTTCGCTGTGGGTTGCGTTCACTACGGGTTATGAACACGTCGAACCCGGAAGTACCGGAACGGGTTACTTCCAGGTTTCAGCATGCGCAGAAGCGCCGAATCGCAACGCGCACATGCGCAGATACGGTCCTTCAGGTTGCGCTCTTTTCATGTTGCAAACGGGCCTCCGGAACAGATCCCATTCACAACCAGAGGTACCACTGTATTTCCAGGCACATGTTTCATATATTTAGATATGTGTGCATTTATGAATATTTATTCTATATTTGAGACCTCAAAATTCTTATAATAACAATAACAATACTTTCTATCGCTGTTTTCCATTTGTAAGGTGGTTTAAGGAATTTTGGGCTAGTGGAATTCGCAAAGCAAAGACAGGGATAAAAGGCATTTCCTTCACGAACTTAATAAGAGTGTGCCGTATCAGGCCAATGGCCCATCTTGTCTCGCATCCTGTCATCACAGTGAAAAAAACTCGCAAGCACCACTTGGGTGCAACAGCACCTCTCTCCTCTTGTGATCCCCATCAACTGGCATTGAGGGCCCTGCTATCTCTAGCAGAGGAGATGGAATATAGTCATTGTGGCTGGTAGCCGTAGATGGTCTCACTCTCTATGAATTCGCCTGATCCTCTCTTACTGCCATCCAAGTTGCTGGACATCACTTTATCCCATGGGAGCAAGTTAACTATTTAACTATGCGCTATGTCAAGAAGGCCCTTCTTTTCTCTGTCCTGAATTTTCCAACATTCAGGATGTCCCTGAGTTCTAGTGTTATTGGGGGAGAGGGGGACGGGACTTATCTCTACTGACTTTCTCAGAAGTCCAAACATGCAGGTGTCTGTGTCAACTCAGAAACACACCCGGCGCTATCGCATTCACCCTGAGTCTAATGAATTAACTAATAAATGCCATCAGAATGTAGCGCACAGAGTGGCTGAATATAGCATGATTTGCAATTTATTCAGCTCAGCGGAGTGTGATTGAATAGAGAGCTGACAAAGGGTGGCATAGTGCTTAGAAAGTTGGGTTTTGAGTCTGGGGTGAGTTGTATGTGCTAGGTTCACATCCCTGATCAACTATGAAGGCTCAAGTCGCAGAACACATTGTGCTGTAACAAGAGATCTGCAGCCAGCAGAAATGAAGCATTTTACTTTTGATCCGAATTGCAGTTCCTCTTGCAAAGGAGTGCCACCATTTAAACTGCCAGCCTGAAGCTGGAACCCCAGCAAAGAAAAGGGATGACGTATCCAGCCTTGGCTTGATTCTTTTCTGCGGCCTCCAACTTCCTGTGACCTAAGCAAACTTAAAAGCCTTGTTATCGCCCCATTCGGCTGACAGAGCTTGGGGGGCTAGTCCATTGCCCTGGCACTCTGACAGATGACGCCTTCATCAGAACTGCACCCTCCTATGCCCCCCCCACCTTCATTAACCACCACGCAACTCATCTCATATTGCAAGGGGGGCATGAAGGAGGTCCTCCAATGGTGATGCTCATGTACAGGCTGGTACCACTGGAGACAGGCAGTCTGTCCATCGCCAATACATTCTGAAAAGTTGCCCATGAACAGATCTCCAAACCATGCACGTAAGAGGAAGAACATGGATTCACATCCCTTCGGTATCTGTGTTGGGAGCAACTGTGCACATGAGTGAATGAAGCATTTCCATCCTCGCCCCCTCCTTTTTTTTTGCCTACAAAGCAGAAGCTGGAAGGAGATGACTATTTGGGTCTTAATGAACCAAAATGGACTCTCATCTGTAAGAAGGCTGGGCAGGCACCACATCTTGGAGAGTCTAATTGCATGATTGGGGTCACTGGCCCGAGACAAAGTTCTGCCATCCCTGATCGTTACCAGCTAATTAAAACTCCAGAGCTTAGTGATCCATCACAGACCAAAGAGAACGGAACAGCCTGGGGTTCTAATTTAATCATATGTGGGGAATTTTTTTGTGCATATTTATTTTTTTGCAAGCTCCCGCTTTGGGGAAGCAGGGCATGGAGAGAGCTTACTATTATGTCCGTTCAAATATTGATCTAGGTTGAACAGCTGTCAGCTCCTCGAGCTGGAATCTACAAATTCTTACCTCTTTCGCTCTGCTAATGATTTTTAAAAAGCCTCAAGCCTGCAATGCAAGACTGTAAGAAGCAGCATGCCACATCAGATCAAAGGTCCTGGATAGTTCTAGGAAGATGGCGGGCAGGGCACAAAGACAACAGCCTTTCCCTCTTGCATGACCCAGGCTCCTGTTATCCAGAGGTTCTGGGTGTATGGGGTGTATGGAATGTTAGGGGGAGGGTAGTAGTATTTGCAGACTGTCATTTGTCCCTGCAAGCAAACCTCGACACCATGCTCTGCACCAGCTGTAGCCTCCAGACCAAAATCAAGGACTGCTCCACACAATCACATTGCAGTAATCCAGCTGTGTGGCTACCAATGCATGTGCAGCCGTGGTCAAGCCATTCCTCCCCAGGAATGGCCAGAGCTGGGGAAAGCTACTCCCAGCCACTTGTGCCTTCCAGCCACTTGCACTTCTAGTGATGCAGGAACATCCCAAACTAGGAGAGAGCCAGTGTGGTGTAGTAGTTAAGAGCGGTAGACTCGTAATCTGGTGAACCGGGTTCGCGTCTCTGTTCCTCCACATGCAGCTCTCAGCCCCACTCACTTCACAGAGTGTTTGTTGTGTGGGAGGAAGGGAAAGTAGAATGTTAGCTGCTTTGAGACTCCTTCGGGTAGTGATAAAGCAGGATATCAAATCCAAACTCTTCTTCTTCTTCTTCTAGGCACTTGACTTGATCCTTCTGTGTAAGGGCAACCCCATTCAGGGCAGCCAACTTACTGACCTCCGGGACCTGGAAAATGCTCACCCCCACAGCCTCCACCTTGCCAGGATTCAGACTCGGTTTATTAGCCCTCATCCAGCCCACCACTGCATCCAGATACCTTCTCGGCCATCACCAGTTCAGATTCATGAGTCCGTCCCTAACAAAGCATCAAGGGGACTCTATGAAATGATGCAGTCACGGCAGACTTTCAACTTGGAATTCCAACGCACCTCTCGTTCTTGTGAGACTCCAAACCACGTTGTAAGGCTTGACAGTTCAAGCACTGTGGATCTTAGCCAAAGAACGGTGTCGTCTCCTCGTTCCAAGTGCACTCCAGAAGTCCCACAATGTCATTACTGGGTAGTTCATAAATCTCAGAGTTGTTGGCATTTATTGATTAAAACTCCGAGGTAAATTGATCAGTTGCTCTCTCTTGCCAGCAGGTTATTAAAATAATACAGTGGGAGGTAATAAACGCCATATCAGTGACTCATGGAGATAAGGCTGTGCGTCTACTACAAGTGTTGAACCTTGGCCAAGGAATGGTGTGGATCTTCTTCATGCACACAGCCCACTGCCTCCAATCTTCTGTGCTTTCTTTTTGAGACGAGCAACTTTAAGGATGAGCAACTTGCCCCTATTTCTGCTCCACTGCTGTTTTATTCATGGTTATCCAGTCCATTAGGCCTAGGAATGTAGGACAGCGGAAGGGGAATTAAATTCCTGGATTTCAATCTAAACTCTAAGCTACACACCAATCATCCTCCCTTTCCTTTATTGTACAGCTTGGGGTTGAACAAGGGGAACAATGTTTTGAAAGTTTCCTGAAATGTAGAAAGTCAGCAGTGCACATTGGGAGGGGTGTCCTAGCCTCCTGTGCAGCTACTTTTAGAAAATAAGATTGCAGAGCATTAAAAAAAAAAAAGTGAATAATTCACCCAAACATGCATATATATTGTGATGGTCCCTCTAAAATTAATGACTGCATCTGATGGGGTAGGAATGTCCATCCCTATCCACAACTCTTCATTTTGTGCAACAAAGCACAATTTAACCTAGATAATGAGCTGTGGATTATACATATGGGGTGTTCTCTCTGTGTGTGTGTGTGTGTGTGTGAGAGAGAGAGAGAGAGAGAGAGAGAGAGAGGAATGCTGTCCAAGGACACTGAATATGCCAGCTGTCTCTCTCCTAGTGTATGCTGTCCTAGCTGCTCCTCACCCAGTATTTCCCAGCTTTCCCCCTCTGAAATATGCCCTTCTGCAAACCACTGTTCTAAATCAATACTGTCCTCCTGCCCTTGGGAAGGTTCAGAAAAGGGGGGGGGGAGTCAAATAAAAGTCAAATAGTTGTTTATATCCTTGGCATCTGATGGGAGGACGTTCCACAGGGTGGGTGCGACTACTGAGATGGCCCTCTGCTTGGTTCCCTGTAACCTCACTTCTCACAGAAGGCCCTCAGTGCTCAGTCTCAGCTACAATGTGCCGGGACCAGCATCTTGTTCTCGCCAAAGAAGATACCTATGGAGACCCTGCTGGAGAAGGAGTTCACTGCAACAGCACCTCTTCCCCACCTGTGAATCCCAGCAAAGCACACTGCCTCCGATTGCTAGTAGCCACTGGGACCCCTTCTCCTCCGTGAATTTATCTAATCCTCTTTTAAAGCCATCCAAATTGGTGGTCGTTGCTACAGCACTTGTAAGAGTCTCTGCTGTTTGACAGTGGAATTTGCTGCCAAGGAGTGTGGTGGAGTCTCCTTCTTTGGAGGTCTTTTAGCGGAGGCTTGACAGCCATCTGTCAGGAATGCTTTGATGGTGTTTCCTGCTTGGCAGGGGGTTGGACTGGATGGCCCTTGTGGTCTCTTCCAACTCTATGATTCTATGATTCTACGATTCTATGATTCTTTAGCTTTACTCCAGCCACTGAGACGTTGCTTCGTCCTTCCCAGAAATTGTTCCTTCCTCTCAGCATCGTTGTCATCCTTGCTAAGCAGCTCGGTGGCACATGGGACAAGCAAATGAGGAAAAAAGGATTGATGTTTGAGAGGCCCTTTGTGGATTTCTGGTGTGCGTGTCTGCGTGCCATATTTTCGCTTTTTAGAAAAGCGGGAATTGAAAAGCTGGTGTGTATCTTAAAGATTTCGATAGGTTGGGAAACGTGCACATTAACAGTCATCTCCATTTCCGGGGATTATGCTTGGGAGATCAACAGCTCCAGCTTAAGCACGATGAATCCCTGGCGAAAGATGAGATGGGGAGGGTTCATTTTTATCTCTGCAAGACCCTCCTAATGAAGTAGAGAAGGACTGGCTCACTATGAATATGGTGGTTCGTGACGACCCCTGCTTCATTTGATTAAGTTCTAGGACCTCAGTACACCAGACACCCAAACCAGTTTACGTGAGTAGATTGGAGGAGGGGTTTTAAAATGCCCCCCACCACCAATAAGAGGAGAATAAGACCTATTTCTTTTTATTTGGGGGTGCTCCTTCTTCACTAATGTAGGGGAACTCACTGGTAGAAGCAACCTTGCATATCTCCAGTCAGCAGAGCATGACTGTGCATGTAACAATTTCGCTGCTGAGATTGCACACAGCAATCTTGCTCTCCAGAGTTTCAGACAGAAAGTCTCTCCCAGCAGTGGCGTAGGAAGGGCGAGGCATGGGGGGCGCTCTGCCCTGGGTTCCGGAGGGGTGACACTCCCTGGCCCCTCACCCGCCACCTGGCACCCCGTCCAGATGGGGCAGCCCCACGCAGGAGCAGCAGTGCTGGCCCGGATGCATCCGGCCGGCACTGCTGCTCCCATGGTGAGCCGGCGAGTGAACGGTGGCTCGTGGGGCTGCCCAACCCTCCACTCACTCGCTTGCTTGCAGCAGCGCTGGCCAGATCCGCTATGCATGCCCGGAAATTCCCTGATATCTTTCCCAAGACAACCTTGGGCTTTTTCTATGTAGAACATGCAACCGAATGATGGCTATAGCATAGATCTGAGTCCTCTGTACAAACTGAGAATCCTTATGGCTGGCTGACCACCAACAGCCTTCCAAGCACACCTTGGCCCATCCATCTTGATGCTCTCCTGCAGCTGTTACGGTCCTTAGCTTGCTGGCTGATGGATGAGAAACATCCAGCCACATTTCACGACGCCTGGACTACCTAATGGCTTGGGAGGGGGGAAGAGATAGACTGTTTCTCCTGCTGCATCTGGTGTCCCCATCTACATAACTTGAAGGATGCTGAACCACCATCTCAACTGCTGCTCAGTTCCACCCCATCGTGTGCTGGATCTGCCCAGTCTTACATAATTTCTAGCAGGTACCTACTGCATTACTTTAAAAAGAAAAAAGAAACCTGTTTGGAAAGACAAACAAGAATTCCATTTTCATACACTCCCCTTACCATATGATCTGTGCTCCCTTTCCTTATATACCTTTGCCCTAATCCTATTGCCAAGCTAAGGTCTCTCACCCTACATTACCAGCATAGAGTGGGAGTCCCCTCCATTGAACACTTTCCCAGACCATAAATGGATGGTCAAGTGATATATACATCAAACACGCAAAGATGACCACAGCTACACCTCCATCCGAAGGACACAAACTGGTCTGCAATCCTGGCCTAAGTGAATGTAGGACATATGCCAACACAGTCAAAAATCTTCTTAAAAACAACAACTTCACACACAGAGAGAGAGAGAGAGAGAGAGAGAGAGAGAGAGAGAGAGAGAGAGAGAGAGTTGTTCTGTCCTCACACCCAACACTTTGTGGTGTCATTACCACATCTCCAGAACTTCTGCTCAAAGGAGTGTGCTGGCAAAAGCTCCACAAGGCAAAGGGAGCTGACCGGTCTATAACCTGATGACTGAAAACAACGAAGGCACGGAACTAATGGAAGAGTCAGAGTAATATTGCTAACATTAAAAATTCAGACCATGAGCCAAACCTGCAGATGGTGCCTCCATAACCTTGTTCTAAACACTGTCCCAGAGTTTCTAGCAATGAATTTCACCAACCTAAGTGTCAGGTGGCAGAGGATCCACCCCGCCACACATAGCAGGTTGCCAGGAATGGATAAGACAAGGCAAAGTCCTTACCAACTGCCTTTTATTCAATATTCACAGAGAGAGGCTTGGAAATGCAGCCTATTGGAGTAACGGTGTTGCCCCGAGTGAATCTCCACCCCCTCCCTCTCTCCCTTCATGTGTCATCACTACGGGTGCTGAGAAGTGCCCTCTGCCTCTGAGCTCTTTGCTCTCCTACTTTTAAGGCTCGCCAGGTTCTGGGAGGGGGGGGTCTGGAATGCTTTCTAAAGACACTGTGTCCATCAGCTGTTGACCCTCTGGTGCTTCTTCTTCCTCCTCTCCCATTATTTCCCAGCTTTCCCCCTCATCTGCCTCTGAGCTGTGACCTCCCTCAAACCCCTGTTGTTATTCTGAACTGTCTTCTTCTCCTCTGGAAGGGTCAGGCTGGGGAGGCGGTCTCCACCATTCCTCCTCTGCCCAGTCCCTGACACTAAGTTGCATCTACTTCTGCATTGCAGTGCCCCCACTAATGGATGGCTGGAAGGTGGCATTTCAGCTACTATCTCAGCAGGGTTTAGGGGACACCAGAGCCAGTAGGGTTCCACCTGGTCCTGTACACCTGCTGATTCTACCCATGCTTGTCGGTCTTACCTAATCTGGCCACCCACTTGACTGCCAGCCTAGTTGCCTCCAGACCACCAGCCCTGACGCCGAGTAAGAATCAATCTCCGCAGCTGGGCTGTTGGCCAATTCACGTATATCCTCCATATATCTAGCATAAAGGGGAGGCATAAATCATGCTGCTATGAGTAATAGCAACCCACACTGTACTGCTTGTTTGGCAGTGTTATGAACCTCCATTGTGATTCAGTTCTCTTGTTTCATTCGACTCTTCCCCACCCCACCCCCGCTCCCCACCCTTTAAAGATAGCCTACAAACAAGAGTGGGTGATTGCATTCACAGTGGGGATTATCAGCCGCCTCCTTCCAAGCCATTAAGCATGGGCTGCAACAAAGAGCGCGTTGCCCTGTTATGATACAGAATCTGGGTAATCCATCAAAGAAGTCAAAACACAGAACTCTGGAAACAAATCACCTAGAACTGATTCGCCAGCCACAAAAAAGACAGAACTCGGAGCTGCAGGAAGCTTCTCCATGCAGCTCCAGGGACATCATAGCCATTTCGTTTTCACTTACCTTGTAGCAACCATCACAACTTTGTAAGGTTAGGCATTGGGTAGGCCTTGTTTCTCCTGCCATCCTAGCAGTTCGAAAGCACGTCAAAGTGCAAGTAGATAAATAGGGACCACTCCGGCGGGAAGGTAAACGGCATTTCCGTGCGCTGCTCTGGTTCGCCAGAAGCGGCTTTGTCATGGTGGCCACATGACCCGGAAGCTGTACGCCGGCTCCCTTGGCCACTAAAGCGAGATGAGCACTGCAACCCCAGAGTCGTCCGTGACTGGACCTAATGGTCAGGGGTCCCTTTACCTTTACCTTTAAGCCTTGTTTATGGGAGGGGAGGTTATAGCCTCCGCCTGCCCCTCCACGTTAAGCATATCCCGTTAAAGGGATCCGGAGGTGTGGCTCATGTCTGAAGCCTGGTCGTGGGCTAGGGCTATGCCACGACCCCATTGGGGACCCTGGGGGTGCCCCAATTAGATGTATATCATAGGGCTCCCCCTACCAATGGTTTAGCCTTATGACGGGCAGGAGTCAGGATATAGTCCGGTTTCACCCAATGCCTAAACCAAACCGCTCACTTCTGTAACCAGTAAAGTTGTGGCCTATTTTATCCCATTAACACAAACATTCATGTCCTCGGGACCTCGCCACGCAAGCTTATTCATGCACCCAGGGACATCATAGCAGGCTTCTTGCAGAGGAGCAAGAGTCTCGGAAAGGTTGGGGTGGACCTGGAATTCATTGAATATCAGTTGCTGATAGGGGAAAGTGCTCTTATGCCCAAATCTGGCTTATGGGATTCCCCCTGGGGCACTGTGAGAATAGGATGCTGGATGAGATTGGCCTTTGGTCTGATCCAGCAGGATTTTTATCATTTCCTTAACTCCCCCTCCGAAAGATTCGTTTCCCTCCCAGAATGATTCTGCAATCTGTTTTGCATGTAAAATGCAATCTTGCCCTGAAGGGGTATTGTGGCTTCAAGATATTGAGAGATGGGAATCATTAAACCTTACCCTTTGAGGCAGGTTGAATGCTCTCAAAATGAACATTATTCCCATATTTATTTATATTCTGAGAGGACTTCCAGTTTTTATATCTGGATGGTATTTCCAAAAGATAAAACTCCCTGTTTAGGAAATGTCTTTGGGGTTCAAAGGTACCGAGAATGTCATTGCAGAAAATGAAGTTACAAATTAAGGAAGGTGGATTTGGAATCCCAAATCCGGAATTATACCATCACACATCTTCATTGGCATGTTTCAAACATTGGAGACCTGCTGATGGTCTTAATCTCCCAAGTATACATATACTGTATTACACCTTTGGTTGGGTGGACAGTATTAGCATCAACATAGCTGAAAGTTCCAACAACCCTTGAAACAATTAAATCGGTTAGAAAGATATGGAATATATTAGCTAATAAAAATAAATTGGATCCATTTCCACATGCTAAACTTACTCTGTGGGGAAATCCTACTTTAATAATTGGGGGAGAAGGGGTATTGGGGCTGCAAAACAGTCTCTAAATATATTGCAAAAAAATAGTCAAAGCAGACATAATTGGGTGAAACGGGCCACTGAGCTAACTTGGCAGAAGACACTTTATTTTCCCGTGTGTGTGTGTGTGTGTGTGTGTGTGTGTGTGAGAGAGAGAGAGAGAGAGAGAGAGAGAGAGAGAGAGAGAGAGAGAGTCTCTGCTGAGAACAAGAAAACCAAGGTTGGGGAATGTATTTCCACAACCTGACTTCTACTCTTTCTTTTTTTTAAAGGAAAGAATGAACCGAAGCAATTGCCTCCAGGCAAACATTTAAAAACCCATCTTGCTTCTTTATTACAATCCCCAAAATTAATGACTGTGAAACAGACCTGTTATGCCATGGTAACACTAGATAAATCTCCTGGTCTTCATCTCTCTAATATGTACAGTAGACCTCTGATGCAGCCTCTGTTCCTCTTTCTCTCCCTCTCCTTTATCAGGACGGTAATTCCTGGAAGAAGAATCTGTCCAACCCATCTTCCTGCCAGCCCTCTGTGAGTTTCTCTGCAGGCTAAAACTCTTTTCGGGAATTATAGAGTTAGAACCACCAAACAGTATAGAAATTTATTCATGTATGCGACCACATACATTCCACATTCCCAGTAGTAATGTATGGAAGTGAGAGCTGGACCATAAAGAAGGCTGATCGCCGAAGAATTGATGCTTTTGAATTATGGTGCTGGAGGAGACTCTTGAGAGTCCCATGGACTGCAAGAAGATCAAACCTATCCATTCTTAAAGAAATCAGCCCTGAGTGCTCACTGGAAGGACTGATCCTGAAGCTGAGGCTCTAGTACTTTGGCCACCTCATGAGAAGAGAAGACTCCCTAGAAAAGACACTGATGTTGGGAAAGATGGAGGGCACAAGGAGAAGGGGATGACAGAGGATGAGATGGTTGGACAGTGTTCTCGAAGCGACTAGCATGAGTTTGGCCAAACTGCGAGAGGCAGTGAAGGATAGGCATACCTGGCGTGTTCTGGTCCATGGGGTCACGAAGAGTCGGACACGACTGAACGACTGAACAACAACAACAAAATGCGACCACAGCGGCAAGAATGTTACTTGTCCAAAAATGGAAAGAAGAAGAAGTCCCAATGAAAGAAGAATGGATACAGAAAATGCAGAAATGGCGAAACTTACCAGGAAAATAAGAAATCAAGACTTTTTTAAAAAAAATAAAAGAATGGAAATGGTGTATTGAATATTTACAAATAACTTGTAAACAGATAAGGACATTGGCAGCTTCAAAAGAGCGTATATTTAAAGTAGATGAATGGAAGAATAAGTTAAGTTAATTTTACAATATGCAGGAAATGGGAAAAATAAATAAATTTAGGGAACCGCAGAAAGAGGAGGAAGAAAGTTGAGTTTTGAAATGTTAGAATGATTGTAAAAGTATTGAAATGTATAGAACTGAAAATTGTATTTATTTATTTTTAAAGAACTCCATGTGGGGGGGGGGGGGGTGTGTGGAAGCCATCCACATATTGGCTTTGGCTGGAGGAGTCTGC
Organism: Lacerta agilis; assembly: GCF_009819535.1. Lineage (NCBI taxonomy): Eukaryota > Metazoa > Chordata > Lepidosauria > Squamata > Lacertidae > Lacerta > Lacerta agilis. Next base: position 77,416,281 of record NC_046318.1, read on the forward strand.
ACTGGGAGATGGGGACCCATGCCTTACTTTGCCCCCAAGCTTGCTGAAGCCAGGAGAGGGGCAATGAGAGACACTTTTGGGCTATAATGTTCTGCATGCCCTCCATTGCAGACTTCTGGTGTAAATATGTGTCGTTAAACAATATCTCTTAAAGACACCAGCCTCTGCTGTCCCTCCATCTTCCCAACGGAAACACAAACCTGGGGAAAGCGCCTGAAACACAAGAGTCTCATGCAGCTGCTCGGCAGAGTTTGGGGGTGGCATGTAACGATCGTGAGAAAGCTTACGTCCTCCACCTGTGGCTTATCCCAGTTTGCGGTTAGAGTAATAACTTTTGGTAAGAGGTAACCTGGGTACTGCAAGGAGGACAGTTATTAATATGAAATTATCAACAAGCTAGTTCCTCCCCCCTCTATTTGTCTGCTCAGTTCTTCCTATTGATTATGTAATAGCAGATCAAAAATTCATAGAATCGTAGTGTCGGAAGGGACCCCAAGGGTCCTCTAGTCCAACCCCCTGCAATGCAGGAATCTCAGCTAAAGCATCCATGGCAGATGGCCACCCAACCTCTGATTTATTTCTAACAATCCTTTGTACTGATTGAAATGGTTAAGTTTTCATGATATTGTGTCCTCCCTAAAAGAGGGCACGTGTTGCGGTGAGACCTGGCGACTGACCTCCTGGTTGTGGGTGGGTCTATTGGATAGCCACAATGCCCGATCGGTGGGTCCCTCATTGCTGGGTGTAATCTGGCCAGTGGGGCGCAGTCTAAACAGTTCGAGGGACCTGTTTAATCCCTTGCACGTGACCCAGAGATTCTCTTTCGGCTCGTGCAAACGGAGCACCCGCCCACCTCTCCCTACTTTTAGGGCATTTTGCGATTGACCTTGCTATGCCGTCGTGTGCCGTCATGTGTCGTTGGGACAGGGGCACGGCAGGAATTCTCCTCACTTGGCTGATTGGCTGTTGCCATTTGGGTTTCGCCTGCCACGTAGCAAATCATCACTACTTGTAAGGTTGCAGATAGGCACTGGTTCAGGTGATAGGGATGGGAGAACGCTCTCACCATCCCTATGCGAAGGGTATTCCATTAAAGGAATCCAGGGACTCAACTTGGTTTGGTCAACCCCCCAAGACGGGGTTGTGCCCATGCCTGAGTCCAGGGGAGCATCTGGGGGAGTGAACAGAGTCTGTTCCCGGGCTTTTCACCTACCTCAGGTGTTCACCCTTGGCTGACCTGTGATAGAGCTCTGGGTCAGCGCTACCTGCAAGGGTGTAGGGAGCTAGTCGAACCAGAGCCTATGCAACCACTCACTTTTTCTGAAATCAATAAAGTTGTGGCCTAAATTCTGCCAAAAACCCAAACTAAAATTTGAGTCAAGTGTGTATTTATTTAGGGGGGAGGTCTTTGGGTCTGAACACGCAAATATTAACTTTTGGGGGAAATGGAATCAGTTCAATACATTCTATCATCTGTCTATCTATCTATCTATCTATCTATCTATCTATCTATCTATCTATCATCTCTATCTATCATCTCTATCTATCATCTCTATCTATCGTCTGTCTATCTATCTATCTATCTATCTATCTATCTATCTATCTATCTATCTATCATCTCTATCTATCGTCTGTCTATCTATCTATCTATCTATCTATCTATCTATCTATCTATCTCTATTTCTATCATCTCTATCTATCTATCGTCTGTCTGACTGTCTGTCTGTCTATCTATCTATCTATCTATCTATCTATCTCTCTCTCTCTATCTATCTATCATCTATCTATCTATCATCTATCTAAATGTTACTAGGAAAATGCTTGCAGAAGAGGCCCAATTCTTCTGGGCAGTGGATGGAATGGATTTGTCCCTAAATTGTCCTTTAATCTGCCCCTGTGTAGTCACAGTGAGAAATATGATCTGGAGCATATGGACTGGTCCCTTCTAGCAAACCCTGTGATTTAGGATGTAAGTTACAATCAATCAATCAATGAGGCGTCATAACTAAATTTGGCTAACACAGGTGTGACTCCGGGCTGAAAAATAATCCGCCGCCTCGTTTTAATTGCTGCTAATTAAAGGAAGAACGTTAATGTGCGGAAACCTAATTTGCCATATGTCCTGGCAATAATTGAAGGGCAGGGAAAGGGTAAGTGTGCATTAGATCATAGGAATGAGGCTCCTTAGCCCTAATAAAACACATTAGTGTCATCGGAATCCCTTGGTGTATTTACTATCATGTTCACTGCCGTCCTCGAGGCATCTGCTGGGATTCAATTATGAAGGGTGCCACCAGTCTGTTAAAATTGTTGTTTCAAGCTGCGTCTGGGTTCCAGAGTTGTAGCATATCCACGTTTTTGCAAGGTTGAGCTGGATGGAAATATTATTTTGGGGGGAAGTTTTTGGAAGCAAAATAATGGGACATTGCAAAGGAACAAAGCAAAACGTAGATGGAGGGCACAAGGAGAAGGGGACAACAGAGGATGAGATGGTGTTCTGCCAAATGCAGCTAAGGATACCAGGACAAAAGAGACGAGGAAGTGGAAGGGGAACAAAAAAAGCTTTATTAAATAAATACCAAACAAAACATACATACCCCCAATGCCCTCAGTTCGCTTCCAGGAGCCCCTCAAGTGGTCAGCCAAGACACATACTCACAGCACTCTAGTCTTGGGTCTGTGGTGAGGCTCTCTCTCCCGTCCCAAAAGCCTGCCTTTTATCGAGAGCTTGATCTTAATGAGCAACAGCTGTGGTCAGACAGCCCAGCTCTCTTTCCTTAAAGAGACACCCACGCAAAGGCTGAGTTTGGGGCACGGCTCGGACATGGGGATAACTCAAATACATGCCACTATCTCCTCGTCACAATGTCTTCAGGGTTATTCCCATACAGATGGTTGGACAGTGTTCTCGAAACAACTAGCATGAGTTTGGCCAAACTGTGGGAGGCAATGAAAGACAGGCGTGCCTGGCATGCTCTGGTCCATGGGGTCACGAAGAGTCAGACACGACTCAACGACTGAACAACAACAGTGGTTCGGACCACAGTGCCACCCACATCCCTTGCAAACTGGTACAACTGAGCAAGCCGGCTCTAAGGTATACCAGCTCTAAGGTCCACCCTCCCCTGCCCCAACAGGTACAAATCTTCCCAAACAGTATTTTTTATCCCCTGCAGCCAAATCCCTGAAGGAAGAGCAAATGGATTTATGCTAGGTTGTGCCTTTTGGCAGTTAATGATTCAATGCCTGAATAAATAATCTTGGAATATATCTCTCAGTTCAAGATGGATGAGTTGCCACACTGGTATTAAAGATATTTAAGAATTACCATCTGTGATATAAATCATCCAGCTGTTCCCCAGGACGTCGCCGCGTAGAACAAAAACGAGGGTGTGGGAAAAGTGAAAGGAGATGAATGTCACCTTCTGACGCATTTGACCTTAATGCATTTGATAGGTAGCACCTACCTGCCTCAATCTTCCTATGCAAAAGGCAAATTGTTTTATGGGTCACACAAATGGCACGTAATGAAAGATTAGATACTGTAAACATTTAAATGGCTCTTGTCTTCTCAGTGCCTCCAGAATCAATATATAAATGTCGACGGTTAGCATTTGAAGCTAGATTGCCCTTTGTAATGAAAAGTCCTTTTTCATTCTAATTTTGCTGCAGGTTTTATGGAAGGCAGTTTTGGGCCTTGCGAGTCATTTTGGTGGTTCTGCTCTGAGTAAAACTCCACCCCCCATACCTTGAACTGGGGAAAAAACCAATTCTCCTAAGACAACTTTGCTTGAAGAATTAAATAAATAAATGTGTGTTTTTCTTTTATCCTAATCTGATTTTCGCAACAACTATTTTTATTGCAGAATTCAATATGGTAAGATGGCGGATAGAAAGGAAGAACAGTATAAACTGTATCTTGAATTTGTAAAAGAATTTTAATTGCATTAAAAATTATAAGAAATAAGGCTAAGATGCATGTATTTTTTAAAAGTCTAATTTGTATCCAATGCTGGTGCTACTCAAAGAAGACCTGTTGAAATTAACTATCATGATTAACTTAGATCCATTGATTTCAAGGGGTCTCCTCTGAGTGAAATCCTGCCTCCACCCACAAAAAATGAATTCTGGGGTTTTTCTTCCAGGTTTTGAATAAGTGTAGAATTTCCCCCCAGATTGAACCATAGTCTTCCTTTATAGGTAGCAAAAACAGTTTAGGCACATTAAGGTTCACTCAGGATCTTTCATGCATTTGCAGGAGCCTAAACCACAGAGCCTAGGGCTTGCCGATCGGAAAGTCGGTTGTTCGAATCCCCGCGATGGGGTGAGCTCCCATTGTTCGGTCCCAGTTCCTGCCAACCTAGCAGTTCGAAAGCATGTCGAAGTGCAAGTAGATAAATAGGTACCGCTCTGGTGGGAAGGTAAACGGCGTTTCTGTGTGCTGCTCTGGTTTTGCCAGAAGTGGCTTTGTCATGCTGGCCACATGACCCGGAAGCTGTACACCAGCTCCCTCAGCCAGTAAAGTGAGATGAGCGCTGCAACCACAGAGTCGTTTGCGACTGAACCTAACGGTCAGGGGTCCTTTACCATTACCTTTACCCAGTGGGCACATCCCAGCAAAAGTTAGTCCCAACTAAAAATGCATGTTTGTTTTAAGGCGCATCCACAATAGGAGTTCAAGCTACCAATTAATGCAATTTATGGGCCAGTCATTTCCCCACTTTTTGTGCCGAGCTTCAGCTTGCGAGATTGCTCAAGTCATGGCGTAGCCAGCCTGGGAGCCTTAGGAACTAATTTGAAGCAGCTTCGAAAGGACAATGCAACGGTATCACTTAGATCTGCCTAGATTTGTAAGATGAAATAAAACTGGGTCATTAGATTATGTGGCACAGCTAATGAGACGTTTTGGTTTAATTACTTGAGAAAAAGCCTCTAATCATCTGAGATGGGTTTTTCTTTTCTTTTTCTTTTTTTAAAGGAAAAATATTGTCTGGGAGCAATATTTGGATTTGGGAGACAGATGGATTCCAAAATTCAGCCTCCATTTTCACCCCCATCCCAAGGAACATCACTGGGGGAGGGAAACCCTACTATTTCTCCTAAGGTTTCAGCTTGGTCCCAAACCACTTCTCTTTCCTCCTCTCTTGGCTAAGCCTCCTTTAATGAGATCAGGTGTTTTTCTGCTCCTTCATCTGCTCACTCCAGGAGTGTCGTGTAATTAACCATATGAGCGAGGTAGGGTGCCACAAAAAAGCGTTAAGCAACACGGCTTTGTTGCTGTGACTTGCGCTAAAATGATTGTCTGGTTTGGAAAGTTAAATCAGATTGCTTTTTTAGGCCGGCGTCTAAGGCTTAAATGAAATCTGTAGATTTAATGGGGGGGGTCGTCTTTGCAGATGTGCATCAGCCTCAGTGTAGGCGTGGAACTAATTCAGAAATTGATTGCAATGCTGGGGGGGGAGAGAGAGAGAGAGAGAGAGAGAGCAGATGCTGAGAAGTGCACTTCCTATCACTTATTTAAGTTTCCCAACTACCCATATCTTAATATGCATCATTTTGTATACTCCAATTGCATCTCACTAGGGACAGCTCTGGCTTTCTGACTACACGTCCTTGTTAATCACTTCTGTTGCATGCTCGTAGGAACATAAGAAAAGATCCGCTGGATCAGGCCAGAGACCAAGCTTACCCAGTCCTGTTGTCACAGTGGCCAACTACCTGTAGATGCCTGTGTGAAGCCAGCAAGATAAACCTGGGTGCAACAAGGCTGTCCCAAACAGGGGCGGAACTACCTGCCCCAGCACCCAGAGTGGTGCTGGGGCAGAGCTAGCTGGCCCGCAGGGGCGGGGCTAGCCGTCTGCATGGCGGGCATCCCTAGTCGCCTGCTGCCCACGCAGAGAGCAGGGGGGTGCTAGCTGCCCGCACAGTGAGCGTCAGGGGCATCCCTGTTGGGAAAATTCCATTCCACCTTAAGTTGCAGACATGGAACTGTTTCTGAGCTTAGGGTGAAGGACAGTGTGTGGTGTCTGTTGTGTATTGATTCAAGGGTTATCATATCTGTATTACTATTGTCTGTATTCACATTAGGGGAAAGTAACTGTTCCAGAAGGAACAGCTACTATTGGTTCATTCAAGTTGCTGCATTAGGATCCTCAGTCTTATTGGTTCCCACCAAAAGGCAGCTTTGTGACTGCTTGAGATTGTTCCCTCCAAAATGTATCCTTTCTAGCCAGTCTTCTGTCCCTATAAATGTAGCTTCCCTCTCCTCAGTTCCCCAGTCTTGTTTGCCTGAATAAAGAGTGTTACATGAAGAAGCTGTCTCCTGCCTGCTATTTCAGAGAGCTGAAATCACTTGCTGAAATCATTATCCCCGCGCTACTATAGTGTCCTGTAAGAGTAATTAGCCAGGAATTAACTGAGATGCTGAGGCTGAGGCTGAGCCAGGAGAAGTAGAAGCTGGAAAGATACAATCTACTGTGGTCTCATTCCAGTCAGGAGGGGAGAGATTCTTCTATAAAAAGAGAAGACTCCCAAACCAGTTAAGAGGGATGTGGAGATCCCCTGGGTCTGTTGCTTGGAGTACCTCAGGAGTAGGGTTGTCAAAGGGGTGTGCAACTGACAGAAAGTGCCACCGTGTTGAAGAACCAAAGTATTAAGCGGCAACAGCTATGCAACAACTGAGAAAGAACTGAAGTGAAATAGCATTCTGATCTGAAGTATCCTATGTTTTACCCACTTGTGTCATAAACTTCCTTTGTTTAATAAAACCTTTATTGTTTATTAGACCAAATCCTGACTCCAAATTATTTAGTTTTCCCTCACACAAGGTCCCCCCACAAGATAATCTGAGGTGGTTTGTAGGAATTCGTGGAATTGGTGTTCTGTGAGGTGGGTCCACTATATTTAAGGGGGGGAAGTGCCGTTGTGCTGTCTGCACCCCTCAGATTTGCAAGATCCTTGCTGAGGTAACTGAAGTCCTGACTGGCTGTGTCGTTCTGAAGGAGTCCCCTCCCTGTGTAGTTGTATGCCACCGTTTTCTCAACAAGGCCTGACCGTAAAATCCAAAACCTATCTTGTTTCTTTCTCCTCAAGTTATATATGTTGTGGAGCTTACTGCCATGATATACTCCCCTTAAAAGCTTCCTCTTTACACATTTAGATCATCTGCATAGTATTAGTGTCACGAAATGGTGTGTTGCAGTTCCAAATATCATCAATTAAATCCTTGGCTAATTAGGCTCAGTTGAGAAAATTGCAGCACAATCAAGCCCAAAAGTTTTTTGGGGTTTTGTTTTGTTTTTTGGTTTTTTAATTCAGGGACCTGAATATTCATCTGAGGAGGGTTGGTTGACTCCGTCCTCCTAACAAGTGATTGCTCCATATTGTTTCAAGTGGCCTCCTTGATTAGTGTTCCATGTTCAGCCACGGGGCTAAACAGTTGCACTCATTTGCTGATGATTATGATGTGAAATATGTTCTCCGAAGGGAGATGCAAAAATGCGCTGATTGTGATTGAATTAGGACTCGAGCATCTCCACGGACATTCGGGGGGATCTGGAGGAAACAAAACACGTTCCAGAAGTTTTTAGTTTTCTCAGGGTAAAATAGGATTCAGGCAGGAGGAGCCACATATGGAAACATATTTTTATTACTGGATCCTTCTTGCCACATGGGCGAAAGGCTAGTGGGAGCAGGGATGATAGAGGCCCTGCACCAGGCATAGGCAAACTCGGCCCTCCAGATGTTTTGGGACTACAACTCCCATCATCCCTAGCTAACAGGACCAGTGGTCAGGGATGATGGGAATTGCAGTCCCAAAACATCTGGAGGACTGAGTTTGCCTATGCCTGCCCTGCATCCAGGGGTGGGACTTTGTACTATGGTGACCTGTGGGAGCCCAAAATTTGGCGCCCCCTTCCCCCAGTGAGGTGCTGGGCTTTGGGAAGGAGGCGTGAGATTCTTGAAGGGTTCCAGAGCCCTCCCACCTTCTTCCCAAAGTTGGGAAAGCACTAACTAAGCTTTGGGAAGGAGTTGGGAGGACTCTAGGACCCTGTCAGAGCCTTCTTCCTCCTTCCCAACGCCTCATTTGCCAGGCTTTAAGATGGCGCCTCTTCAGCTCAGCGCCTAGTGTGTGTGCACAACTCACACAGCCCTAAATCCAGCCCTGAAATTTATCTTGTGTTGAAGTTGCACTCAGATCCATCTTTCCCATTGGGTTTACTGGCATGTTGCGTCAGGGCGCCAGCCTCTCAGGGGCAGCCCAGCAAGTGGGGGAGCTGCGCGGCTTTGCCGGCGGCCTCCCCTTTCCCTCCTGCACACCTGCCAGCTGCGCCCTGTCAACCATATGGCTGGCGGGCGTGCAGCTCGCCTCCCAAGCATCTGCAGGAGGAGAGTGATCCCCGCAGAGGCTTAGGATGGAAGCTGCGCCCCACCGACTATATGGCTGGCGGACATGCAGCTTCCTTCCCAAGCCACCGTGGGAGGAGAGCGATCCCTTCAGAGGCTTGGGGAAAAGTCAACCACTCTGGAAAACAGGGGGTGGGGCGCTGGAGGGATCTTTGCACCATGGCACCGGATATGCTTAAGACGGCCCTGATTGCGCTATTGTTGCAATGCCAAACTGATGACCATCATTACAAACTCAGCAAAGCTGGCTCAACCATTGGGCAGACTGAGAAGCCTGCCTCAGGCAGCAGAAGCCCCAAGGCAGCAGCCCTATGGATCTCCCAGCTGCCTCATCACCTCTGCAGAACCGTGCCAGTATCAGCTGAATAGCTGCAAGATCTTGCATGATTTCTCTGACATCTCGCCCAAGTTGGGCAAAATCTCACCCCAAATTGGTGCCAACGCTGGTGGCAGAGTTGGCAGTGTGGGTGAAGTAGCGCTGGCAGTAGCAGGAATGGCGGTGGCAGCAGGGCAAAGGTGACTTCCTGTTTTGCCTCAAGCAACAAAACAGGACACACTGCCCTTGTTTGCAGGCGAGGGGAGTCAGGGCTGGTGAACATGCATGGATGGATAATGGATCTAATGTTGCTTTATCCATAACTTGGTGCTTGATCAATCAGGCCTGGTGTAGGCATACCGCAGAATGGGAGTTGCAGAATGGATTGCGCCATTTCAGACTGCAGGTGGGGAAGGGAATTACACTGGCGGTCACTATTCCCCCCACCTGGGGGGGAAATTGTGGCAATATATCACCATGCAGCATCTTTTGAGGTGGTTTTTGTTGGGAAAGCTGGGGACCACTAGGAACCTCTGGAAGGAACTCTAGCTGTGGTGAGTTCAGGACTAGTGCTAGGGTTTCTTGCGCCCTAGGCAGACCACCTTCTGGCCGCCCCCCCCACGCCCGCCCCATGCCAAAGCCTGCTTTAGCAGGAGGTGTGGGGTAGTGGAGAGGCAAGCAGCAGTTTCTCCACTGTAGCGGAGAAGCTGCTGCTCGCCCGTTCCACCCCCCGCCAAAGCCTGCTTTAGCGGGAGCCGGGGGTGGTGTAGGGGCAAGCAGCACCTCTCCACTACAGCGCAGAAGCTGCTGCTAGCCAGTCCCGCCCCCGTCCCGCCCAAGCCTGGCCAGCGCCCCCTCCATTTTGGCGCCCTAGGCAATTGCCTAGTTTGCCTTAATGGGCGCGCCGGCCCTGGGTGAGTTCCCCCTTCCTCAATTTGCCCCCCATCCCTGAAACAAATTGCATGTGTAACAAAAGTCATTTATTTCTTAACACATGCTCACCTCCACTGAAATCTGTGAACTGCAACCCTATACCCACTTACTTGGAAAGAAGTCCCATTGAATTCAATGGATATTTCTTCTGAGTAGGCAGGTGTAGGATAGGGCTGGTTATTATTAAAGTGTTTTGATTTGTGCTCTTTGGTCTTTCCTGACTACCCCTTTCGCCTCCACAGGAATGCCTGTTTCCCTGTTTCGAGAACATTTGGAGGGCATGGATAGATGGATTAAACCGAAAATGTGGCTTGAGAGATATTAAAAATGCAGCACTTTCTGCGAGATCTGAGTCCAGCCCAGTCTGGAAATTGCTTGGCAGTTTGTCACCTGGACTCGTCCGGATAAAAGAGCAGCTCCAGTGCAATTGCATTCCCATGTTTTGACGTGAATTGGGTTGCGCTCAACTCCTTCACATTCAATTGTGCAGAGCTTGCATCCATCCCACACATTGTCTTGGTGGATGAATAATGCATTGCAGCGCCTTCGTTTGCCATTATCATCATTGCGGCTTTAATTAAGTAAAACAGCCTTGCCCGGTTATGGCAGCCGCGCGAGGCGACGCTCAGTTTATTAGCTGGCATAGCATAACACGGAGATTGGCACTAATGGCTTGGAAGGGTGCGAGCGCACCTCAGTTTGAACAGTGGGAGTCCAGAGTCACGGCAACAGCTTTGTACAGTTGAGTGATGTTCAGGAGAAGTGGCACTATAGAGAAACAAAATCTGATCAGGGAAAGCCTTTCAGGGTATTACAATTTGAAGCGACGTGAATAACAAGATGGGTTTTTCTCAGGTGGGATGGTGGCTGGCTGAGCAGGAGGACTGATTGAGGAGCAGAATAGGGAGAAATTGAAGAGTATGAAATGTACCTGTCTTTTCAATGACAGGAGCCTTGCTTGTCTCCAGCAACCGGTATTCAGGACTACAAGTGCAATCTGCAACAAAATGTTCCAGCGCAGACTGCTTCCTGTTTAGGCTTCCATTCCATTCCCCCGGAAAGTCAGTCAGCATTCCATGCCAACTGAGCATGCCCAGGCTTCATTGGCCTGTTTTTAGGGTCTCCCTCCCTTTTAGATACCTTCCCAATGAAAACCTCAGGGTTACCCCAAGCCTAACGATTCCTTTCTTGTTACAGGTAGGTAGCCGTGTTGGTCTGCCAAAGTCAAAACAAAATAAAATAAAAAATTCCTTCCAGTAGCACCTTAGAGACCAACTAAGTTTGTTCTTAGTATGAGCTTTCGTGTGCATGCACACTTCTTCAGATACACTGAAATAGAAGTCACCAGACCCTTATATATAGTGAGAGAGTGAGGAGGGGTATTACTAATTGCAGTCGTTAACAGTCATCAACAGGTTTTCCACACCCATCAGCCAATCACCCATTCCCACCACCCTTCTGAGTAATACCCCTCCCCACTCTCTCACTATATATAAGGGTCTGGTGACTTCTGTTTCAGTGTATCTGAAGAAGTGTGCATGCACACGAAAGCTCATACCAAGAACAAACTTAGTTGGTCTCTAAGGTGCTACTGGAAGGATTTTATTTATTTATTTTTTTGTTTTGATTCCTTTCTTGTGCATGAGTGGTACCATTCGAGCTACACAAGAAACAGCCCTCACTTCCCAAACAATGGAAATAGGGGGGAAAGAAGCTGCCTCTGAATATGGAAGGTTTATTGCATTTTCACGACTGATTGCTGTTGATAGATCTATCCAACCATGAATTTGCCCTGTCCCTCTTAAAGGCCATCTGCAAGGCAGTAGCGTAGCAAGCCAGGGGGTGCGCTATGGGGTTCTGTAGGGAGGCACTGGGGTCTGTACTGTGGCATGGTGGTTGCCAGGTGTTTCAGGCTCTGCAGAGGGGCGGAGCCACTTCCTACCCCTGAAATCGGCAGCCAGCTGACCTACAAAAAAGCCCAGCAGCTTTGATTTGCTCAACAACTTTGGTCTGCCCCGGGCACCAGCGGAGGTTGCTACGCTACTGCAGCAAGGACCACAACTAATGCAATGTTGCACCTGCAAGCTGCATCAGGCTCTGGAGCAGCTGGGAACAATCCCCATAAGATGTGTTTCCTGTTAAGCAGCTGCAATCAAATTCGTGGCCACCACCATGGCAGCAAAATCCATTTTTTTAAAAAAATGCCCTCACCTGCTCTGCTATTTGAGGGTGTTGCGGAGATAGATGTATGAGAGAGCTTTCTACATTGAAATGGAAGGGTCACTCTATAGCTAAGAGAAGCATGGAAATGTCATGGGGATGTGGGGTGGGCAGTGGGAAGAAAGAGGTTTGGAGTCAGCTGCAATTGCCAGGCCAGTGTCGGCATTAAAGGCTTTGAACATTCTTGGTCTTTTGCTTCCAAAGCAGGTAGGTGTTCCCCTGGGCTCTTTAAATCACACTTTTCTCTTTCTTTTTTGGACTTGCAAAGGATACCCAAAAGCCTTAACCTATGGGAAAGCCCCAGGTGGGCAGCTGACATATCGTGGGCAGCAAATGGGACAGCATTGATTTTGAAATTTATGCAGCTTTTCTAGCAGAAAATCGTTTTAAGCGGCGAAGAGCCCCTGGAACACTGTGGCTGCGTGCAGGATTCCTATTGCAGTCCAGCGATTTATTTATTTATTTATTTTGAAATGTGAAGGATATCTACTGAATTCCCAGAAGCAGAGAGAGAGGAAGGAAATGAAGAAGGTGGAAGGAGCGGGGAGGTTAAACGATGGGATTTGATCCTGCAAAGTAGAGGGGGCACCAATATGGATGGCTTTAGGCTAACTCAGAGAAGAAGAGGAGGAGAAGGAGGAGGAGGAGGAGGAGGAGGAGGAGTTTGGATTTGATATGCCAATTTATTGGAGTCTCAAAGCGGCTAACAATCTGGCTCTCCTTGAGAGCCAGTGTGGTGTAGTGGTTAAGAGTGGTAGACTCGTAATCTGGTGAACTGGGTTCGCGCTTCCGCTCCTCCACATGCAGCTGCTGGGTGACCTTGGGCTAGTCACACTTCTCTGAAGTCTCTCAGCCCCACTCACCTCACAGAGTGTTTGTTGTGGGGGAGGAAGGGAAAGGAGAATGTTAGCCGCGTTGAGACTCCTTCGGGTAGTGATAAAGCGGGATATCAAATCCAAACTCTTCTTCTTCTTTCCCTTCCTCCCCCACAACAAACAATCTGTGAAGTGAGTGAGGCTGAGAGATTTCAGAGAAGTGTGACAAGAAGAAGAAGAAGAAGAAGAAGAAGAAGAAGAAGAAGAAGAAGAAGAAGAGGAGGAGGAGGAGGAGTTTGGATTTGATATCCCACTTTATCACTACCCGAAGGAGTCTCAAAGCGGCTAACATTCTCCTTTCCCTTCCTCCCCCACAACAAACACTCTGTGAGGTGAGTGGGGCTGAGAGACTTCAGAGAAGTGTGACTAGCTCAAGGTCACCCAGCAGCAGATGCATGTGGAGGAACGGGAACGCGAACCCGGTTCCCCAAATTACGAGTCTACCGCTCTTAACCACTACAACACACAGGCGACTTGCCGCAATGTCTATTTTCTGTCAGTTGCTGGGAATCACATGTGGGAAGTGCACTGTTGCACGCATGTCCTGCTTGGGGGCTTCTCATAGGCATCAGGTTGGCCACCAGGTTCATCTTAAGCACTTAATGCAAGGGTATTTGCGGGTAATCCAAATGGGCAATGAAAGGCTCAGTGGTGTAGCTTGGGAGGGCCACAGTGGCAGTTGCCCTGGGTGCAAAATTGTTAAGGCCTCAAAATTTCAACACCCGGAGCTGCCTCAGTACAGCTGTGTGCTTCCGTCACTGGGCTCTGTCAGAAACGGCATCTCCATGCAAACCAGGAAGTAATCTCTCAGACAATGGAACAACTTTTCTTTTCTTATCTATATGGCTGCGATCTCCTGGGTGACACAGATGCCATTAAGCAGTTGAATGTTCATGCACACTCCTTCCATTTCCCTCCCTGTAGCCCCAGGCACTGGCAACCCACGTTACGCCACTGACTTGGGGTTATTTATTTATACCCCACCTTTTCCTCCAATGTGGCACACATGGTTCTTCCCTTCTTCATCAGAGCTGGATTTAGGGCAGAGAGGCCAGTGGCGACACACTGGGTACCGAGCTGAGAGGGCACAGCAACTGTTGGAGATTCATTCCCTGTGTGCAGTCATGGGATTGGTGTCTATCACATGACGGTGTGTGTTTTGATTCCACAGGAATGGGATGTGACATAGACAGGATGTGCGTCTTACTGTGTTCCCTGAAGTGGGACTATTGTCCTTTGTTTTTTGTCTTTGCTGCCTGATGATAGAGAGAGAGGGAGCCATGTTGAAGTGCTCTGTGTGTATTTATATGTAAATAAAGTAGATTAGCCTAAATGCTGAGTTGCTGAGGTCTGTTACGCAAGCTGAATAAAACTTTGCGGATCCATGAGTGTGCTGATGTCTTATGGCATCAGTCACTGATGTTCGGGCTGAGGAATGCTTATGAGGCTCCCAAACGATCGCCCAGGAGGGAGGGAAAATGCCAGTCAGGCATGTGTCTCTGCCAAGGTTCTACTCGTGTGTAGGATGCCTCCTGACAGCAACTGTGACGTAGCACACATGCAGAACAGAAGATGAGAGGTGAGGGTGCAGAATTTTGGCCTTGTACAGAGCGCCTCTGAAATGTGAAAGACCAAAGTCCGCCCCTGCCCACAACAAACCTGTGAGGTAGGTTAGGCTGAGAGGCACATCATGCACTGGCTCGGACTCAACCTCCACTTGGCCTCCCTGTGGTCTGCCCTGCCAGTCCCAGAGCACACCAGCCAATGTTCCTGTTCTCTCCCTGCTCCTGTCACCCACCTGTTGTGAGTCAGCCAGTGTAAGAGGAGAATGAATGTCAGGACTGGGGAGTTAGAGAGCCTTTTCTGTGGTGGCCCCTTCACTGGAACAACTGCCATGGGAACTGGCAGCAAATGATGACTCCAGGCAGAAATGGGGAGGTCTGTGGCTTGCTGAAGTGTGGGGAAAACAGCAAAGGGCAGATAACACTGAACTCTCATTTTGAATGTTCACTTCATCCTATGTGTAAGCAAGTAGAAAAGATTGAGGCTACTACAGTTCAAAGCTGTAGCAATCTCCTTTCCAGCATGCTTACATTTCTGGTGTGAGGGTGTCTTTCCTGAGCAGACAAAATCTTGTGTTCCTTCCTTCTTTTCTAGCTAACATGCCTTATATATAGCAAATCTTTCTTTTATACACATCATTTAAATCCACGTGTATTTTTCCATTAGCTTTTCCCTCCTAAGCCATAATACCGTCTTCTACAATTTAAGATGAGTGCTGATAACATCTGCCCCCTTCCCCCCCCCCCCCCCGCTTTGATCCTCTGCTCTGAAAAGTCAATCTTTTCATAAGTTTGATGAATAGGATATTTTTCATCTGTGGACATCAAAGGATTTCATTAGCCTTTATTGATTTAAGCCCCACATCTCCCCTTGGAAGGAAGTAGATTTTGTTACACCTGTTTTTTTTTCTTTTTAAAAAATAAAAAGATGGGGGGGGGACGACTCAGAATAAACGCACAGTCAATGATTTTAGAGAGATATCCCCTGTGCTTTGAATACCAAAACCTTGTGGTATATGCACCCATAGTTTGAAGCTACTTTCACTGGACATCCAGGTGAAATTTTAACATCCAAACCAGGCAAATGTTAACATTTATTTTGACACCATTGCCTCAATGGTAGCCTTAGTTTCCATGTGCTAAGCTGTGTTTATGCACAGCACATAGTCAAACTATGGAATGGATGCAGCAATGGCCACCAACTTGGATTGCTTTAAAAGGGGACTGGACAGATTCTCTGGTACATTCAGACTGCTGAGTCCAGGGAGAGGGAGGTGTTGGCAAATGCTCCTGGGGGGTGGCGAACCCCCAGTACCTCTGAGCGTCTCCCAGTAGGCACGTCTCTGGAATGGCATGTCCCTTCACTCCAGAGTGCCTCTCTGCGGCACTTCTCTTATGAAAAGTGCACACAAGTCTTCTGGCATCACACAGCAAGAAGAAGGAAACATCCATAGATCTAAACTATGTTTTACTTACATTCTATACAGAGAAATCATAATCACGTCTGTGTTCTCCAAGCTCTGGCAGAACAAGCTGTTGCATACAGCAAAAGTGAAAGTACAGTGCAATAACACACTCAGACGGAAGAGATAAAACAGTCTTCCGTTCCCACACACTTCTCAGACTGCTCATGTGATTTATACTAATCATACTAGCCAGCATCGGCTACGTAAAATCCCAACAGGAGGGTCCCCTATACTCTCGATTGACGTCCCTTCTAGCTGTCCCCTCCCTCGTGGTTCCCCTGTCATCTGTTATCTGAATATCAAGGGCTTCCTAGACACTGAGGAGTGGTGGTTGGAAACGGATGAATTGGGGGTTGGAAACTGGCTTGGAAGAAGGGATCCGTGATCCGGGGGAGCCTGTAACAGCCAGGAGATGAGAGTCAGGAGAAGCTGCAGGATTGGAGTGTGAGGGTTGGAGATAGCTCAGGCTGGTGAAGGGTCAAGGGCTTCCACACCTCCCTCTGCTGCCCCACCTCTGCTCCACTGTCTTGCAGGACCAGGAGAGGACTGAAGTGGGAGGAGCAGAAGGTGACCCGCAGGCAGAGTCTCCACCTGATTGTGCACAACTTGAGTGGGGGAGATACATAAGCTGAGTTTGGGGGCAGGACTTTTCTGTTGCTGCAACTGCCTCTTCAGGTGCACACCTAGGAGTAGCTGAGACATGGGACTGATGGACCTGCCTGTCAGGATGCTGTCAGTGGCTCCTGGCTGGTTGCCCAGGAAAGTATAAAGACAAGGGAAAGTTTCTTACATCCTTTTTATTTCAATCTGTACAGAGAGAGGCTCTAGAACCCAGCCTTTTGGATAATGGCGTTGTCCCGAGTGAATCTCCACCCCCCCGTCTCTCCCACTTCCTCATTCATCATTCTCATCGTCTCTTCTACGGGTGTTGCTACGTGCCCTCTGTATTTGAGCTCTTTGCTCTCCTACTTTTAAGGCTCGGCTGGTCCTGGGAGATGGAGGGTCTGGAATGCTTTCTAATGACAATGTGTCAGCCCATCATTTCCCAACTTTCCCCCCTCATCTGCCTCTGAGCTGTAACCTCCCTCAAACCCCTGTTGTAAATCTACACTGTCTTCCTCCTTCTCCTCCTTGGAAGGGTCAGGATGGGAAGGCAGTTTCCACCATTCCTCCTCTGCCCAGTCCCTGACACTGCCTTTTCCTAACTTGAAAGTGTACTTTTAACAATAGTTAATTCCTCCCTCTGGACATTCCTTGCCTGGCAGTGCCATGACACTGAGCTTCTCCCTCCTTTCTCTTATCTGCCCACCGACACCCTTTAGATTGTAAGCTCTTTGGGGCAGGAACCTGCCATACCCATTGGTGCAACTTTACCGATAGTAGTGAGGGCTGTGCTGTTTTGCACATTTCTCACATCTGTTAATTTGAAAGGGGGGATTACAGTGAGTCACTGTGGCATGAAGTGCTCCAGAGCATCTTTTTTTGATCCAGCGAATCACTGACGCAGAGAGGGAAGAGGAGATACAAATGAGCTGCTGGAGCGGAAGGGATTGCCAATCCATGAAACAAAAGAGCAGAATGGGGGGGGGGACTCTGCACAAATTTTAGTATCATTAGTGAAAGTTGGGGGTCTCTGGAGGCAGCGAACTTTGACCAGCAATAAAACACAGTATTTACTCAAAGCCGTTCAGTGTGCACAAATCATTTGCTTTAGCGCAGTAAGCCTTACGATAACCACATCAGTATTATTTCCCCCATACCGCAGAGAGGGATGGGCAAATCTTTCTATTTTGGTTTCTCTCAATTTCCAGTTTTTCCCATCTCAAGTTCAGTTCTCCACAGTCCCACATCAGTTTTCTTAAAAGAAAAAAAGTCTTCGTGAAAATTCAACAGCATTTTATTAAGATGTCTTTTTTTTGCAAAGCATTTTCCTCCCATATAATGCATTTCTGTGTTATTTTTTTGCTAATATTTGAGTTTTTAGGCACACTTTAGCCTAGCAAATATATTTTGTACACATTACTGGGCCGGAGAACTTGCATTGCAAAATTCAGAAAAGTACACATTTTGGACAATTTCTTTCAGTTTGGGTATCATACTGGAAAATATAAATTATGTTGTTGTTGTTGTTGATGATGATGTTGTTGTTGTTCAGTCGTTCAGTCGTGTCCGACTCTTCGTGACCCCATGGACCAGAGCACACCAGGCACGCCTATCAGTTCACCTTTAAATGTGAATGGAATCAAATTCCTCCTCCATCCCTAACCGCAAGGGATAGTTACAGGTGGGTAGCCGTGTTGGTCTGCCATAGTCGAAACAAAATAGGAAACAAAATAGGAAATTCTTTCCAGTAGCACCTTAGAGACCAACTGAGTTTGTTCTTGGTATGAGCTTTCGTGTGCATGCACACTTCTTCAGTGTGCACACGAAAGCTCATTTGCAAGGGATAGTGGCAGCTGAGCTTTTTTTAAATCTCCATCAGTTGCCTACGGCATGGAGACAGTTGCAAATGGGAGAAAATAAAGAAGCAATGATCATTAAACAGAAAAACGAAAGAATCTCCAAGTCAGCTCTTGATTATTTTATGCACCGCTGTAAATGATGAAACAGCAAGGCAGAAAAGATATTTTAATTTGTGTGATCCATCAAAAATATTTGGGGACTAGTCTTGTTTAAGGACCCTGGACTGAATTGTTTCTAAGACTCAGCATTCTGGCAAGTATATCTGCTGTGACCTACTAGTCCTTTGAGGATATCCACCATCTTACGTGGTGTGCATGATCAATGTTCATCACAAGTTCCTCCTTGTTTTGCCGAAGCTTATGCTGATCTAAGGGAGTATTAATGAGCTAGAACTTCTGGTTTTCCCTCTATGCTTTCTTTGTTCTCAGCCCTGAACTAGAGAGAGGTCTAATCCTCTATTGACTGGAGGTGATGTAAACGACACATTTCAATTTACCTGATCGATCGTGGCAGCTGTGGGGAGTCAGAGGCTTCTGAGATAGGTATTTCTCTACCATCAGCTCGTAAATATATCTTTCATTCATGACATGCACTTTTAAAATGTAGAGATCAAATTTATGGCCCCTTGAAGTATCAAGGTATCTTAGCTGGTCACATGCTGAATGTGAGGCAGCTGTGTGATCCAGCTACAAAAAATAAAATAAAATAAAATGAAGCTAATACAGACTAAAGATGCATTTACACAGGAACGTAATGTCCAGAACACAACCACTAATAACTCCATCCTATTTCACACTGGTCAAACTGCAAGTTGGTAAGGGCGGGAGACAAATAAGATTATATTTGCATTTTAATGAGAACCTACCTAATTTGCACTTCCCAAACCAATCTGTGATTCAAAACAGAGCTATCCTTCAGAATTCACATTTCTCTGAATTTTGAAATGCAGTCCTCCAATGTGTACAAAAATGGATATATTACTGAAAATAATATACAAAAAATATTAGGGGGAATTGCTTGCAAAAAATGTCAAGAGTGAATTACAAAAAATGTATATATTGGGAGAAATTTGCACTAAATTGCTAACATTTTCACGATTTTTTTTTAAAAAACATACAAATAAATCACAAATTACTTTGGAAACATGGAGAACGAATTGGGGGGGGGAATGAGAAACTGAAATGATCAAGGGGGTGGATCAACTCCACTATGAGGAAAGGTTGCAGCTTTGGAAAGTCATCCATTTGGACAAAAAGCAAGCAAGAGGAAACTTGATAGAAGTTTATAAAATTCTGCACAGTATGCAGAAAGTGGATAGAGAAAAGTCCCCCCCCCACCCTCTGTCCTAAGACTCAAACTCAGGGTTGTCTAATGAAGCCAAATGTTGGAAGACTCAGAATAAATAAAACAAATCACTTTTTCATGGAGTGCATAGTTTTACACATCACTTGGGAAGACAGCGAACTAATGCCAGTGTACTGGAAGGAGCAAAGGTCACCAGTGTCGAAGCGATGATTCTTCAACATCAACTTCGTTGGACTGGTCATGTTGTGCGGGCGCCTGATGATTGTCTTGCAAAGCAATTCCTTTATTCCGAACTTAAAAATGGAAAGCGTAATGCTGGTGGTCAACAAAAGAGGTTTAAAGACAGTCTCAAGGCAAATCTAAAAAAAAATGTAGTATAGACACCGAAAACTGAGAAACACTTGTCTGCGAGTGCTCCAACTGGAGAACAGCCTTTACCAAAAGTGTCATGGGCATTGAAGACACTTGAACTCAGGACAAAAGGGAGGAATGAGCTAAGAGGAAGGCACGCTTGGCAAACCCTTGATCAACTCCCACCTGGAAACCAATGTCCCCACTGTGGAAGGACGTGTGGATCCAGAATTGGCACCCACAGTCACTTACGGACCCATTGTTAAAATTGTGTTTATGGAAGACAACCTTACTTGGCTACGAGTGATCGCCAAAGAAGAAAACATGCAGGATATATTCTGCACAGGTGTATTGGTGGGCAGCATTTATTTTCTGAAACGCAGGGCAGCGTCAGGAGCCCAGGCTGCCATCCTGATAACACAGCACACAAGTCATAATTAGCTGGAAGATTTATTGGAAAACAAGCAATTAGCCTCTAACGCTCTAGCCGAGCGTCCGTGTCTTATGATTCAGTTGACCCTTCTAAGGAATGTTTCCAGCTTCTGCAGAATATCCTGAACCTATGACCCTTACATTTCTGGTTTTGTCTTCTGTCTAACACCTTTCCCATTCATCTACTCCTGGGGCTCATGGGGTTAACTGCCTCCTCTTCCAGTGAGGAAATGACCCCCCCCCTGCATTCTGATCCTGCCTCTCCAGCCTGCCCTCTGCTAACGGCTTATCTACATTCCTTTCAGTATCAAGAAGGGGGGGGGCATTCTCTATTGTTCGCTTGTGCTTCTTTGGCGGTGAGAGGACTGACACCAAACCCTACATATATTAACTAAAACAGAAACACCGTCACCCCCACCCCACTCATTTCCCCATCCCACCCACTTCTCTCCCCCTTTTCTTCCTAATGTCTCAACAACCAAAATGTTACATGGGAAAAATACGAGAGAGACATTGCACACACCTTTGTAAACCAAGAAAATCTTTAATAAAAAAATACTTTAAAAATGAAGAAAAAAGAAGGATGATGTATAGATGGCACATTACCCCAGTTAAACTAGCAAAGATGTATAAGTCAGATAATAAGTGTTGGAAATGTAAAGAAAGTGTCAGTACCTTTTATCATATGTGGTGGGAGTGTAAGAAGGTGAGAATGTATTGGGATATGATATATCATGCGTTAAGAAAAATGTTGAAATATAATTTTGTTAAGAAGCCTGAAGCTTTCCTATTAGGTATTGTAGGTACAGACATTGAAAAGAAAGACATTAGACTTTTCCAATATGCAGTGACTGCAGCTAGAATTCTTCTAGCACGAAAATGGAAACAAGAAGAATTACCGACGGAAGAAGAATGGACAGTGAAATTGACTGAATATGCAGAACTGGATAAAATGACGGGAAGAATCCGGGAACAGCGGGACCAGAAATTCATCAAAGACTGGTTAAAGTTTACAAACTATTTAAAAGACAATTTACAATTGAATACACTAATAGGATTTCAAGAAGTTTTGTAGTTATTGTGTAGAAATATTATTGTAAGTAGGGTAGTAAAAGTAGGAAGGAATCTTATGATAATGTAAGCAATGGTTGATTAAAGAAGTATAATATCAAGATATAATTCCGAAAGCCATGTGGAGGGATTGAGGGAAGTCATGGCTTTGTAAGCCAAAGCGGAAAATGTATGAAAATGTTTGAATTTTATATTGTAGTAGTATAGTGTAAAAATAATAAAAATTATATTAAAAAAGAAGAAGAAAGAAGGGGGAGGGAGTTGACAGCCGACTGCTTCCAGCTGTCTGAGAGAAAAGCAAGCCTCTCTGTTGCTGGCTACCTTCTAACTCACGCTGGACATCTCTACTTTGGACAGACGTGCTCATGACAGGAAGGCCTTTTACTCAACGCTGAAGTCCTAGCTCTCTCTCTTGCTATGCAGCCTATCTTTCAACAACACCCCCCCCGACTCTCTTCCTCGCGTGCCTCCTTTTCAAAGCTTCACGCCCAAGTTTCTCCAGGTGTATTGAATTGTTGGTACAACTCAGCGCAGCAGGAGGGGGAGATGCTCTAAAGCTTATCAATCAGCAGCGAAAAGAATTTCTTGTCTGTCTCGTAGATCAGTAGCCCCGGATAGATAATGGAAAACTAGCCCCTTGCTAGAAATCATTATCAGAGTCCGGGTCAAGCAGGAAGGCAGCGGGGGCGGCTATTCACGTAGAAAACAGACGGTTGCTAGCTCTCGGAGGAACGGGCAGCTCTTTTACTCAGGAGCTCCTTGAACATTATTTATGGGACTGTGGAATGTTAATATATCCATGCATCTAACACATTGTACATTATACACCTGGGCTTTCTTAACTTTCTCGTGGAGTTGGGGAGTGGGGTTGAGCTTCAATGGTTCTGCTCCTACCTCCAGGGACATTTCCAGAAAGTAGTCATGAAAAGTTAGCGTTCAGCCCCATGGGAGTTGTCCGGTGCTGTCCTGCAGGTTTCCATATTGTCCCCCATGCTATGAAGCCTCAGGAGATTTGGGGTGATGCGTCACCAATATGCAGATGACATCCAACTCCATCTCTCTGTCCCAGCTGACTCCAGAGAGGCAGCGGATGTGTTAGCCAGTGCTTGGACATGGTGATAGGTTAGACATCGACCAATAAGCTGAAGCTCAATCTTGGTATGATGTGTCCCAGGTTCTCATGTCTGGAAGTGAGTAAACAGAGAGTTATGGGTGGGTTGCACCTCCACCCCAGTAAGAGGAGGTCCGCAGCTTGGGGGGCGCTCCTGGATTCAACACTGTCACTGGAGGCTCAGGGGACTTTGGTGGCAAGGAGTGCCATTTTCAGGCTCTGGGTGGTTTGCCAGCCACAGTCCCCTTTTGGACAGAAACGACTCGGCCACTGTACTCTGTGTTCTGGTAACTTCCAGGTTGGATTACTGCACTGTGCCCTGCTTGGGGCTTCCTTTGAAGAGGACGCGAAAACCCCACTTGGTTCAAAATGCATTGGCCAGATTACTGGCTCAGGTTCCGTTAAGATCTCACATATCTCCTGTATTGGAAGCAGCTGCATTGGCTGCCGGTTTGTTCCTGGCTAAACTCAAGGGGCTCACATGAGTGTTTAAAAACCCTAAACGACTCAGAACTCAAGCTACAAGAAAGGAGACTGCGACTAAACATCAGGAAGAATGTTCTGACAGTAAGAGCTGTTCAACAGCGGCAGAGACACCTTCAGAAGGTGGCGGCCTCTCCTTCCTTGGAGGTTTCAAAGCAGAGGTTGGATGGCCATCTGTCAACAATGCTTTAGCTGAGATTCCTGAATTGCGAGGGGTTGGGCCAGTGACCCTTGGGGTCCCTTCCAACTCTACAATTCTATGATTCTACCTGAAAGACCATCTCCTTCCTTACAGACCCCCTCAGGAGATAAGATTGGCAGAGGGATGTGTATGTCCTACGGGTTGCAGGAGAGGTGACCCAGGGGGGGAGGGCCTTCTCTGCCGCAGCCCTTCCTTCCCCACAGAGTTGCTTCTGGCATCTTCATTCTACAGCTTTGGACAATGCTGAAGATACGACTCTTTGCCCTGGTGTTTGACCCCGGAGATGCATTTTAGGACCAACCTTATTTCTGCAACTAAATTGTTTTCAGGTGTTTCGAACATTGCGTTTGCAACCCACCTGTAGTGGAAACTCGCGGAAGATCTTTGTAATCACGAGGAGTCAGGTTACATGTCCTATTCCCTTTTCCTCCTCTAATTAGCAAAGTAAGGTTGCTTGTGAGGAGTCGAGAACACCTTCAGCTGCCAATGACCTTGGCCAAGCCACACTCAGGTGCCTGATTCCCTGACCATTCGGGAATGGTGCCTGATGGCCAGGTGAAAACAATCAAACTTAAGTCGGCTATATAAGCAAGGGAATGGAGGGGACAGATCGGGGCTTCGCCACAGACTAGGTCTTGGGTGCTGTGGGGTTTCTGGTGTGAGGGATCTCTCCCGCTGCTCTCTTGAAGCCCCGGGCGGCAGAAGAGGAGGAGATTTGTGTTTGGGCGTTGGTCAGGTACGCTACGTTTGTCTGATTGTATCTAGAAAATTAAAGCATACTTTTTTTTGTGTTCTTCTTCCATCTGTGTGTTTTATTGGATCCAGATTCAAAAAAAGGAGAACCCTGCCCCTTGGCAGAACATTTGGCGCTGTGAGCAGGATCTGGAGACAATGCCCTGGTGGAAGAAGAAAAGCCCTAGGCAGGAGGATGGCCAGAGCCACATCCCTGGTTGGCCCAGCACTAGTGCTTGGGCACCAGTGGCTCAAATTTTGAACCAGTTGACCCCACCAGTGTCATGGGATGCTGAGATGGCTGGGTTTGGAGGTGCTACCCCTATGGCTGTGTCTAAGTGTTTGCAGCTAATGGGGATAGAGAAAGGTGCGGGGCAGAAGACAGTGGGGGGGCTTGGATGGGTCCTACTCACTGCGCTCCGGAGTGTTTGGGAGCAATTAGAAGCCTCTCAGAGGAAGGTACAGCAGCAATTAGAGGACATCGCTGCTTTAAAGGACCAGCAGGCAATTCTTAAGGAGGTGCTAGAAAGCGCTCGGGGGAGGGAAGAACTGGCTAAGGAGCGGGCTGCCACTATGGCTATTCGCTTCGCTAAAATGAAACACCCAAAGCGGGTAAGAAAGAAGCGTATCCCTAACCCTCGGAAGGTTAGAGCCCTCATTGCTTCCCGGGAATGGGACCCCAAGACATGGAGTGGGGACATTTGGGATTCTAGTGATGAGGAGTCAGAATGGACAGAGGGAGAAGATGAGGGGAATGAAGAGGAATGGGTTGCTGAGGCACGTCCTCTAGTGACCAACAAGAGTAAGGGACCGCCAGGTAACCCACAAGCGGCCCAGGCCACCCGGATAGTACGGGATTACACTCAGCAGGAGTTGGCGGAAATGGCAAAGACAAACAGGCAAAAACCCGGGGAGGGGCTGAGCCAATGGCTGGTTAGGTTGTGGGACCAGGGAACTACCAGTCTTTACTTGACGGGGGAGGAGTTGGTAAAATTGGGGACCCTATCTCGTGATACATTGGTTAATCAGTTTTTGCGCATGCCTAATTTGGGTGCAACAGGTTCCCTATTTCAGTGGTGTGTAGAGGCTGTATACGCCAGATACCCCGCCCCAATGGATTGGGAAGAACAGCCAGGCCCCTGGCAAACCATTGAGGAAGCCATAGAACAGCTGCGTGGCATGGCTTTGCAGGCTGGGATCTATCAGCAAGGGTTCCAGGGACCAGAGAGTCAGCGTCTCACTGCCGGCATGAGGGCGCGGCTGTTAAAGGGCGCACCTTCACATATGCGTGGCCCATTGTTAGCGCTGCTGGGCCCCGCCCAAGGGAGACCTGTTGGTGAAGTTGCTCTCTTGATAGGACAATTAGGGGAGGCAGAGAGAGAAAATGTCGCTAAACCCCGCGCCCGAATAGCACAGGAGACGGGAAAGTCAGGGACTGATAAGAAGTCCTTCACCAGGACAGATAAAACATCCTCCACCCCTAAGGTGACGAGGAAGCAGATGTTTTTGGAATTATTGGAAGCAGGGGTTCGCAAGGAAGATATAGATGGCATTCCCACTGCAGAAATGTACAACTTGTGGAAGCAAAAATGTGCAGGGAAAATTAAAAAGGAGGGGACTGGCCCCCGGGTCAGGGGCACGGTTACGCCGACTGCCCCACCCCCGGAGTCACTGTACCCCTCTTTGTCAGAACATAGGTGGGAAATACCCCAACCTACTGGATAGGGGTGTGGCAGGGCTCCAGCGGTGAGGCCAATAAAGACGGCTATCCCTGGGGACCCGCGCCCACACATTCCCTTAACCATTCATTGGTCCAAAGCAAATGTGCAGCGAGTGTTAGCTCTCATGGATACTGGAGCTGAGGTCACTCTGATATATGGTAATCCAGCAAAACATAAGGGAGAGATTGTATATATTAACGCGTATGGGGATGGGGAAGAACTCACCACCCGAGTAAGACTGCGTGTGGCTTTGGGGGATTCGCTCCCCTTTTGGGCAAGAGTCTACATATCCCATGTACCAGAGTACATCATTGGGATAGACCTGTTGCAAGGTCGGGAGTTTTATACCCCGCTAGGAAGATACGTTTTTGGGGTCAGAGCAATCACAGTAGGTAGGGCCAAGTGGACCCCACTCAAGATACCACCACCTGCCAAGCCTGTAAATGTTAAACAATATCGGCTTCCAGGTGGCCATGAAGAAATATCTCGTACAATCCAAGGGCTCCTTGAGGTGGGGATATTAAGGCCGGCTGCATCTCCCTTTAACGCCCCCGTGTGGCCAGTGAAAAAGCCTGACGGTACATGGAGGATGACGGTAGATTATCGTCAACTGAACAAACATGCCCCGCCCCTGGCCGTAGCTGTACCTGATATGGTAACTTTGTTAGAACATATTGAGAAGAACGCCGGGGTGTGGCATGCGGTAATTGACTTAGCAAATGCCTTCTTCTCTATCCCAATTGATGCAGAATCGCAAGATCAGTTTGCTTTTACATGGGAGGGAAGACAGTATACTTTCCAAGTCTTACCGCAAGGGTATCTGCATAGTCCCACCTTATGTCATGGGCTAGTGGCTAGGGACCTGCAGCAGATTACACTGAGCCTAGCCCTGTTTTTAGCCCACTACATTGATGATGTCTTTATCTCGGGACCCACGGAAGAAGATGTGCAGCAAGGGTTAATAACAGTGATTGACCATATGCGGTCCCGAGGGTGGGAGATCAACCCCAAGAAAATTCAGGGCCCTGCTCAGCAGGTACAATTCCTAGGGGTGGTGTGGGCTGGACCAGTGAGGCATATCCCTGAAAAAGCTCTGAATGTAATCGCTACCCTCCAGGCTCCTACGTCCAAAACCGAAGCCCAGCGGCTGGTAGGACTGATGGGGTACTGGAGACAGCATATACCACATCTAGCCCAGATACTAAGACCCGTGTATAACGTGACACGAAAGAAGGCTCAGTTTGAATGGGGGGAGATGCAGGAGAAAGCTCTGTCTGATGCCAAAGCGGCCGTGGCAGCTGCTATGCCTTTAGGTCCTTACCTTAAAGGGCAACCATTTGAGTTACAAGTCTCTGCAAATAAGGAAGTTGCAGTCTGGAGCTTGTGGCAGAAAAGCCTGCAGGGGAAGCGCGTCCCCCTAGGATTTTGGTCTCGTAAATTGCCCACGGTTCAGTACACCCCTTTTGAAAAGCAGCTTTTAGCATGCTATTGGGCCTTGGTTGAAACTGCTAGGCTAACTGGATCCGACCCTGTTGTATTACGACCAGCCATTCCTATCATGGCTTGGGTGAATGATGATTCTACCAGTCCCAGGGTAGGGAGAGCTCAACAATCTTCCCTTATAAAGTGGAAGTGGTATATTGCAGAAAGAGCTAGACCTGGTTCTCATGGGGTGAGCGCACTGCAGGAGCAAGTGTTGGCTGTGACTCCTACAGGGGAAGAAATCCAAGAAATTCCTAGCTTAGAACTTAAAGATCCCCCAGCACAGGAAGCTCCCCCGTATGAGCAGGTTACTCATGACGAAGTCTGGTTCACCGATGGCTCCGCCCGTTACCAGGGAAATGAGCGAGTCTGGCGTGCCGCCGCTTTAAATCCTCGAAAACAAATTACTCTGACCAGAGGAGGAAAAGGGAAGTCCAGCCAATATGCTGAGTTAATGGCTGTATTAATGGTCATGGAACATGCAATTGAGCAAGGAGGGGATGTTGTATATATCTATACTGATTCTTGGGCTGTGTTTAAAGGGCTGACTGTATGGTTTCCAAAGTGGAAACAGGATGGCTTTTGCATCCACAACCGACCATTGTGGGGGCAGGACCTCTGGATAAAACTGGATCAAATGCTCTCAAAAGTACAAATGCACATTGGACATGTAGATGGACATACAACAGGGACACCTGTTGCCCTGTACAATCAGGCTGCTGATCGGTTAGCAAGAGTACGGACAGCTACTCCAGAAGACGAAGACGAAGAGTTATTGGTATTAGCACGCTGGGCGCATGTCAAGGCAGGGCATCTGGGGGCCAAAGCCACCAAAGAATGGGCCATCAAGAGAGGCATTCCATGTTCAGTGAGTGCCGCTGCCACAGTGGTTGCTAATTGTCAAGTGTGCTCCCAGGTGAGACAGATGCCTCTGTCTAAGACACCCATGGGAAAATTACATCGGGGAAGTGGTCCTGGGCAAATATGGCAGATTGATTATATAGGACCCTTACCCAAATGTGGACGTTGGCAGTATGCATTAACCATGGTAGACACCTTTTCAGGGTATCTTTTGACTTACCCCTGCGCACGAGCGAACCAGCAGAACACCATAAAGGGGTTGGAGATGTTAATACGGAGGTATGGAGCGCCCCTTCAGGTACAGAGTGACAATGGGAGTCATTTTGCAGGGGGAGAGGTAAAAGATTGGGCAAATGAATGGAATATCCAGTGGATATATCATATTCCTCACCACCCACAGGCTTCTGGGTTGGTAGAACGGCTAAATGGGTTACTAAAGCAAAAGCTTAAACAGTTGACCCCCACCCATACCCTGAAGGGGTGGGGTAAAGTTCTAGATCAGGCGGAATTTGAACTAAATAGCCGTCCACTATGCGCTGGCCAAACACCATTGCAACGAATGATAAGTTTGCCAGCGCCAGCACCAGTGGAGTACCTAAAGGTCTGGAAACTCCAACCTTATGGCCAGCCACCCCTCCGAGCGACGCCCGATAGTGCTGGGGCTGACCTCATAACCCCTAAGGATGTGGTGGTACCAGCCGGAGGGCAGGTACTAGTACCCTTGGGGATTGGGGTCACCGTTCCCCATGGAACCTATGGGCGCATCGCACCTCGATCCAGCCTAGCCTTAAAAGGCTTGCAGGTTTTAGGAGGGGTGGTGGACGCCGACTACCAAGGAGAAGTAAAGGTGCTCCTCCATAATGTCAGCACTCAAGATGCATCTCTGCTAACAGGACAACGAATAGCGCAACTCATTTGCGAGCGTATCAGTGTACCCGATATTCAGGAAGCACCAGGTCCACCTCCATCTACTGTCAGGAGGAGAGGAGAGTTTGGATCTACAGATACCACTCTCACCTCTGGACAGAAGGTATGGGTGGTATACCCCGATCAGCCAAACAGACCTGGAGAGATTGTTAGTAAGGGACCTGGGGCCACCTACTGGGTGCTTTTGGCAAATGCTACTGCACCCATATGTTTAGATGCAGCCAAGCTGAAGCGGCGAGAATAATGACTCTCCTATTTCTTTGTAATACGCCATAATAATTTTCTTATTATATGCTTCTAGGACACCATGAATTGGTGGTGGTGGGTAATAGTCTGCCTCTGTGCGCACATCTATGACCAATCGAATCCTCCTGAGTTGAACACGACTACGCTGCTGCTGTGTGAACAACCAGCTCTGTCTCAAAGGCGATGGCTCCCCGGCATCCATGGCAGATGTATGAATGTGACTGGACAGGGGACATGGATGATGTCTGCCAAACAACTGAACTTCTCCATCCCATGGACATATGATAATTTTATGCTGTCATGGTCCATTACATGGAATACAACGGATAACGCAGGGGAGTTGGCGGGATAAAGATCCCAGAGGACAGATTGAGGGGGGATCATATAGATAGTCATGAGTATAGTTTTTTCTTTGTAAATTTGATTAAAGGAATGATGTTAAAAATTAAACATGAGGGAGCGGAGTTAGTGCGAGTGATGCGAGATGTTGGGGATCTCACTGTGCATCATTGGTGGGACATATTCTCCGGATGGAGTCCCACCATGACCAATATTTTGAACCTGGCCTTGCATCCGGTTATCATTGTTTTGGTGATTATATGTATTTCCATGATCTTCACTTGTTTTTTGTTTGTTAAAATTAAGCAGCTGTATGCAAAGGTGCAACCTATGTGGGCTATACTCAATCAAATGACACCGAGGATGAAAAGGAAATAGGATATGTTAAGGGGTGGAGTGTAGTGGAAACTCGCGGAAGATCTTTGTAATCACGAGGAGTCAGGTTACATGTCCTATTCCCTTTTCCTCCTCTAATTAGCAAAGTAAGGTTGCTTGTGAGGAGTCGAGAACACCTTCAGCTGCCAATGACCTTGGCCAAGCCACACTCAGGTGCCTGATTCCCTGACCATTCGGGAATGGTGCCTGATGGCCAGGTGAAAACAATCAAACTTAAGTCGGCTATATAAGCAAGGGAATGGAGGGGACAGATCGGGGCTTCGCCACAGACTAGGTCTTGGGTGCTGTGGGGTTTCTGGTGTGAGGGATCTCTCCCGCTGCTCTCTTGAAGCCCCGGGCGGCAGAAGAGGAGGAGATTTGTGTTTGGGCGTTGGTCAGGTACGCTACGTTTGTCTGATTGTATCTAGAAAATTAAAGCATACTTTTTTTGTGTTCTTCTTCCATCTGTGTGTTTTATTGGATCCAGATTCAAAAAAAGGAGAACCCTGCCCCTTGGCAGAACACCACCCTGGGACCTTAGCTTGAAGGACAGGTAATTAATACTGGTAATTATCATAATAATAATACTCCAAACAACTGAAGTAAAAATGGCTGCTGTCCTGGGTTTTCTCTGCTTGTGCTTTCCTAAAATACTTCCCCTCGCATGCATCTGCCCACCCACAGAATACTATGGTTTCTATGATCACACGTAGGCAGCTTTCCCCTCTGAGGTGTCAACCTTATGAGTACCTGACGCTGCTAATTAGTGAGAAAATTAAGAACACTCTAAAATCAGCTGCATTTCTATTTGGGGTAGCAGGTTGGGGGGGAGGTTAAATTTGTCCATAATTATATATTATTTTTAATTTTAATTTCATAGTGAAAAGCACGCTGTATGAGGATGATCGTATGTGCAATTAACATTTAATGGCTTTTCAATATCTCTCTGTCTTACTCAGACCCTATTCAGGCTTTTCCCTGAATATCGGCATGTTTAATTTTTATGTTCCGTGTCCCGGAATTTGAGATCTTATTAAAAATAAAAAAGCAACAACATTAAATTGGTGCCTCAAGTTAATGAAACCATGTATTGCTGCTGTCTTTGTTATTCAATCTGGGCTTGAAGAAGCGTGCAAGCATTTCCTATCTGTGGGGGAAATATTTTACAGCTGTTCTTTTAATAATTCATGGCGGGTTGAAGTGACAAGGGAGAGAGAGCACTGGTGTGTGCCTGTGTGTCGGCGGATGGCCAACCACGATTTATTCTGCCTGAGTGACAGCGGTGGCTCTGACACCCAGCCTGTATCTTTGACTATCTGCCCACAAGACATTTTGCTGTCCTTTCTTTGTCATTCAGAGGATGAGATTGCAGTGACAAGTGTGACACCACCTGTCATCATTTCCACCTTCCGATAACAAATGGGTGACGTGGCCCCCACCCCGCTCTCTCTCTCCCCCCACCCCTAAGACAATGCTCTTTGCATTAATGAGATTCCATTATCACATTCTGTGTGTGCCCCCGCCCCCCCGCAGCCTACCTGAAATAACCATTTTGGAAAGGGACCACCTCTGAAAAACCCTCTCTGCCAATGCAGCACAATGATGTCCCTGTGGGATATTCCTCTGTGTGTGGGATTCTGCAGTTCTTGCATTTTCAGATGAAACACCCAATGACGGAGCTGTTTGACAGTGGAATTTGCTGCCAAGGAGTGTGGTGGAGTCTCCTTCTTTGGAGGTCTTTAAGCGGAGGCTTGACAGCCATCTGTCAGGAATGCTTAGATGGTGTTTCCTGCTTGGCAGGGGTTGGACTGGATGGCCCTTGTGGTCTCTTCCAACTCTAGGATTCTATGATTCTACAGAGTCGCTGGTGTGATGTAGGATCAGCTTAAGCTTACGCAGTTGGCTGCTGTGGACCTGGTTGTGGCACCATGGCATTTTTTCTCTCTGCACTCTCCCCAGAGGCCATTTCTCCTCTGGTCACTGCTATGGACACACGACTTGACTTACTGTCTCCAGGCACTGCGATAGTCTACAAGGGATTCCCACATGGCGGGTTGATCTTGTCAGCCTTCATGTCACGTTTGAAAACATCTTTGTAACGTAGAGTTGGTCTGCCAACTGGCCTGGTGCCAGAAGCCAGCTCCCTGTAGAGCATGTCCTTGGGGGGATCCTGCCATCTTCCATTCTGTGGATGGGACCAAGCCAGCGTAGATGTCGCTGAGACACACGCTGGGAATGTGGGCTTGTGTCAGGCGGCAGAGGAACCAAGCCCCGCGGCAGGTTGACAGGAACGGATAAGGCAAGGAAAAGTCCTTATATCTGCTTTTATTCAATATTTACAAAGGGAGGCTTGGGAATGTAGCCTCTTGGAATAATGGTGTTGTTCTGTGTGCACCCCACTTCTCTTCCACTTCTTCATTCATCATCAACAACAACACACACACACACACACACACCCACCCATGGCTGCCACTTAGGGCCATCTGTCTCTGAGCCCTTTGCTCTCCTACTTTTAAGGCTCGCCAGGTTCTGGGAGATGGTGGGTCTGGAATGGTTTCTAGTGATAACGCGCCAGCCAGCTGCTCTGGCTCCTCTCCCTCTCCCATTATTTCCCAGCTTCCCCCCTCATCTTCCTCTGAGCTGTGACCTCCCTCAAACCCCTGCTGTAATTCTGAACTGTCATCTTCTTCTCTGGAAGGGTCAAGCTGGGGAGGCTGTCTCCACCATTCCTCCTCTGCCCAGTCCTTGATTGACAGCTTGGGAGAGAACATTTTTGTTTGGAATTCTGTCCTGCCATTTGAGTTCCACCATAACCAGCAACCTCTCCGTTGATGCTGAACTGGACAAGCGTATCGGCTAGGCAGCTACAGCAATGCCTCTCCTCTCCAAAAGAGTTTGGGGGGATGTGATGAAAGTCTACCAGTCTTGAATGCTGCTTTATGGAAGTGAGCCATGGACCATGGGCCATTGTCAGGAGCGATGTCTCAACAGCTTCCGCATGGGCTGTCCCAGGAGGATTTGGAGTATCAATATTGTATTAAAATACAACATCAACAGTAATTTGAAACAATTTATTCCCCCCCTCTCCCTTCAGTTATGCTATAAAGTGCCATATAATGATGGTTCTCTAGGTGTTGATAAAAAAAGAAATGGCACACACTGATATTTGAAGCACGCAGCCCCTAATTCTCACATGAGGATTTCAAAATAATCTGCTTCCTCGCAAAAGCCTTGGCTTATTATGTTCAGAGCCACGGAGATTTCGCTGCTCCTTCTTTCCCTCTTCCAGGTGACAAAAGTTCACATTCTGTTATGAACAGTCGATTACAGCCGCCGAGGTTGCTGTTGGCTAGCAAAGAAGATTGTTTCTCCCTGCGCTGGGGGCTTGCAAGCAGAAAGGTCACCCGGCCTCCGCAGTGGCAAGATGAACCTCGCAGAAGTTGCAGTTTCTGCAGAGGCACAGCGTAATTACCTCTGCAAGCTTGCAAAAGGATTAAACAGACTTTATTGGGTTGACTCCAGCATGAGCCAGCCATTGCCATTGTTTCGTAATAATTAACATGCAGATTAGAGAAAATAAAGTTGGAAGAATTTTTTTTTAAAAAAACTTGCATTAAGACAAATATTTCCTTTCAAAATGCCAGTGGCCTTTCATGTCTTATTTTAGCACTTGTCTGCTAGTAAATGTTTGCACTCAGTCCTATTATTTTCTGTAAAGAATGAGACAGTCTTGTACGTTTCCAAGCCTTTTAATAAAACGCTGTATCCAGATGCTATATCTATTGGGTTCAAGAAGAGCACAGCCTCACAGCAGCTTAGATATAAATTGACTTACGGACTTCAGAGCCTGGTTGCAAGATAAGATGGCTCTTAAAAAAGAAGAAGCAGCACTCCTTATTTTATTGCATTACACTTAAGCTAAATAATGCAGTCCTTTTTTATGTGGGATGCAATTTAGAATAACAGAGTATGCAAATTAACAAATGTTTAGGAAAGATCTTCCACTGTTAGGAGAGAAAACATTCTTATTCACTTTCTCCACACCATTTTATACACCGCTAGCATTCAGAGTCTTGGCTCATCACAAAATACCAGCCTAACAAGAGCCCTTCTGGATTAGACTAAATGTCCCTCTAGAACAGTGGTGGCGAACCTTTTAGAGACCAAGTGCCCAAACTGCAAACCAAAACCCACTTATTTATCGCAAAGTGCCCAGAGTTGTTGAGCTTTATTGGGGGAGCTGGTGACCAACTTTTGGAGCTTTTTGGGGGGGAGTGCAGAAGGTGCTTTGCTTTTTTGGGGGGGGGACGCCCCAAAGCTGCTGAGCTTTTTTGGGGGGGAGGTGCTGACCAAAGTTTGGGATCTTTTTTGGGAGGGAGGGTCACCAATGTTGCTTTGCTTTTTTTTGGGGGGGGGGAGAGAGAACAGAAATAAACGACGAATGATACCTTCGCTGGAACTAACGTGCAGCACCGACATCATCGTCTGCCAAAGCGCCCCCCCAAAAAAACAGCACTGAAAGGGTTAAAAAATGAACACTGTTACACCCAGTCAGAAACAGCCACTGCCACAGCAAACTGAAAAACAGACCAATTGCCGAACGCAATCTCTGGCTACCGGCAAAAAAAAAAAAAAAGGTTCCAGGATTTAACAGTGGAGGCACGCTGTAGCGTGTGTTGGGATACATAGAATGTTGTGTAGCCTAGTAAGTCTGCAGGCTTGAGCTTGCTTGAAAAGTAAAAGAAGCGGATGCAATAGACCTGCAAACCTTACTGTTTCAGAGTGACTCAGCAAGAGTGGGCCGACGGCTGATTGGCTGTTGTCTTGTATTAAAGGGGAACCTGTTAAGCAGGGTGTGGTGGTGTAGAGTGGAGTCAGAGAGAGTGAGAGTTGTCCTACTTGTCTTTGTATGAACTGTCTGTATGTATATAGCTCACAATAAAAGAATACTGCAAGGAAGAACCTGTGGCTTTTGCAATTCTCTGCTACAGCGCCGTGGAGCAATCCGCGACTGCGTGAGGGGGAGAACAAATGGAAAAATAACAACAAGAAGAGCACGGACGGGCCGATGGCACGTGTGCCATAGGTTCACCACCACTGCTCTAGAACCTTCATCCTCCTTCCAACAGTAGCCAGCTATCCAACCACGATGTCTCCAGGAAGCCCATAATCCGCATATGAAGACAAAAGACCCTTCTCATTGCGGCACCCCAT
The DNA here is from genome assembly GCF_009819535.1 of Lacerta agilis. Taxonomy (NCBI): domain Eukaryota; kingdom Metazoa; phylum Chordata; class Lepidosauria; order Squamata; family Lacertidae; genus Lacerta; species Lacerta agilis. The sequence goes on from NC_046318.1 coordinate 77,451,374, forward strand.
GAACTGATGGTGTTCAGTGGCACACAAGGAGAATCCAAACGGCCACCTTTGATAACAACCATTGACAACCTTCTCCTTTCCCGTGTCTAATACTCTTTTGAAGCCATTCAAGTTGGTGGCCAATCGTGACACCTTGCGGCAGCAGCTTCTGTAAGTTAACCAAACGCCATGAAAATAAGCGCCTTTTTTTGTGTCCCAGAATCTCCCACCACTCAATTTCAAGGAATGGCCCCGGGCTCTGCTGGTAGGAAAGGAAGAATAACTTCTCTTTTACCCACTTTCCTTGAACCACACATTTTAAGCACCTATAACGTGTTCTCTCCCTTACTTGCCTCTTTTTGTAAACTCCCAAACACTATGACTTTTTTCCCCACAAGGGAGTTGGCTCAGCCTATTGATTATTTGGTTGCCCTTTTCTGTCTTGTTGATAAAGGTGCCATCTACATTTGCATGACCAGGCTGCTTTCCTGCTAAATAAAAAACACGTTTCCTTGATCAATACGTGCTCATCCGTTCCAGCCTTAGAGAAGAATTTATGGCACCACAGAAACAGAAGATCCAAAATGCAACATTTGGGGAATAACTCATCCCTCCATCCCATATTTTGAGCAAATGGGGATATAAAAGTAACAGTTATGAGGAATATGAAACCAAAATTTGTGAAAACAAAATCGAAAATTCTTTCTAGTAGCACCTTAGAGACCAACTGAGTTTGTTCCTGGTATGAGCTTTCGTGTGCATGAAGTGTGCATGCACACGAAAGCTCATACCAGGAACAAACTCAGTTGGTCTCTAAGGTGCTACTAGAAAGAATTTTCGATTTTGTTTTGACTATGGCAGACCAACACGGCTACCCACCTGTAACTGCAAAATTTGTGAGTTATCCTGAAATGTTTGTTTGCTTGGCACCCATAAGACTTGAGAAAATTGGTATAAATTATTATCAAGCAAAATGCTGTTTTGTAGCTGACAAAACTATGTACTTTTCTGAAGCGATCTCCTTCACGCTAGCCACCAGACTGTGTTGTTATGATAACAGGAAGTTAGTACACATATTCAAAGATCACCTTTCCATTGAACAATGAGTGGTACGCTTTATTTAAGAAATTGCAATTTAACTAATACTTATTTCAATATCTCAAGAACAAAACTCTATTGAGAACATACACACGTTTAAATTTAACTGGTTAATTAATCCATTTAAGAGGCGAATAATATCAATTCAGTGTTATTTAATTGGCCGATTTAAATTATGCTGAGGCAGGAGTACAACACAGGTCAATCCTTTCTGAAACTCTGTCACTGTGGGTGATATTTGGTTAGAAGGACCAGTGGTCTGACTCATTGTGCGATAGCTCCCCAAGATCTTGAGACATTGCTTTGCCTTCTTGGAGAAGACAGAGACTGAAACGGGACCCTTTTGCACCCACAGCATATACTGTACCACAGCTTTTCTAGGACTAGACGAATGAAAATGTTTAAGTGCTAAGGCCCATCCCAAACCACAGCGTATGCTTCCCTTTGCAGGTAGCCCCTGCTTCTATGCTGATCTCAGCAGCAGGTTCAATTATACTCTTTTGGCTCCTTCAGTAAAAACTAAAGGAAAAAATAATCCCTGCCCCCCTCTCTCTGCCTTTTTGTTCTCTTGTGTCTCTTAAAAAAATTATGCTTTTTAAGTTTTCCTTCCAGTCTCCATTTCTCTCTCCATTTCATCCCACACGCCGATGACACAGTGGGCATTTTTCAGAAAAGGTTGTGAGGTTAAGTACCTGACCAACAAAGACTCTTGTCCCTACAGTAGCACCTTAGAGGACAACTAAGTTTGTTTGGCCAAACTGCGGGAGGCAGTGGAAGACAGGAGTGCCTGGCGTGCTCTAGTCCATGGGGTCACGAAGAGTCGGACACGACTGAACGACAACAACAAACGTTTGTTCTTGGTATGAGCTTTCATGAAGAAGTGTGCATGCACACGAAAGCTCGTACCAAGAACAAACTTAGTTGGTCTCTAAGGTGCTACTGGAATGATTTTTTTAAATTTATTTTTTATTTTGTTTTGACTATGGCAGACCAACACGGCTACCTACCTGTATCTTGTCCCTACAGAAGCTGTTGGGACTTCCACTTCCATCAGCTTCAGCCAGCATGTGAAGAGGACAGGGGTGATGGGAGCAGTACTTCAACAACATCCAGAGGGCCAGGGTGCCAGACTATGAGTTAAGCCAGAGTTCAAAACCCCACTAAATCATGAACAGGCCAGTGGTCCACCTAGTCCAGCATCCTGTTCTCACAGTGGCCAACCAGATGCCTGTGGGAAACCAGGGTCCAGAACATGAGCACAAAAACACTCTCCCCTCCCAGGGTTTCCATCAGCTGGTATTCAGAAGCATTGTTGCATCCAGCTGTGGAGGTAGAGCATAGCTGTCATGGCTGGTAGCCAATGATAGCCTTTTCTTCCATGAATTTGTCTAATCCTCTTTTAAAGCTGGTCCAAGTTGGTAGCCATCACTGCTCCTGTGAGGAGAAAGTTCCAAAGTCTGACTATGCACCGTGTGAAGGAATTTCTTTTATCCACTCTAAATCTTCCAATGTTCAGCTTCCTTCGATGTCCACGAGTTCTGGTGCTGAGAGAGAAACGTTTCTCTATTCCCTTTCTCCATGACATGCATGATTTCATAAACTGCTATCATGTCTCCTCTTACTCGCCTTTTCTCTTAACTAAAAAGTCCCAAATGCTGCAACCGTTCTTCATAAGGGAGTCGCTCCATCCGCTTGATCATTTTGGTGACTGTTTCCTGAGCCTTTTCCGACTCCACAACATCCTTTCGGAGGTGAGGCAACTAGAACGGTACACAGTACTCCAAATGTGGTGTCGCACCGTAGATTTGGTAAGGGCATTATGACATTGGCCGTTATATTTTACTTTCCTAACGATTTCTAGCGCGGAAGTTGTCTTTTCTACAGCTGCCACACATCTTCATCGAGTTAACTACTCTGACTCAAAGGTCTCACTCCTAGTCCATCACCTCCAAGCCAGACCCCATGAGGGTGTACATGAAATTAATATTTTTGACCTCAACTTGTATCACCCTACACCCTTTTGCAATGAATTGCATTTGCCATTATATTGCCCATTTGTGAAGCCTATGGGTGAAAAGTCAGTTGCGCACAAGACTCCTAATTCTCTCCTCGAGAAATACCCTGAAGCCACCTTCCTGGTCGCGGGAGATTTTAATGGTCGATTGTCCTATACTGATAAATCCTTATTTACTAAATATGAGATGTACCCCTCATTACCCATTATAAATACAGATCTTTTGCCCAGGAATTTTAAAGACAGTGTTGCCACATACGCAGGCTTTAAATGCAGGCAAACTTTGTCAGCTCTTAATTTTTACCTGTTAAATGGAGCTCTCAGCTCTGATTACCCAGCTCAATTTACTTTCTGGTCAGGTTCCCGTGCCTCTACCATCGATTTTATTTGGACACCAGTAGATTTGATCCCCAAAATTTCCAACTTTAGGGTGGTAACGAGACTGGAAAGTGATCATTTCCCCTTAGAACTCTCCCTGAACCTGGCTGGAGGACTGGTCGCGTATTCCTGTGTGCATTTAACAAACGATCAGTTGCAGATGAGGCCTACTGCCTTAAAATGGACCGATAAAATGGCTCGACGGATAAATGAACTCCCTTGGTCTGACCAACTTCAAATGACAAGGGACTCCCTTATCCAGGCAGAAGAGCCACTGCCAACATATGAGAATTTAGTAGAACTGCTAAAACCAACCATGGTACGGGCCCGGGTAATGAATAGTAACCATTTTTCTCACAAAAAAATGGTTTGATGAGGAATGCAGGTACTTCAAGAACTGTCTATACAACGAATTTTTGGCATATAGGGCATCAAATGATCCCTTGCCCAGCAGTCATCTTATGAACCTCAAGAGAAGATAGAAAGCATTATTAAAGGAAAAGAAGCTTGCGGCAGAAAGAAATAATTGGAATAACCTTTTAAAAGCTGCGGAGAATAGAAATCCCTCCTCCCTTTGGCTCCTAATCTCAAGGTTGTGGGTTCCAGCCCCCCGTCGGGCAAAAAGGTTCCTTCATTGCAGAGGGTTGGACAAGATGACCCTCGTGGTTCCTTCCAACTCTATGATCCTGGGCCTGTTAATCCCTCTTAATCTATTTAAGAAGGTGTGGAGTCTTGTGGGATTGCACTGAGATGATGAAGAACCTTTTGTTGGTTGTGCCCAAAACAGTCTAACACAGATAGCCCTCTCCGGCATCAAACCATGGCAGACGTACTAAACACACAAATAAGGTAGGATGGAAGTTATTAGAACAGAATGAAGACTAGAAGAAATCTTTGCCAAAAACATACACAGGGGAGGAAAAAAAAAACCCAAGCTAAATGTTATTACTGCATTCAGAGAAGCCATAAAGGTAACATTTGCATAGACTTACTGTTTGGCTTTCCTTCTGTAAAATGCACCACATTTAGTCAGGAAAAAACAACAATAATTTCCATCCTCAATCGGCAGGAAGCAGAACTACTGTTATCAGGCTCCAAACAAGCCAAGCTTTAAATTGCGGTAGGTGTGCATGACAGTGATATATTAGAATTTTTCTTTTAAATTACACCTGTCACGGACAGTGGAAGTGCAGAGTCAATTTGGAAATAATTTACTTGAAAATTTGTAAGCGATGCATGGCAAATTAGTTTTCGCATCCCACCCCTGCAGCCAGATATTAACACAGGCAATTGCTTAATTGATTCAGAAAGGTTTCTCTACTAATAGTGTGAATCTCGCTATCGTTTACAACACTGCTCCAAATGCAGTTTTAATGGCAAATGGGCTGTAGATAGAGTAGCTAAAGTTCGGGGAAAAAAAGAGAAACACATTTTGCAGCTGTTACTCTTCCTTTTCCCGATTACGGCAAAGAATAATCTCTGCAAACGAACAATGAAGTTTAACTGGAAACCACAATACAAATTCATTTGCTGCATTAGCCCCGGTTTTCTTTGCGTAGCGCCTAGATGATAATGAACAATCCCCATTTACTTCCAATTAATGAATGGGCAAGCATTTTACCTTACTTGCAAATATTGCCTTCAGCTCAACCTGGCTCCCATCCACTAATTGGCATTAGTGAGAAATAGTTACCCACCCAAAAGTAAGAATCTCCCCCAAATCACACTGAAACCCCAACACAGTGTATTCTTTTTTTGAATGGTCAAACAACAAGTGCGATGGAAAAGCCAGATAATTAGCTGGCACAGAAAGTCTTCTAAAATGTTTGCATTTCCTCCAGGCTTTGTGCCATATGGAATTTCGGTCAGCATATGATTAGGGTTGAAGCAATCGACTAGCGCTAGCCCAATTGGATGGCCAATTTATGCCCACTTCCAATGCAATAGCAACCTTTATACTGTGTACTGGGTCCCCACACCTGACCTGTCTATGTGCCAATCCACATTTCCAAAGCTTGAAATTCTTGACCCCAAACCGATACTGATCCTATTAAGCTCCAAGTGGGCTGGTTCCTGAAGGAGAGATGCTTCTGACATTAAGGTTTTCACAGGTCTGCCTAATTGCAAAGAAACACCCTTCAGCCAACTCAAGACTTGAAAAAAAAATGATTTATCGGGTTGGGTATTCTTTGTTTTGTTTTTAAGGGCAGGGAGAACACTTGCTGAATTTGTCTAATTTTAAACCCACTGAACAGAACGCGACAGACTTGTGTTATTAATATTTTTTTTGAAGTTCAGATAAAAAAAGATTACACCTCCCCAAAATAAATGAGATGCACATGATGAAGTCATGAACCACAATCTGTTAGACATGCTTCAGTCGTCTGAAACCATGCTTAACTCCGGGTTGAATTCTGGTCACAAGGATTAAGAATGACAAATCTCTTAGTTCAGATTCCCTTATTTACAGTCATTCAAGCCATCTGAGCATTACACTCGCAAACATGGCTGTTTTTGTACATATTAACAAGAACAATTCCTTAGAGCTCACATATCAGGCTTTTAGTGAAGGGTAGAATTTCAGTGCGTTCAGAAATATAGGAAGGCAATTTCCCATTTTAACCTAGAAGTGTTTGTGTCCCTGATTCGCGAATCACATGGCCATTTACACCCTGAATAATTTGTGTGTACATACAGAATTTCAAAACATAAAAGTGCAGGAAGAGGGGGAAATCTTTTACATCTCAGGGTGTCCAATTACGTATCTTCATATCAAGCATCCTATTAGAGATAGGATAGCTGATTTTAAAAGGTCATTTCTGTTTGGTGTGCATCCATTGTCTTTTTTATTATTTGTTTGTTTGTTTGTTATTATTTATTGGTTTTTCCAAATTATTGCAAATCCATGCAAATTTAATTTAATACAATTTCTTAAAAATAATAATCAGGTTTCCCACTCCTGTTACAAGCATATGTCCATCTCTTCCTCCTGTTGCCACATCATCTCTTCTTCCATATCCATTTCATCCTTATTTACTGCTTGTTGTCCGTTTTGTGTGCATCCATTGCCATGCCATTTAAACCATCGTTACTTTGCGGGATGCGACATAAAACCAAGGATGGAGCCATAGGCAGATGTAGCAGGTGGACTTACAGCAGAAATGTGTAGGTTCGACAGAAGCTAATTCCGCCCCACCCCACCCCCACATGCAGCTTGGGACATTGCACTGAATATTCATAAATGTGATCCTGTAAAACAGTGGTGGGAATTTTACATTTTCACCTTGTTTGATATTTATTTGAAGAACGGGGGTTTGAGATTACAAAAAAAGAAAGAAGAGAAAGAGTTCAGTCTCGCATACTGGATGACACCCCAAAAGAGTGTTTGTGTGAATGACAATACAAAGGATACACTGGTGAAAAAAGGCAGCAGCTATATAGTTGCTGTATAGTCAGCCCGCTCCTGCACTCTACCCCACAACCTGTCAGGCAGTAGAGGATCCAACCCCCACAGCAGGTTGCCAGGAATGGATAAGACAAGGAAAAGTCCTTACCCTCTGCTTTTTATTCAATATTTGCAGAGAGAGGCTTGGGAATGCAACCTCTTGGAATAATGGCATTGTCCCAAGTGAGTCTCCACCCACTCCCGTCTCTCTCACTTCCTCATGCGCCATCGCTACAGGTGCTGAAGAGCCCTCTGCCTTTGAGATCTTTGCTCTCTTACTTTCACTGCTCACCAGGTTCTGGGGTGGGTGGGTCTGGAATGCTTTCTAAAGACACTGTGTCTGTCAGCTGTCGCCCTCCTGGTCCTTCCTCCTCCTTCTATTTCCCAGCTCTTCCCCTCATCTGCCTCTGAGTTGTGACCTCCCTCAAACCCCTGTTGTAATTCTGAACTGTCTTCTTCTTCTTCTTCTTCTTCTTCTTCTTCTTCTTCTTCTTCTTCTTCCCCCCTGGAAGGGTCAGGCTGGGGAGGCGGTCTCCACCATTCCTCCTCTGCCTACTTCCTGACACAACCCAAGGAATTGTCACTCTCGCATGTCAGCTGTGAGATACCCAATGAGATGTGCCATTGTTCGTGGAGCCCAATGGATAAGTTCTCCGCTGATTGCACTGCCATGTAGCCCAAATCACAACCTGAACACGGGACATGAGATCAGAACACATAGGGCCAAATGAGATCCACTCCCCAAGGCCTACTGGGGAAAAAAAACCCACATGGATAAGCTGGCGTAGCCAACCTGGTGTCATCTAGAAGTTGTTAAGGCTCCATTAGCTCTGGTCAGAGGAAGCTATGGCGAGGGATGATGGGAGTTGTAGTCCGAAAACATCCAGGTGGTACCACATTGGTTTCCCCTGAAAAAGAGTCTTTCTCCAAATCGCACGTCCTTTTCTCCACCAAGAGCAGAGTGTCTGAGCCCTTACTTGCAGCAAGAGATGCTTGCATCTCTACTTTGGGTGATTCCTCATAGCAGATATCTATTTTATTATTTAAGAAGACAGAAAAAGAATAGGACTTCCATAGATCACCTGTGTCTAATCAATACAGAAGAGTGATTTGATGCAGCTCAAGGATGCAGCGATAGTGCTCTTTTTGGGGGGGAGAAAATGCTCAACGTTTGCCAGGCTGGGAGAAATAGGATCCCAAAATATCATTCTATCACTGTGGCTTCCACAGATTTTTTGGCTTGGTATTACTTCACAGTGATTCAACATGGCATCCATTGTATATTATGTGAGACATAACCCTGTAGCGGGTGTGTTAATCTAAAAAACTGTGCCCAAGCTATGATTTTTTAAAATATATATTTCTGAAGTTATTGCTATTGCTTGCAAAAAAGGAAAGGGGGAGACAAGGAAAGAATGCTCCACGGATAGAAAAAGAGAGAGGAAAAAATCCACTATATATCTCCAATATACGTGTCCAAAATATGTCACAACCATAAAACACTTGCATTTCGGCAGGGACTGTGCATCTGAAAGACCCTTAGAGGCGGAAGCTTTTAACTCGCGTGTCAGATTAGATCCCATCCAAATAAAAACATAGCATGCCAGGGAGGTGCTCACTGGCACAGAGTCCCGGTTTAAAAGATTAAAAGTTACAAGATAAAAGAGATCACATTTCTTCAGATAATGATCTCGGGTCTTCAACAATTCACAGTGACAAAGCAAGGAAAGCTCTCTTTGGGGAGCTTGAAACGCCGAACACCATTTAGAAAAACCGTTTAGAAAGGAGCACTGGAGAACAGCTGGCTCCGATTCACACCACCACGTTTTCTGCATGTTGAGTGAACCCAACCCAATGGAGCCTGTTCTTCTGAATAGCTTCACTGCAGGGCCTGTTGCTTGGCAAGTCTTAAAATCTGAACTTTCCGGGCAGTTGCTAAAATTGTCCTTTTCAGTCTACAGTCTTCTTAAAGTGCATAACACACACGCATTGTAGCGTTCATCAAGTGCTGTCCACTGCCATTGCCTCCTCTTGCTTTTTTATGGTTCACCTCTTGCTCTAGGAAAAGTACTGTATATTCTGGCGTATAAGACTACTTTTTAATTCAGGAAAATCTTCTCAAAAGTTGGGGGTCGTCTTATATGCCGGGTGGAGAATCTGCGGTCGAGTATATCTCAAACTCTGTATTTTAACTGGAAAAGTTGGGGGTCGTCTTATACGCCCAGTCGTCTTATAAGCCGGAAAATACGGTATCTTTTATCCCTAGTGGTCATGACCATGCATCTGCATGGATCTGTTTGCTGCGACTTCAGGCGTTCCTTACGAGCAGGGGAGTGAAAGGAAGCTGCGCATGGCTCGGTACGTACCAGAACATTTACTGGCAAAAAGAAGAAGCCACCAGTCCAGTCAACAACCACGTGCGCCATCTGCCAAAGACTAAACATATGATAGAGTAGCAGCTGCGGGAGGTTCTGTTCTTGCCCAACATTAAATACACATTGGAAAACAAAGCATGCAGCAGTTTGGCGGTACCAGAAGGCTGGTATCCCTTGGGAATTTTATCTAGATTTTCTGTCCAGGCTGCTGCTGCTCCTCCACCTGCTCCTCCACAGGCTGCATGTCTTGCACATACACAATAAGTTCAGAGGCCTCTCCCCCCTGGGTGTAGACTGTCACTGTCCCGATCCCTTCCACCTCGTCGGAGGAGACGACCAAATGGTGCTGCTCGCCCAGCTCGACGGAAGCTTGCTGCAATGTTTCCTGAATCATCACCGTGTGGTTGGCTGACTGCTCCTCTTCTGTCACCTGCGAGAAAACGGGAGATGTTACAAAGGGTTTCTCTGGATGGCGGGGCTGCAATGTTGCTAAAATGAGAGCAAGGAAACCTAGGTGCGAATAAATGACCGAGCCCCGTATTTCATAAATTATTGGCACTAAAGGAGATTGCAGTATTTGCTTCAGTTAAATAACAGATGAGCTCGTACAGCTGATGACCCACTAAGGAAGAAGAAGAAGAGAAGAGTTTGGATTTGATATCCTGCTTTTCACTACCCGAAGGAGTCTCAAAGCGGCTAACATTCTCCTTTCCCTTCCTCCCCCACAACAAACACTCTGTGAGGTGAGTGGGGCTGAGAGACTCCAGAGAAGTGTGACTAGCCCAAGGTCACCCAGCAGCTGCATGTGGAAGAGTGGAGACACGAACCTGGTTCCCCAGATTACGAGTCTACCGCTCTTAACCACTACACCACACTGGCTCTCCAGTGTGGGTCAGTGGTAGAGCCCTGCTTTGCATGCAAAAAGTCCCAGGAATACTGAACTACTGAAAGACCTAAGGGATGTGCATTCATAACCAAAACTTAAGGGTTTCACCGCATTTACAGGCGTTTCATCGCTGGCAAGGGAACAGCAGAGCTGAGGCGATGACAGGGGAGTTTGGTTTCCTTATGCACTTTCCCTTTGCTGAATTGTAGCCCATGAGTTTAAGCAGTTGGTAGCCAATCTGTGCCACAAGGGGAATACAGGCACATCAGCACACTGATATCCACTCAATGGACTAGAAGCAATTCCATACCAAGGAGATGCATCTGAACAGCAGCACAGATTAGCCCAGCACCATGGCTGGTAACCATTATTGTCAATTTTTAATCCCACCCACCCAAGGAACGTATTATCCTCAGAAGGACCACAAGAGAGACTGAAGGAGAGAACATGTCTTATCCAAAGTCGCCTAATGAGGTTCATGGTTGAGCAAAGGATCTGAAACAAGGTCAGCAACACATTATCCACTGTGTTATTTGCATCATCTGGAGAAGTAAGTCCAATTCCAGTAAGACATTCATGCTGAAGGGAGTGTGTTTTAATAATCACACCCCAACACCTGACACCTTCAGTCTCAGCAAATATTTATTCAGAGTGGTGGGCGCTAAGATGGCCAGCCTTGCAATGGTTATCTTTGCTGTGAGCCACTGTAGGGGGACAGAAGAGCATGTTAATTCATGCAGAGGTTGGCCACCACCATTTGTTCTGTTGGAACTCTTTCTCTGTCCACCTCCTCCCATGGGGCAAGCTGGAGTTTTGCCCCCCATGCGGTCTCCCAGACCAATGGCTACTTTACCAAAGGGAGCAAAAACGAACTGCATTTAATCTGCAGCACAAAGGTTCAAACACGAAACAAACTCCCTGGGTGTAAAAAAAAAGGGTCAATTTTCTCCCAACGGACGATTTTGGATTAACAACGAGTAACTCATAACACTTGAGCCCACTTTACTGTGGATTTTCCGTTCACGGATTTGCAATTGCCAATGCACAGTACTTTAAAACGGAAAGTTGGGGGAGGGGATCAACTCTCCCCCAAATACAACTTGCAGAGTACCTGCAAAATATATCAACTTAATGCCCGTCAGGCCAGTAATGGAAATATCAGATGGCTCAAGGCTCCCTTCATTTGTAGCAAGTATGCTCTCTGAAATAATAATGGTAATATCAATGAAGCATGAGCATTGGGGGGGGGGGACAAAAAGAAATGGAGCCACCATCAACATTATTATTCTGGAGGAAAGAAAAAATGCAATTGCATTGTGCCAAAAGGTTTGTTATATGACGCAGCTGTGCTCAACAGAAGGACATTTTATGTGTACATTGATCAGTATATGCCAAGCTGGCTGCGCCGTTTAATTGATTTAGGCTGGCTTCTTCTTTTGTTTGGAGAATGAATACTGTATATTCTGGCGTATAAGACTACTTTTTAATCCAGGAAAATCTTCTCAAAAGTCGGGGGTCATCTTATACGCCGGGTGGAGAATCTGCGGTCGAGTATATCTCAAACTCTATATTTTAACTGGGAAAGTTAGGGGTCGTCTTATACGCCCAGTCGTCTTATACACCGGAAAATATGGTATCTTTTATTCAGGTTACGTTTCTGTTTAATTTCATCCGAGGATGAAAGATGACAACGACGACAACAACACAGGAGTTGGAGCTCTAGTGAAAAAGCCCGACGCAACACCTCGCAGTGACAGGCGGCAACCGGTAAGCCATGCAGGCGAAGACACTCTATTGAAAACAACCATCCTTTACTCTTCCTTTGAATCCTCTGTTTCTAATAAGATTGTGAAGCAGCAGAGCTGGGAACTAGCTGGACCACGGGGGGAAAGAAAGGCACGTGGTAGCCCGAGTAAATAAAGATCATTGGGAGAAGAGGCAGAAGAAACTGATCATTAACGTGTTAGCTTTGTGAAAGGACCAAGCTTAGCAGTCTCATTCAACTACATTTCATCATCATCATCATCATCATCATCATTATAGAATTCTGTTGGTGCTGCTCTCCTGATGCATCGCGGATAAAACTAGCTTGTTGTGCTGCCTCAACCCAGTCTTGTGCCTCCAAACAAAGGGGCAACTGAGATCTTGTTTTTCACTTACTGCTTGTGGGAAAGGGAATAACAGAATCACAGAATTGTAGGGTTGGAAGGAATCACAAGCATCACCTAGTCAAAGTCCCTGCATTGCAGGAATCTTCTGCCCAACGTGGGGCTCGAACCCACGGCCCTGAGAATAAGGGCCTCACGCTTTAACGACTGAGAAGCATGAGCTTGGGTTCAAATGGAACAGCAAGCCACGCTATGGCTTATTTTTTGGCGTTGGGGCAGCGGGGAACTTCAGGAACTTCTGAGCAGCATGCCTTAACTCGTTGGCCCTAAACCATCCTTTGTTTTAAGCTGCATTTTAATACAAAGTGCAGACACTAACAAGCATGTCAGGATAGTAAAGATAACCAGAATGTACCCGCAGGGCTGCCATATGTCCTCTTTTTCCAGGACACATCCTCTTTTTCATGATGAGAGTCGTCACAGGGATCCATAGTCAAAAGTTGGCAAATGTCTCCTCTTTTTTGCTCTTCAAAATATGGCAACCCTAGAAGGTGCAACTGGCAGCAGGTTTTCCTGGCACACCACTTGTAAGGAAAGTTGGGAGGGGTGTGTGTGTGTGTGTGTGCAGGGTGAGAAAACCAGAGAATCAATGGGTAAATCGGAGGATCTCAGCGGGCTTCATGGAGTCTGTCAGCTGTCTACCAAGGCATTGGGCTATCCAAGGCAAGCATTAGGAACTGCACAGATTACACATATATAACAATTTATACTGCTGGATCTAGACAGGTAGCCAAATGAAAACATATACGGCCATTGAAATAGGTACGCAAACCTCTCTTTCACTGCTGTGTTTGCATCCAAAGAGATTTGTCACTGGTGATGGAATTTCAACGTCTTTTCAGATGGCAGGGGCAGGGGGCCGTTTAGTTTTCCAGGTGGCATCACAAAACAGGTTTGCAAACACCACACACGTTACTCCTGAGGCTACAAGCCTCACCGCCCAGCATTCGCCGAGACCTGCAAGCTAGTATATTGTAGCCTGAATTGGGATTCGAAATTGGCTTTGTTTACGCTGAAAGCCGCACATAATTTTAAATGCATCTGAGATGCGCAAATAAATAACAAGGAGAGGAAGATAAATAAAAATGCCGCTGACGCGAAAGTGAAATGAAACTAGAATCTCATTTGGCGCAAGGGCGACAAACGGAATGCTTATTCAATTTTATATTCTCCTGAAATGAAAATGGCCAATAAAGAAAGTTAACAGCCTCCCTACCTGCCTTTATCCAGATGTTTTTCATTGGTTTTGTCATTCCGGGGGAAAATGATTAACTGCTTTCACTTGTGGCGCTCCTTGTTCTCTCTCTCTCTCTCTCTCTCTCTCTCTCTCTCTCTCTCTCTCTCTCTCGGACATCTATCTATAATCCTCTTAGTGTGACAAATTGCTGTGTTTCTCAGGCTGGCACACTTCACGTCAGCTCAGCATTTACATGCCCTCTGCTTAGGTCCTATTGGATTGATCCACTGGGGGCCATCTCTCCCAAAATGTTTTTTCCCCCCTTTCTTTATCTCTCTAATAAGGAAGTCAATGAGACAACAGCAGCTACCAAGCCAAATGGAGAGGCCCTTCCATTTTTTTCTGGCGGCACCTACATTCTTTTCAATTGCTACCTGTCAGATCTGCCTGGCGGTTGCTCACGAGTAACCAAGCATGAGTCCAAACTGTCTTTTAACAGTTTATTAGTGCAGACTATTTACAGTGTGGAGAAACAGAAAAACACAACCGTCCTAGTCACTAGCAGAATCCGGGAGTGCCGGTTTCCGGCTGTGACCCCAACAAAGGAATTTCGGCATCCTCAGGCGCCTCCTCCCCTGTCTCCTTTTGACCCCCCTGTGCAACTGGGGCGACGGAAGTGGCGTGCTCCCCTCTAAACGAATGTCGTGGGAGGCACTGGGGCTCTCAGCAACATCCTGAAGCTGCTGCCTCTCCGGACTGCTGGTTCCTTGCCCTTCCCCACCAGAGGAGGAGTCGCTTTGTCCGCTGGGAGATGTATCACTGCTGAGGTGTCGGGGCTCACTGTACATCAGCGAGACCTCTCGCGGGGCCGAGGGCAGTTCCCTGACACTACCTGAAGCATCCTCCTTGCTTCCTGGCAAGAGCTTTATGCGCAATCTATTTGTGTGTGACCACGCACACACACCTGGAAGTGGTACCCAGAAACAGGGAGCACCCTGGATATCAATCCTGGCTTGCAAGCAGTCCCACCTCAGAGCCCAAAGAGAAACACAAGAGGGCAGTTTCTGCATGTGCTGTAGGGGGAAGTGAGGGGCACGTGAGGCACGTCCACTTGGGAAGGCAGCCCAGCTAGGAGAAGGAAAACTCTGATCCTAAACCTCCACTGCTTTGCGGGATATCTTCAGGAGAAGAAAAGGCTAAGGAGTAAACCCTACACAAAACCGGAGTGGAGTCCCTAAGGTGGTTGGATGGCACCTGGTATGCCTCCTTCCGGCAACTCCTGCAGCCAAGCTGCTGCCAAACGTCTTGCTCTGCTTTCCTTTGGGCCACATCAGCGAGGTCGAGAGGGGGACCTCCATACACGCTGCCTAGGCTTGCACTTTGGTGTTGCCAATGCAATGCAGCAGATTAACTTCACCCCTGGAGACACACTCCAATGTCTCTCAAGACAGATGAATGCCAACAATTTTCAATCTCTTTTCCCTGATACAGTGGTACCCCGGGTTACGTATGGTTCGGGTTGCGTACTTTTCGGGTTACGAACTCCGCTAACCCGGAAGCGCAACCCGATCCATGCGCGATCTGCGCATGCGCAGAGCGTTTTTGCGTTTTTTCGGTCTGCGCATGCGCAAAACGAATTGTTCGGGTTACGTCCTTTTCAGGTTACTTACTGTAACCCGGAATGAATTAAGTACGTAACCCGGGGTACCACTGTATAAAAAATCCAGCTAAGCCTTTATCAACAAGGAAGATGGTCCATCCTCTGGTTCATTTTAGGTGCCCCTGTTTGTACGTTCTATAGCTCTAGTCTAGGATGTATTTGATTTTTACATATGTCAAGATCAAGCATTGTTAGTGGTGATTTTACGATATGGCACCTGAACGAAGCAATCTCCTGTCTTCTGTGTTACATTTATGAAAGTTATTTAAAAGTGTGTGATGGTGGAACCTGGACACCATTTCTTTGGTTTCTTACACATAGCCCCTTACTACTAGATGTACCTGCTCACGTTTCAACAACATATTTCAGGAAGCTGAGGATGAAGCAACAAAGAATAGCTGGGGCATTTATTTTGCTCAACTTAATTGAGATTCTGCAGGGCTAGCCAATGAATTGTTCAAGTCCTCAGTTAGTTTGGTTCTCTTGGGCTGCCAAACTGATTCCCCAAGTCATCACTTCTACTGAGCAGAGACACCCTGGGGGACGCTGTGGAATACAAAGCAAACTACAAGGAAGAGTTGAGGGGTGGGAAGGAGCAGAAGAAGCCATGCAAATTTTGCAAATGGTTCTGGCCCGCTTGAAACCCTGTACCATTGCTACTCAGTTATTAAAGTGTAAAAGGTAAAGGACTCCTGGATGGTTAAATTCGACTATGGGGTGCGGCGCTCATCTCGCTTCAGGCTGAGGGATCGCAGACAGCTTTTCTGGGTCACGTGGCCAGCATGACTAAACTGCTTCTGGCGCAATGGGACACCGTGACGAGCACTAGAGCGCACAGAAATGGCATTTACCTTCCTGCCGCAGCAGTACCCTTTATCTACTTGTATGGGTGTGCTTGTTATCTTTGTCCATGGAGTTTTCTTGGCAGGGATACTGCAGTGGCTTGCCAGTTCCTTCTCCAGGTGACATCACCTTGCCGACAAAGGTCCGTATAGTTAAAGCTATGGTTTTCCCAGTACTAATGTATGGACGTGAGAGAAAGAAGACTGATGGCTGAAGAATTGATGCTTTTGAATTATGGTGCTGGAGGAGACTCTTGAAAGTCCCATGGACTGCAAGTAGATCAAACTTATCCATCCTTAAAGAAATCAGCTCTGAGTGCTCACTGGAAGGGCAGATACTGAAGTTCAGGCTCCAGTACTTTGGCCACTTCATGAGAAGAGAAGACTCCCTGGAAAAGACCCTGATGTTGGGAAAGATGGAGGGCACAAGGAGAAGGGGACAACAGAGGACGAGATGGTTGGACAGTGTTCTTGAAGCGACTGGCATGTTTGGCCAAACTGCGGGAGGCAGTGGAGGATAGGGGTGCCTGGCGTGCTGTGGTCCATGGGGTCACGAAGAGTCGGACACGACTGAACGACTGAACAACAACAACAACAATGGGTGTGCTTTCGAACTACTAGGCTGACAGTGTGAGGTAGGCCAGTCACCCCATCTCCTTGAACAGGGGAGCCTCATGCTGCTTGCAGTGGCTGCTAGAACTGGTGCCCCAGCCAACACAAGCAATATACAATGAGCACTGCCAAAGGTGAGGGAGAATAAGAGGAAGATCATGCCAAGAGTATTTAGAGTGTAGCCATTTTCATCTATCACAAAAGCAACGCTTGTTGCTCAGCAGTTGGACTGAAACCGAAGGGGTGCGCTCGGTGGGGGGGGGGACATCACACTACTCCGTAGCTCTGAGGTGCCACAGGATTATAGCTCAGGCCTTTCAGCAATCCTTGAGCTTTATACTAGTCTAGCTGCTCATCATTTGATAAGGACTCCCTGGAATATGAATCACCCCCCACACTCTTGATCTTATGCATATATAAATATATTTGCTTTATCATATGCATCTATCCCCCCTTTTTTTTCAACAAAAAAAAAAATGATTAGTATAACGTCACCAACACAAAGATTCGAAATAAAAGCTGCAAAGGCAGTCATTCGGCAATTAATTTATCTCACAGGGTGTCTACATAGAATAAAAGCTAACAGTATATAACAAGGAATCAATGCCTTATGGAAGTATCTGAAAACATACAATTTTATTGAAATGTGTTTTTTATGAGCAAACCACGATCCTAAGCCGCCCAGAGTGGCTGGGGAGACCCAGCCAGATGGGCAGGGTACAAATAAATAATAATAATAATAATAATAATAATAATAATAATAATAATAATAATAATAGTTCTTTATGAATAATGAAAGTCCTCATTATAAAAAGGGGTGAAAAGGAAGCCTCATACTACCATTAGAAAGCTATTTTTTTCTTCTTCTTCCTGACTCCAACAAAATCCTACAGATCAAGTAAGTCCCCAGCAGAACCTCTGCAACCTCACTGCTTCCAATAGCTTGCAGATTGCTACCTCATTACAGGACGACGCTCAGAAGTGGAACAGAATGCAGGTCAATTTTCTCAACCCTCTTGCCTAGAGGCCAATTTAAACAGCCACTTTCGCCACAATGTGGAAACCTATCTCTGGAAGAAATGTAGCTACAGTGGTACCTCGGGCTAAGAACGTAATTCATTCCGGAGGTCCGTTCTTAACCTGAAACTGTTCTTAACCTGAGGTACCACTTTAGCTAATGGGGCCTCCCACTGCTGCTGGAGTCTGTTCTCATCCTGAAGCAAAGTTCTTAACCCGAGGTACTATTTCTGGGTTAGCAGAGTCTGTAACCTGAAGCGTCTGTAACCCGAGGTACCACTGTACTCTGAACTAAGCAAGCCAGGAGGCAAATGGCACATGGTTTCATGAGACTGCAACCACCTGTTTTTCTTGTGGGGGATTGCAAGTTTGAGAGTGTAACTCCTGTGTCAAAATCACTCCTGTTCGTAGAATGCCAAAATGTGTGTGGGGGGGAGAATGATGCTCCAAGCTTTCCCCCACCTGCAACATGCAAGGACTTTGAATGCAGCGAATGAGAAAGGGAAGAAGTTTTCCAAGATTAACAATGCTTCCATCCTTTCATACACACCCCATTCTGAGCTGGAACCGTCCCGGGAAAAGATTGCATGCCTGATGTCTCGCTCACATGAGCTGCCAGTTGCTCAATGCACTAACATAATAGGCTCGCAATAAATATTCTGATGTCATCTATCAAAACCAGCCCTTTTTCTCCCCACAACTTTATATACGGGAATAATGAAGTTGATTACATTCTGTTTTAGGCAGAGAATTCACACATTGTGTAATGCCAAATCCAGAAACAAATGTGGTTCAAGGTGGTACTGCAAGGACAGCCTAGTACTGAGCTGTCTGGCTAAACAGCTGGGGTCTCAAATAGCTTAGAAATATTAACTGTTTATTTGCATACAACAAATAGCCAAAAGTATCACTCCTTCTGTCTAATGCACGCGCGCGCGCGCGCGCACACACACACACACACACACACACAGAGTGAGAGGAGGGGGGAAGGAAAGAGTTTTGACCTGCTTCACGACAGTAACAGTTCCTGGGGCCATGGCAACGACAGAGGCGACGGCAGCTGCATCGTGGGGCTCCGAGCCCAGCTCTATGATTTGCTGCAGGATGTTCACAGCCGTGGGGTCAAGTCGTCCCCCTAATCGGAGAGAATGTCAATATGAGGACCAGGCCGGCGTTAACAGGAACACAAACTTGCCCATCTTCGCTTCTGTTCAAACTCATCTCCTTTTGCTTGTGTTTCCGCCGCTGTACATCCCGCCATGCCATTGCAGCGAGAACTTCCCTCACTCATCCCTCATTCAAATCCCTCTTCGTATTCTTCCCTAGTTCCTTATAGAATCCTGTCTTCTCCCCTCACCACTGGTCTGGTCATACCCTGTTTCTCCTAAAATAAGACATAGCCATAAAATAAGCCATAGCAGGATTTCTATGCATTTGAGAAATATAAGCCGTTCCCCAAAAATATGCAATACCCCGAAAATAAGCCATAGTGACGTGGTACCTCCCATTAAAACAGCCTGGGGAGGCGTGGCTATGCAGCGTACCGATGCGACATGGTTAAAATAAGACATCCCCTGAAAATAAGCCATACTGTGTTTTTTTGAGCAAAAAATATATATAAGACGGTGTCTTATTTTAGGAGAAACACGGTATGCTTAGAAGAAAGCCCCGCTGGTGGCACTGAGTTTGCTTTGGAAGAATAAGAGATTACGCCCTAATAAACTGGTCAGTCTCCAAGGTGCCAAGAGTCTCTTTTGTTCCATTTACCTTTGGTGACCTCAGTAAGTCGTCAAATCCGACTGAACGGGCTGCACTGCTGTCACCTGACAGCATCGGGCCCAAGCTATAGGCTGACATCGCCTGGAGTGGGCTTTTGCCTGCCCCCCAACCCCACCTCACCCTCTTCACCAGGCATTAGTGGGGTTCAGAATGCTCTGCCAGTTCCTTTTCGATGTTAGGACAGAAGCAACCTGCCTCTGTGCTGTGCCCAATTGCTTCAAGTCTTTGCAGGATTTGGGAAGAAGCTGTGTTGGTGGCAGCAGGCCGCAGCCAATACAGTGGTACCTCTGGTTACGAACGGGATCCGTTCCGGAGCCCCGTTCGTAACCTGAAAGGTCTGTAACACGAAGCGCCTCGTCTGCGCATGTGCGCGGCGCGATTCGGTGCTTCTGCGCATGACGTAATCTTGCGCGTCTGCGCATGCGCGAACCACCGAACCCGGAAGTAACTTCCGGGATCGGCGCGTTCGTAACCCGTGACAAAGGCAACACGAGGTACGACTGTATGCATTTCTTTCCCAGAGTTGCTCCGGACTTGCCAACTTTGATGAAACAAAACAATACGCTCGCTAGTTGACAACATCATGATGGTGTAATAATGGAGCAGGAAGTACCAGTTCAAATGCCATCTTGACCATGAATCTCTCTGGGTGGCCCTAGGTTAGCTACTCTCTCTTGTTGTTACTCTACATTTGCAACTCGTACTGTCTTACCATGCAAGGATTACTGAGCTAATATATGGGGACTTGTTTTGAATACACTGCTTTTGCGAAACACTCGTTTCTCCTTAAAGAGAACTTTTTACCATTCTCCGAGGTATATCGCAGGTCCTGTAGAGCAGCAACTGCGGCCTGAGTTCCTTGCATATCTTCGGCTTCCGTGATATGGAGATACTGTGTTTCTTCAGCAATTTCTGCTTTGGGCTGCAAAAAGAGCCAGTGATCGGTGATCAAAGGGAATTAGCTGGCAGAAGCACATCACAAAGATGCCAAACAACTATTGCAGTATGACTATCGACGGAGCACTGTATTCCAAAAATTACATGCACAATTCTTAAAGTCACACTGATAGTTGGAACTAATTTTCAAATTATCATTAATTCATAATTTACACTTCTTACGTACTCTGAAACCTTTATCTTATTTACCTTCGCAGTAGCTTGGGATGAAGAAATTATCCACTTTCTAAATGGGGAAGCTAAGGCTGCGATCCAATACACACTTTCCTGGGGTAAGTCCTACGGAAGGCAGTAGGACTTACTTCTGAGAAAACATGCTTAGGATTTCACAGCACAGCTAAAAAACAACACTTTCTTCAAGGCCATCTAATAAACCTAATTTGAATCCAAGTCGCAATTCAGCACTCTATACAGCTTTTGGGAAATTATTAAAATCAGTTAATTTCAAACCTCTGCAGACTCAGAAATTTTCTCTGACCTTCTCTTTTGCTTCTTTTCCCATCCTAGTAAGCCACTCAGTAAAAACATATAGGTCTATGGGGGGGGGGGTGTGCATCTGGTCAGGCCACTTTTGGCATGTGAGTGGGGGGGGTGCCCACCTGTCAATCACCTGGTGTCATATGACACCAGGCAATTCAATTTCAAAGCAAGAATCAGAACCATACTCTAATCCATGGGTAGGCAAATTAAGGCCCAGGGGCCGGATCTGGGAATCAGTGTTTTTACATGAGTAGAATGTGTCCTTTTATTTAAAATGCATCTCTGGGTTATTTGTGGGGCATAGGAATTCGTTCACCCCCCCCCCCAAAATATAATCCGGCCCCCAACAAGGTCTGAGGGACAGTGGACCAGCCCCCTGCTGAAAAAGTTTGCTGACCCCTTTGCAGCTGCGGCTTGAATTCAAGCTGGGGTTGCAAAGATCCCCGACGAAAGTGGAATTTGCAGCTGACGCCGAATTTGAATTCAGAGCCGACAGCAAGCCCTGCTTTTGATAAGGACCAGCCCTATCCACTGAGTCTAGGGCTTGTCGATTGGAAGATCGGCAGTTCGAATCCCCATGACGGGGCGAGCTCCCGCCGTTCGGTCCCAGCTCCTGCCAACCTAGCAGTTCAAAAGCACGTCAAAGTGCAAGTAGATAAATAGGTACCGCTCCGGCGGGAAGGTAAACGGTGTTTCCGTGCGCTGCTCTGGTTTTGCCAGAAGCGGCTTAGTCATGCTGGCCACTGTCTGTGGACAAACACCGGCTCCCTTGGCCAGTAAATCGAGATGAGTGCCGCAACCCCCAAGTCGTTCGCGACTGGATTTAACTGTCGGGGTCCTTTACCTTTAAAGGGCAATGGGGGAAAAAGAATCCTTATGCCGAATAGCATACTTCTCTGCATGCCTACGCAAGAGGCAGTGCATTTTTTTCACCTCCTAAGGCAGTTTATGTCGTCGTATTCTCATTTTATACCAATTACATCCCACACCTTGAGCCTTCTAGAAAAGCTCAAGATTTCAGGGCCATTTACCTCCCACTTTGTCTCCCCGTCATACTCGACCAATCTGAGTCTATGTTTGTTCTTGAGGTGTCTGTTGAATTCCCACTTTGTACCATACACAAAGTTGCAAACTGGACACTTAATACCACCTGAAGGAAAAGGGGAGAGAGGGAAAAAAGGGGAGAGAACACGATGAACTCCACCAGCACAATCTTTGCCTCTCATTATTGATAAATTAAGGCATACAGGTGAAACTCGAAAAATTAGAATATCGTGAAAAGGTTCATTTCTTTCAGTAATTCAACTTAAAAGGTGAAATTAATATATGAGATAGACTCATGACATGTAAAGTGAGATATGTCAAGCCTTTATTTGTTATAGTTGTGATGATTATGGCGTACAGCTGATGAGAACCCCAAATTAACAATCTCAGCTTTGGGGTTTTCATCAGCTGAATGCCGAAATCATCACAATTAGAACAAATAAAGGCTTAACATATCTCGCTTTGCATGTCATGAGTCTATCTCATATATTGAACTCCAGTAGCTAATGAAAACAATTGCTTACATAAATGAACTTTTCCACAATATTCTAATTTTTCAAGTTTCACCTGTAAGCATACCAGTAAGACATCAGCACGCCAGGTTACCAGGTTGCAACTTTATCAAGTTTAATAGATGGTTACTTTCCGATTTGCCCAAAGCAGACTTTCAAGCAGCAACACGTTGTCAGTTATATAACTACTATGTTTTCACTACTGATACTGAAAATACTTTGCTCCTTGATTTCTTTCTTTTTGTCCTGATTCAGAAGCCCTGGAATCTTGCTGTGAAATCTCAGGGTGGGGGTATGCACAGCATGGTGGGAAATGTTACTTTGCACTGAGCAGCAAAACAAAACATAGCCCTGAGTTATGGATGCTTGAGGAATTCCTTATTTGAGAATTCTGATACGGACACACCTGACCCACTCATCCCAACCTACAGTGATTGGGGGGCACAGTCACCATTCAGGCTTTGCATCCTCCCCCCCCCCCGATTTTGCAATGCAGGTTTTTTTTTAACTATATATCTTGATATGTGCATACAATGTGTATTTTAGGTTTAATTACATTTAGAAATGTGCATTTGATTTATAAAAAATAAATCACAAAATCTTATGATTATCTTACTGGAACAGCATGGTGAAATGGTCATTTGCAGCAAGCAATGACCAACAATGAAGGTGAAAAACCCGGGAAACAGTTCCAGAGCAGTTATCCTGCTATCCTGTCCCCCACTGTTAAGGGCTAATAATCACACCAGTGATATATCTGCTGGCTCGCTGTGGAATTGGCTCAGCATGTGGTAGCATGTCTTGTGATCTTTCCTGTGCTCCTGATTGGATGAAGGGCGGTCTATGAGTGAACTAAATAACTACTGCATGCATAAATGGTTTCTCTACATCCCAACTCCACATGCTTTCGTGCAGTGGCAAGCCACCCTAATCTCGCAGCGGTACGTTGGAAAATTTGCCACTGGCACATTTGTTTATCAGTTGCAGAACCGTCATTGCAGCAAATGCAACAGCTTCTCCCTCTCCAAGCCAAACTCTTTCAAGATGGGATTTCATCAACGCAGCGGAATGGAGTAATTTCCTCTATTTCATTTCGTAAAACCTCATTAAAGTGAGGTTCATTTGCTGACATTTATTAGTCTTCAAGGATTTCCTAAGTCCTGCCTCTTATTACCTTTAACCGCTTTATTTTATTTTTTTATTAAACAACAAAAACAGAATACACAATAATTTCAAAGCACACATAAAGAAAAAGATACAACCCGCACATAATTTGACGGTATTTAAAAAGGACTAATCCTAAAAGGGGGTTCAGAGGACAAACGGAAAAAGGATAGAAAGAAAATAGAAAAAGGGGGAAGGGGAGCCTTTAACCGCTTTAGACAATGCAGGCTGCTTGATTTTATGCTAAACTGGAATAGCTTCTCTGTCAAATGTGTTAATATGCAACATTTGCACGGCTCCCTAGTAAGTACCTTTGGCACAGGATAGGAGAAAGACACCATCAGTTACCAAATCTGAAATGAAATATTCATTTCACGTCACCCTCTTAATAAAAACTCAATTAGACGCAAGACCTTCCTCTATTTCTTTTAAATTAAAATTACTGTAACAATAACACCCTGCTAATTAAAATGGGCACCTTTGTCACTGCGACTTTAATTAAGGAACAACAAATGGAAGCATGCAGTTGAGCCAGTAGCAGAAAACTGTGCGAGAGCTAATGGACACCACGGCTAAAGAAAATTAATTTCCACCCAATTCATTAAATACTTTGGCGATACGGAGAGGGGGGAAAGGTCACTGAATGACATACCTTATCTGCTTTTGACACCCGTGCATGTAGTCAAATCATATTGGAGTATTTCATATTTCTGAAATGTCAAAGGAGCAATTCCACTGTTGACCGCCCCCCCCATCATCCTGGACGCACACGCACCCACACACACACATTATTAATGCACTAACTGGTCGCTTGGAAGTGACATTTAGTTTCTATATTGCATTAATAAGGGGTCACAAAATGAAAAGAAGTCGCAGATAACAAGCAGCCAGAAAACCCCCGAGGATCTGTGTGCTACTGATAGTATGGGCAAAGGCTCATTTTAGAAGGCTTCCTATCTGCAGCTTCCCACGGCGAACCTCCTTTGGCTTCTTACGGTCCTTGAGTTTAAGCTACAGCATCAGGACACCCATAGGGAAACTTACTGGAAAATACTTCCATTAAGTACTTTTCTTACTAGAACTACATGGAACTGCATGCCCTGGGCTATTTCCTTATCAATGCTTACAGCTGCAGATCCTTACAGTTTGCCTTTTAAAAACGCAGGAAAGTTTAAGCAGCAAAATAATTAATAGGTTTTGCTGCATGGAGCAGCTCCCGCTTGAAAAAACAAAACCGCTTTGCTTCACTGGGCAAATCTGGCTGAAGTCTACAACCTATATTCTCGCCACAGTACCTTCTTTTTGGTGACAGGGATGCCATGTGGTTGGCTGTCTTTGAAGGGTATTTTAGAGATAGCTGGGATGCCCAGGCCCTGTTGTTAGTTCATTTTATCTATAATTATAGTGGAGTGGCTGGATGCAGAGGAGTGGGGGGGGGGGCTGCCAGCTGGGGAACCCCCAAGGGAATCCCCAGGGGAAGAAGATTCAGAGCCGGGGGGGGGGGGTCAGTGGAAGAATGGCGATGAGTGGTCAGAGGGAACAGACTGGGAGGAGGAAGGGTCGCAAGCAGAAGAAGTGATGGGATTTGGTGAAGAAGAAGTAGAAGAGTTTGGATTTGATATCCTGCTTTATCACTACCCAAAGGAGTCTCAAAGCGGCTAACATTCTCCTTCCCCTTCCTCCCCCACAACAAACACTCTGTGAGGTGAGTGGGGCTGAGAGACCTCAAAGAAGTGTGACTAGCCCAAGGTCACCCATTGCGATGCTTTTGTCCAGGGGTTGGCAAGGCTTACTGGGCATGGGCCGGATCACTCCCACGGAGATTGTCCATGGGCTGGACCAGCGCAGTACGATGCTGGAAATTGCATCTGGGCATGTCCACAGCGCCAAAAATCCCTTCTGCGCATGCCCATACGCCAAAAATCGCGCCTGTGCAGAAGCGATTTCCAGCATCTGGGCATCCGCGGAGGCGATTTCTGGAGCCGCAGAAGACAGTCCCCACGCTGCACTGGTTTAGTGCAGCACACAGGGATTTGCCGAGCGGGCGGCTCAGTTTAGGGGTGGCTCGTGGGCCACTTCCGGCCCATGGGCCTTAGGTTGCCAATCCCTGCTTTTGTCCTCCAGCTCCCATATTTGCAACAATGGAAGGGGGAGGGCAGACAGCATTTATTCTGGCTGCATTTGGCTTGTGTCACTGTTTCTCTGTTGTTGGAACATGGGTTAGCACTTCCGATAAATGTGAATTCTTTGCAGACTTTTTTTTTATAAGCTAAGAAACAAGAAAAGAATAATTTGGAAATGCTTTTTAGAAATGTCACGCTTGGGAGAATGATGTTTTATTCATTATCTGCAGCGGCTGTGCTAGTCTGGCATCTATTCTACTATAAAAAAGCGAATTTTGAAATCCCTGCAAGATGCTTTTTAAGGAGGGGGAAAGTTCTGCATTTTGTCATTCAGTATGGGGATAAACACTTGGAAACCATCAAAAATAAAACAAGGGAGTCAACTTCCACAAACAGCCCAGCATCTCCCAACAAAAGGCAATCAAATTTGGCTTCCTTTTAATTCCCCACTTGCAGTAGCGTTACATGCTTTTCAATGTCCTGAATCCTTGAATCCATTTCATACTTCAGAAGCTATCAGGACTGGGCTATCAGATTTCCAACTGCACAGCAGCAAAATGTCCCTTAAGAGTGCAGTGTGCACATCTCTTGCAGTTGCATCCAGATATTATGGTGTTCGGCAAAACCCACTTTTAATTAGATAGGGCCCAGAGTAGTGAAAAGAGTCCTCTCGAATTCCTCTCTCTCCCTGCTTCCTCTTTTATCTTCCCAGGCTCTAGTGAATATCAAAACAACAACAACAACAAAAAATACCTCATATAGCAGGAAGGACTGAAAAATGCTCAGGCACCTACTCTGATGCTCAGCTGGTTATTTGGCAGTGAGCTGAGCCGATTGCAGTGGAACTGAGAAATGTATGCAGGAACCAAGCGGAAGAGAAGAATACTTTGTGGGAGGAACGCTAGGCGTTTAACCTAGTAGGATTTGACCCACAGGCCGGTTTCACAAGTGACACAGAAGAGAACTGGCTAGGTTAAGAATGTAAGAAGATGGCCTGCTGAATCGGGTCAAAGGCTCATCTCTAGGTGGGCTTCCCCTTCCCCACAGTAAGAAGACTGTCCTGAAGCAATGAGCAGAATGTTAGGCTTGCTTGCTCCATCAGATGCAGTTCATCAAATCAAAGCTGCCATCCTGTGAAGCTGTTTCCGCGGAAATAAACAGGAGTTCCAAGGGGTGTGTCCGACCATGTCCATCTGTGGACAGAGAGCTACTGAATCCAGGGGATGCTTCTGTGAGATGAAAGGGGGGTGCATGCTGATTTCTGCATATCTCCCCTTTCTCCTGCTGCCCCCTGCACTGTTCCTAAATGTCCCCTACCTCTCTTGAGCTGGGGAAGGGCGGGGGGGGGGGGGGAGAGCTGCAGAGGGAAGGGAAAAATCGGCGAAAATGGCCTCCCCCTCCCATTCTATAATAACAGATGCCTTCTGCTGAGCCAGAGACTGATGGACAGGGAGGGACACAACTGAATACAACCCCAGGTAAATGCATTCAGGATTGGAGGTGCCAATTCCGATCACAGCTGCACAGCCACTTTTCAAAATGTAAAAAAAAAAAAAAGCGTAACTGGGAAAAAATAACCTTTTCTCAAATAAAGCAACAGCTTTCTTCCTTTAAAAGTGCCTTTGGCATCATTCCCATTAAGAAAGAGCCAAGAACGTGTTCTGTAGGAATTTAAACCTGGGCCGATCCACAAGAGGATGTTGGCTTCCCTCCAGCTTTCATTCATGTGGATTTTCAATTCGTACATACCGGTAAGGCTTGCTACAGGTTTTTTCTTTCAGGGAAGTGATGACAGTGTCTCTCTCACACACAAACACACACACACCCGGGAAGACAAAATCCCATCACTGTCCACCACTGAAAAGCTAAGCCTTCCGCAGCATATTCCCTGCAAAAGAAATTTAATTGTGTCTTAATTCAAAGGAGTATTTTTTGTGCGACAGTTTCAAAATAAGACAGGTCACCTTGCTGGAGAAGGGCTTCGGCAGCAAGCTCTCCAGAGCCAGCATTAACATACTCTTCATTGGGATGCTTTCTGTTGTAATGTCTCTTCAGAGAACCAGATATGTTGCAGGAATAATGGCAGTGTGCACACCGGAAAGGCTGCAGAAGGAGAAAGGAAATGAATTAGCCGTATCTGTTTCCTGTCTTCATAACTTTACAGAAGACCCACGCTTTCTGGTTTAAGAAACAGCAAGGCTCAAATCTATCTCAACATGTACGTTAGCAAGCTAATTTGTTCCATTAGGTAACGCTTCTAGAGCAACACATGCAAACCAATGCCTTATCTCCAGCTGTATTACATTTTTATGCCTTGCAAAGTTTCACAATAAGGCAGAAATTCGTTGGCACCGAACAGCTCCACGAAGTATTTATGTGTCGTGGCTGCTGAGTCCTGGTCTCCTCCATAAAAAGATGGATTGGCAAAGCAAGCTAGCATCACTCACTCTGAAGTTACAAAACAAAAAAAAAAACCCACAACTGCAGAATTTTCAGCTACTCAATAAATTACACTGCATTAAAATTAATGCCCTGTACTAATTTAGTGACATGCTTCTCCAAGCAGATGAGAGGAACGCAGAAATGACTAGCAAAAGAAATTGATGGGGGGGGGGGAGAGACACATGCAAAGGTTGTTCACAACTCTGCACATATAAATTGCAAATATCCCAACTGGACATTCAGTGGAATTCCTCAGCCTCGTGCACAAGAAGAGTGTGGCGCAAGGACGGAGCATCTGCTCAGCATTCAGGCTTTCAGCTCCCTATATCCACATCCCTCGTGATGAAAAAATGTAAGACAAACACTCTCCATCCCTGTTTTGCATGTGACTGGGACAGGCAAGTGAGAAAACAAACATGGTTGCCCCGGTTACATCTTCTCTGGCCCTCCCTAGAGCAGTGGCGCGATCTTCACTGACGTAGCATGTCCTCTAATTGGCTGGTGGACCGTTTCCTCTGTATGTTTGGCTGAATGTCTCCCTGCGATGAACAAGGCCTGAAGTAAGGAAGACGAGACCTCTCTGTTCCTGTCTCCTCAAATTATACACTACAGTGGTACCTCCAGCTACGAACGGGATCCGTTCCAGAGGCCCGGCCGTATCCTGAAGATTTTGTAACCGGAGGACTGTTTCTGTGCATGCGCGAGCACCAAACCCACTTCCGGGTTTGCCGCATTCACAACCCAAAGATTACGTTACCCGAAGGTAATGTAACCTGAGAGTCCACTGTATTTCTGTACAGTTTCTTGTTTTCAAGACTTTCTTCTCCAGACTCCATCTGCACTGTTTAAGTGACTTTCCTAGCAATGCTGAGGGGAAGTCAGTGACAATGAGAAGAGAAGAATGCGATATGGTCAACTTACCGATCAGTATACTGGTTTCCACTGCAAAAAAATTCATTGCCTGGGAACTATGAAAGCTCAGAAATACTATTTTTCCCTGACCAAACAGAGGCACTCAGTCTCCAGAGCTAGTCCAGTTAGAACTGCGTCGTACACTTTGCAAAAAATTAATCACTTCACAAAAATCAATCAGTACAGATGTCCTACAAAGTTTCCTTTAGAGACCTCAAATAAATCCATGTAAATAGGTTTCCTGACTAGAATATTGAACATAACAAGGCATTAACATTCCTGAAACACGTTTCGGGTGCACAACAATGCTGAGAAGCAGTTGTTCATATTCCCATTTTAACAATGGGGGATTGAGGCTGAAAGGTAATTGGGGTAAGGAAGGAGTTTCAGTCACTTCTCTTTACTAGGTCATATCAGAAAACAGCTCCTTGTGCATGTGGTCAGGACTCAGTAGTCCTATCAGAAAAAATATAGTTGGCTCTGTGGAGTTTTCACACGCACAAAAGGCTTAAAAAACTGAGAAATATGAACACTGCAACAATAAAATCTGTCTGTCTTTCAGTGTGTATCCTGCAAAATGTGTGTGGAAAGGAACTTTCAATATCTTCAAAAGGCTATTTCTTACAGTCGCAACACTGCCTATTATTGAAATATCATAGCTGCCTGCTTGGCTATTTAACAATAAAAACTGCTTCGACCTTTAAATGGTCTAAAGGTCATAAAAAAAAATATCTTTTCACCAATTTTGTATTCCAGCTTAGATGCCTTAACAAGAACAAAAAATTCACAGAGCCACTTGCAATGTTACAGTGTGATGGTGATACTGTGATACAGCTTTGGTTTTGGATGTGGGATGTTCTGGTCCAACTCCTCATTCAGGCATGACAACAACAACAACAACAACAACAACAACAACAACAACAACAACAACAACAACATATTTCTTATACCCTGCCCATATAACTGGGTTGCCCCAGCCACTCTGGGCAGCTTCCAGCATAGTAAAAGCGCAGCAAAACTGTCAAATATTTAAAAAATTCCTGATACAGGGTTGCCTCCAGATGTCTTTGGAAAGTTGTGTAGTTGTTTATCTGCTTGATGTTTATCTGTAAGAATCTTCCAATGTAGCTTTAGACATCTTTTAGAGTGCAAATGACCTTCAAAGTTACTGGGAGGCAAACCCAACATTTGGAGAACCTTGAGATACCAAGGTAAGTGGCATGTCTAGCCTTGACCTAAATGTTGGGGAACTTGAGGAGCCGGCAGAGCTCCTTGAATCCAATGCTGAGAATTCCCTTGAGGGGACCTCCAGGTTGATAGCCAATACAGCGGACGCTCGGGTTGTGAATGTGATCCGTGCGGGAGGCGCGTTCGCAACCCACAGCGTCCGTAACCCGCAGCGCCACGTCTGCGCACGCACGTGACGCAATTTGGCGCTTCTGCGCATAGCGCGACTTAGCGCTTCTGCACATGCACCGAAACCCTGAAGTAACCCGTTCCGGCACTTCCAGGTTCGGCGCGCCCGTAACCCGAAAACGTGCAACCCGCAGCGAGTTTTGGGACTACAACTCCCATCATCCCGAGCTAACAGGACAAGTGGTCAGGGATGATGGGAATTGTAGTCTCAAAACATCTGGAGGGCTGCGGTTGCCTAAGCCTGCTTTACTATGTAATTATGGTAAGTTGGAAGCAAGTCCTAACTAAGTTTAATGAGCCTTACTCCCAGCATGTAAGACTGCTTTAATGACTGTTGTAGGAACCCATCGATCCTCTTTATCTTTCTGTACTATTTGACCATTTGTTATTTATTTCCCTCCGAACATTCTTCAAACCGCGCCAAATTCTATTTTAGGATATTTATGCCTAGAAATGTAAAACAGCTGTCATTCTGAAGGGTAGGCTTCTCGATCATACGTGAGCCAAAATTAAGCGGAAGGGTTTCATGCAATTTTAAAATATATATATATAAGCATGAGTTTATTATTTATAATATTGCATTTTTAAGGATGTTGAGGACGCTGGTACAAAGAGAAAAGGAACACAGATGTAGTGAGCAAATAAATAAATACAGAAACGCATATAAGGTCATGGAGAGACCACACGCGGCACAAAGTGAGAGATCGTTAAGTACCTGCTTGGTGTCACAAAGTCCGCGCATACATTTTAATCTCTTTTGTTCAATTTATCACTTGTGATAGCTCAAGGCCATGTTTTAAAAAGAGGGCTTTGGAACCTTTTCCTACACCATGCAATGACTGCCGGGGGCAAATGCCAAATAGGCAGGGAAATATATTTGACTCTCTGAACTGTAGGCTATGTTCCATTCACACTAAAGTAAGAGCTTTCTGCATGTGTGTATACGTGCATGTGCACACACACACACACACACACAGAGAGAGAGAGAGAGAGAGAGAGAGAGAGAGCTAAAGCACTACCACAGAGCCACAGCTGCAACATACATTGAAATCACTATCGTACCACTTTAACAGTCATTGCTCCCCTCCCTGCAAGGAATTCTGGGAGCTGTAGTTTAAGGGTGCTGAGGGTTGTAAAGAGACCCCACCCCACCCCAATCTTCCTCCCAGAGCTACAGCTGCAAGAGCGGCTTGACAATCAGTTATTTCTGGGAAACTCTGCGAGTTGTGTCTCTGCGAAGGGGACTAGGGGTTTCTTAGCAAATCTCGGCTCCCCTGACAAACTACAGTTCCCATGATTCTTTTGGGGAAGACGTGGTTGGTACAACGCTGCTAGCTAGAATTCTTTTTGTAAATATCGGAAGGAAAGAGGAATCCCAAAAATGCAAGCATGGGGAAGGCAAATTGCATAAATATGCAATCCTGGCTACATTAACACACCACAAAAGATGTGTTCTTTTGAATGCCTGAAGAGGGCTAAAATACATCCTAATAACCCATGATAAAATGCACGATCACCATCTAGAATGTAGGTGCTTGGGCTTTGGGGGGTTTGTTTCTGTTGTGAAATGGCAGGTCTTTTGTTTTAATATCCCCAAATGCACAGGTTGTTTTGAGCCACAGATTCGAAAGCTACAGGAGGGTCGAAGTTCAGCCCAGGGGTCTGAGGCTTAAGGGCGGGAAAGTGAAACAAGACTAAGTGGCAGGGGAGAGAAGTGTACAGAAGAGATATCTATCTAATCAGGAGAAACAGATAATCAGCACCCCACACAGTTCTAGACATGCCTGTGCCAGTATGGTTTAACTGCAACCTGTGCAGGCGAAA
The DNA here is from genome assembly GCF_009819535.1 of Lacerta agilis. Classification (NCBI taxonomy): domain Eukaryota; kingdom Metazoa; phylum Chordata; class Lepidosauria; order Squamata; family Lacertidae; genus Lacerta; species Lacerta agilis. The sequence continues at coordinate 77,483,678 of NC_046318.1, forward strand.
ACAGATGTCATCGTGATGCCAGGTGATTTGGAGGTGGGCAACCCACCTGCCAAACTTGGCCCATGGGAAAGGGTAGAAGATAGAAGTTATAAGGATCTCTCTGGCTCCAGCTTCCCATGCCGATCCAGGGACATCTAAGTCCGGACCCTCTAACCTTGGGCATGGTTTGCTGCAGTATCTCAGGCGTTGCCATGTGCTGCACCCGCAGTAACTGCTTGGCGGCACAGTGGTTCACGCAGCCAAGTCAGCAGCAACCTCCTTACCTTGAACGAAGCATGCTGCTCCATGTGCCTCAGCAGCTGTGGCTTTTGTGCGGCAGTATAATCGCACACTGTGCACTTGAACTGTTTCCCTGAAACAGAAAACCAACCGATTCAGATACAAATGCGTTGTCTCATTTAAGCAGAGGGAAACAGATATGAATCAGCGACTGTCACTTGCTTCAGACATCATTTCCCTGACCCTTAGGATTCAACCCTGCTAGTCCTGAATTTCTGTTTCTATAATGCTGCTTTTATTTGTTTCTGAAGCGGTGATTTAACCTTCTTCATGATACGGTTTTACTGTTACGTTGAGTTTCCATTTACGCATCTTCCTTGATGCGTGCTTGGTTAGTTGCCTTTAGATGGCAACCTTTGAAATCACTTGAATGTGTTCTATTGAGGGGATGAATTTGGGAGAATGAAGTGTCCTGAAGGAGAATCGCCACCTAAGGCAAAACCAGAACGATTTTGCCTCTCTTAAAGTCCACAGTTTCAAAGGTCTTTGAGCAGTCTAAAAGGTTAATTAAATGTGACAAGGGAACATCAATGAATCAGTTCTCCTGTAGGTTTTCATGGGTGGCAAATCAAGTTGGGGCAGCAGCGATAGGTCAGGAGGTGTTTTAATCCTTCCACCACAACATTTTCCTGATCTAAACTACCCTCCCCAAATGTGGTGGGGAATTTAGGCTAGGCAAATGGTGCTGTGGAAAAGGTTATCCCCCTCTTTCTCATAACCCCTTCCCTGTGGCTTCTTTAAGCTTCACAACTTTTTAAAATTGACAATAGATCTCGATCACAGATGCCCTACACCACATCTAGCTTTGCCCCAAGATATTCAAAAGTAAAGCAGGGGAATTTAAAAACTGTATAATTCCTGGTTTATGTACATTGGTATTGACACCTTAGATTCGCAGGACAAAAAACAAACACAAGGGAGTAACAGCCTTTGAATCCTGATGGCATAAAAGAAACTTTAAATAAACCTGAGCATGTCGTAAGTGCTGCAAGCAATTCTCTTCCCGAAAGCCTCTTTTAACATTTCACATCATTTATTTATTTGCTTGACTTTATGCTACACAAGTCTGGACTGCAGAACAGTTTACAGCATTTAAAGCATCTGCCGTGCCTCTCCTTAGATCTAAATCGGTAGCCCTTCTCTCTTCAACTCTCAGCTGTTTGCAAACTGTGGAAGACTCTCAGTATGATGCAAGCGTATTAAAACCTGCACAGAAGTCTGTTTTACTCCAGCTCCTCCTTTATTACGATGACAGAGAATTGCTGTTTGAAATCCTTTCAGCAACAGCTGTCAAAAACTTAAAAGGGAACCCCAAAGTGCAAGTTGAAAAGGCAAATCTATACTAACTTGTCAAGTTTTCTCCTCTAAATTCTAAGTTCTTGATGGATTTCCAGAGCAGCTTATGCATAAGGTTGACAGTTCCCATAAAACACAGTGGAGGGAAAAGGCTTGATGTTTAGAACGTTCACTGTCTAATTGAACTTAGAAGTCATGCTCTGTGCTTCATTAGTTACTGTGAACAGCAATAAACTCGGACAGAAATGCATTCTGTACTGATGTGCCATTCTTGGCAAGAGCAGGGAATAGAAAAACTTTGGACAGGGGACTGCTGAGATTGCAGAAACAGCCTCTCAAGTATGGAAGTGGCTGGCCAGTTGATAGACAGAAAGTGCTAGGGGACTCTTTGGTCTAATCTAGCAATGCAACTCTGACTATTCTTCATGCATATAATGAAACTTGGTACCAAAACACACTGCCAGCATTTAGGCATCTTTACAGAGCGTTGGAAAAGAAACCAAGGTGAGAGGTAACAGTGTGTGAGCAGATCAAATATTAACACTTTGGTGTGTGTTTTTTCGGGGTGTGTGTGTGTTTAGATGCATCATTGGGCAGGTGGTGATATCAAGGGGCCAATTGATTCACTCCATGCACAGGGCTTCTGTGTGGCATGGCGTAGCACAGGTCTTTATCTCCCTTACCACCCACTTGTCAATCACTTGGCATCAGATGGAGTTGGTTGGGACTTCAGAGCACCACTCGGGTCTTGGTGAAGTGCTCTGAAGCCCTGCTGATCGGCTGAGGGTTGAAGCCAGCAGCTATTAGTTGACAAGGGGCCTTGAAGTTACTGCCTTCTTCAGGGATTGGATGCATGATCCGACAGGCCTGGAGTCACTGCCTATCTGCTAATATCCCTGTGCCATGACCCCAGTGCAGCTGAACCCAGCACACTTGCTCTCCATTTCCAATGGGAAATCAGGAGTGCCTTTTAGGACTTCCAGTTGTGCATCAGCAGCCACAACCGTTTGCCCCGCACCTGATGTTATATATCACATCAGCTGTGGGGCATGTGGGCATGGCTTGGGGGAAATGACCTGGCAGGCCAAATCTGAACCCGTGCCAGGCCTTATTAGCCTTGTGGGGCAGAACTCCCCGAACCCCTGGCGCAAGTTTGTATAGGGTTTTCCACGCAAGCCATCCTAACTCCATGCAGCACCACGGCATTGCTCTGAGTCGCTGCTAGCTTGCAATTTCAAACGAGCAACATGATGCAAACCATCGCGGAAGGGCTTTGGGTGGCGTCAGCCCTGATAGGGAGCTACTTGCCATCGGCGGTGTGGAGGAGCTTGTGGCTCTTCAGGGTGCCTTTCGATTTGAACTTCTTCCCGCACATATCGCACAGGTGGGTCTTCTCAGTGCTGTGGCGGTTCATGTGAGCTTTCAGGTTGCTCTTGCTGCGAGTGGCATATTCGCACAGGGAGCATTTGAAAGGCTTGATGCCTGTGCAAAAAAAGAGAGAACCGAAGTGAAGAAAGGGCTGTCTGGAGATGACCGGTTAAAGACTTTGCAGGGTTACAAGGAATGGCCACTTGAAGGCGATGTTCTAGGACTGCTTCAGCCCCCTGAAACTCCATGTTGGGTGATGGTAGAGAATTCTATATGCTCCTAACTGCACACAGGGCCACTAGTATGCAGAATCCTTGCAACAAAGCTGTGCGATCCACAGCAGTGGAGAGTATGCCCGTGCTGCCCAGTGCGGTCGCTTGGGGCATGCCCTGGAGGGGGCAGAGGGTGCCCTCCCGAGCACCACACAGTCCAAGGGAGGAGAGGGGGGAAGGTGCCACCCACTCTCCTCCTGCTTTCCGCTGCCAGGTTAGGCCTGAACCAGTGGCCAGGCACGAGTGCCACAGCCAAGGCCTTGGCTCTGATGAAGGAGCCTGTTGTGGGGGTGCAAACAGGCTGCCTGTTTGTGCCCCCTCACAAAATTGTGCCCAGCCCCCCCCCGCAACGCTACGCCTCTACACTCGGCTTGGAAATGAGTACACAAACTCCTCCCAGTTCTTTCCAATGCATGGAAACAAAATGGATTGTTCCATGTGCTCTAAATACAGCGCCAGAGATCATGTAGGGTTTAGACAGTGCATAGATATGTTAATATGAATAAGAAGTTGGTTGTGAGTCGCTCTGGGTTGCCTTGGGCAAGATAAAGTGACTAACAAATTTAATAAATAATACGTAATAAAATAATAAAAATGAGACGCTCTCTATGAATGAGCCAGCACCTGCTATACAAGGCTTTCAACAAATACTACCCCCCACCCCTTATCTTGGGTGGCACCCACTGGTCCTTAAGGTACCATGGACCCAAGTTAAGGGCCTTGTTCAATGAAGTCTATAACCTTGAAATTGGCCCGGAATGACAGGGGTAATCAGTGCAAGCCTTCAACACTAGAGTTACGTCCTGGTGGTAGTTTGTCTCTACTGACAGTCTTGCTGCAGCTTTTGTTGCACCAGCTGGGGCTTCCAGACCAGGCCTAAGTGTAGCCTCACGTAAGAGCGAATTGCAATAAGCAAGTCTCCCCTATTCCTAGGCAGTAAGGGCAGGGGGTGATGCTGCTGCTGCTGCAATAAAAAGCGAGGGGATGCACAGAGCGATGATGGATGCAAAGGAGCAGGAGAGTTTCAGTTCTTTTCTTCTGCATTGATGGTGGAATATATGAGGCAGAGAGACTGCACTACCTGTATGCGTACACACACACACAAACACAGCTAGGTCATAACATTTTACTTTACTATGTGGAAATAATTTCTGGAGCTTTGAGAATATCCAGGCTTGAAAACAGCAGCCTTTTTGCACGGATGGCGGTAGTAATTTAATTTACCCTTTTGTGCGTGGATATTATCGGGCAGGAATACTCGCTGGACTAACTTGTGATTCATTAATTCAAAAACAAAAGGGATTCGAAATATTAATTACGGAATAACTTTTGACTTATCTGCTGAGGCAGAAAATCGCTAAAACGGGTAGCTTTGAACTAGATGTGCCACAAACAACTGATTTACATAGACTTTGCTGTAGCTCCAATAGAAGATGCAGCAGGAGACTTCAAAAAGATGACTTATGTCAGAGCTCTGCTTTCGGAGTACTAGAGCAACAAAGGGGGGGGGCGAGGTGGAAATATAATGCTTGCCATTTCTCATGTCAAAAATGCTATAAATGAGAAATGCAATAAGTAAAGTTAGCAGTGGGAATTAATGTAGAAGCCCTATGGCAGCAGGGCCTGTGCTAGCCTTTTATTCCTTCTTTAAAAAAATAAAATAAAAATCAGATGGAATATCCTTCCAAGTGATGTTTAATTACAGCATTATGTAAATTGGTCCTAGCAGAGAGTTCACCGGGACAGCAGCATCTGCATTTACCAAAGGTGTGCATGGTATGTTAAAAAACCTATTCTGCCAGGGCTGTAGCTAAATGTACCACCTGGAAGCCAATGGGACTTAATTCTAGCTAAGTGTGTTTATATTAGTAATGTACGGAAGTGAGAGCTGGACCATCAAGAAGGCTGATCGCCGAAGAATTAATGCTTTTGAATTATGGTGCTGGAGGAGACTCCTGAGAGTCCCATGGAATGCAAGAAGATCAAACCTATCCATTCTTAAAGAAATCAGCCCTGAGTGTTCACTAGAAGGACAGATCCTGAAGTTGAGGCTCCAGTACTTTCGCCACCTCATGAGAAGAGAAGACTCCCTAGAAAAGACCCTGATGTTGGGAAAGATGGAGGGCACAAGGAGAAGGGGACGACAGAGGATGAGGTGGTTGGACAGTGTTATCGAAGCTACTAACATGAGTTTGGCAAAACTGCGGGAGGCAGTGAAGGATAGGCGTGCCTGGCGTGCTCTGGTCCATGGGGTCACGAAGAGTCGGACACGACTGAACGACTGAACAAGTGTTTATATTGCAAATCTTACAAGTTGCACCCCTCTCCTGTTGCGACATCTGTGATGCTGCAAAGGTGCTCCTTGCACTGCCTTCAGCAGTGTTTTCCAAACGTGGTTCTCCAGCTGCTTGTGGACTGCAAACCTCATCATCCCTAGCTAGCAGGACCAGTGGTCAGGGGTGATGGAGACTGTAGTCCAAAAACAACTGGAGAACACTGACCTAGAGTAAGCACTTTTCCCTGGATGGTGACTGAGGGGCAGATCATGCACGCAAGTTCATCACCTGATGACTGCAACATCAAGTGACGACTTGCAAGCCTGAATCATCATAGATCTCAGGTTAATTGGCAACCACCTGCTACCTCCTCAAAGTGCAATACTTTCGAACAGAGTCGGCTTACATTTTCAGCTGCCGGTCCTTGCGTTAAGAAATTCTGGGTTGCATTCTACTCAGAATATACCCACTGATGTTAATGGCCCTAAGTTATATCCATCAATTTCAACGGGTCTTCTCTGAGTATGAACAACATTGGCTGTGTAAGGACGCTTAGTGGTTGCTCATGAGTAACGCGTCAAAGCAAAGAACTTCTAAAAACTAAGTTCTTTATTGTGAAAGCTATGTACAGTGGAGCAAAGTTTCAAACGTCCATCTCAATGCTCAGCAGAGTCCAGGAATGAAGTCTTCCGGTTTTTCTTCCAGCAAAAAAGCCGCGGGATTCTAAAACCCCTCCTCCTTCTCCCATGTCCTTCCTGTAACCAACCACGGAGCGTGGGAACCTGACCCCTATCCCCGCTTTCCCTGCGATGCTGAGGCTCTCTGACCCCTTCTGAGCCCCTGCATCGCCTTCCTGGCTCCACCTCTCCTTCCCCGCTTGAGGAATGTGAGCTTCCGCTTGAGGAAGGGGAGGGGGAGCTCGTAAACAGCGGACGTGGATCCCTGTACTCTAAATGCTCCTGCGCCGCCGCCCGCCGCGGGGAGGGGGTTTTCCTGACAGGCTGCAACCCGAAGTGTGAACAGCTTAATGAGCTGATGTTGACAAAAGTACTGGGAAAGCAGCAATTCTTTGCAAATGCCCACAGAACTGGGCTTCCAGGGTGAAGAACCAGGACTGCGAGCCTCAAAGGGAACTTCCAGACCATTGCATTTTCAGGTGGGATTCAAAAGCACCAGCAAATTCAGGTTGCTGATTGGGCAGTCATGTGCAGCAAACCTGCAAAGACTGGACTTTTTGTGGATAAGCAAAGTGATGGGGAAAATGCACTGAGAAGTGTGGGGAGCCACTCATTTTGATGCATCACCATCTAACCTCCCTAACATGCCCTGCAAATCGGAATGAACATTTGTTAAATAGCCAACATACCGTATAACACCGCCCCCATGTGTAAGACAACCCCTACTTTTGGGACGGCAGCAAAAAAAATTAATGGGGGGATTGCCCAGAGTTGTTCAGCTTTCTTTGGGGGGGGGGTCGACACCTGCCCGCAACTGCAAATCGCACACATCGCCACGGCCACCAATCGCCTGCACACTCGCAGCCACAAGCCCACCTGCCCACTCAATTCAACCACAGCCGACTGCATGCACACCTCACCGCTGACGTAAATCGACCGCCCAGTTGCCGCAGCCACAGCCAGTCGTCAGCAGGCCTCGCCGCAGCAACCAATAACACGCCCAATCGCCGCTGCCAATCTCCTGCTGGCTGCTGCCACCAATTGCCCGTCCCCCCTCTGATTTCCGAGCATAAAACGACCCACAATTTTTGCCTATAATTTCTAAGGAAAAAAATATCGTCTTATACACAATATGGCAATCTGCCTGCAAGCAAATCGGGATGGATGCTCTATGAACAGGCTGTCTGGAAGCGGCCTGAGCTTCCTAGAAAATTCTTGTTATGTATCAGCTTGGCAACAAGCGGTAAAATTATGTATCTCTGCAATCAGCCAAGCTTGTGCCAAGCGTATTGCTTTGCTTACCTTTGGACCACATCAGCGAGGCTAAGTGTGTGGGGGGGGGGCATATCTTTTCTTCTGGGCAGCCCAGGAACTCTGTAAACGCTGCCCAGGCTTGTGCCCCGTGGAGGTCACTTTGGTGCTGCTAATGCAGCTGTTTGACTTCACCCTCGGAGGCGCACTCCATTGTCTCTCAAGAAAGATGCCAACAACAGCAACGTGATGAACAGCAGCTGTAAATTAACACCTTCTCCCCCCCCCCAAGCTACCGCCTTCCCTTCTAGGGAAAACACCAGCTGCATGACATGGTCCCTAACCTCAGAGACCCCTCACCCGAAACAGCTGCTATTAAATTGTGTGATGGCATTCCATGTGTCTAGTTGGGCCATAACCAGAGCATCGGCGGGTCAGGAAGTGATCGCAATCTTTAAACAGATAAGTGCTAGCTACGCTGCAGTTACCTTGATGGGCCCAGATGTGACGCTGAAGGTCTGATCCATTCTTCATGAAGTAAAAATTGCAATAGGGGCATTTCACGGCTCGCTTTCCTATCAGCCCTTTTAGCTGAACTCTCCTGCCAACAATCTCGGAGATGGTGTTCATGGAAACCTCTGGAGAGAGGGGATTGGGGGGAAGGAAAAAGCACATGGGGGGGAGTTTTAGCCTTCGGGAAACACATGCCAAAAAACAGAAAACATAATATTTAGATTGCTCCATGCCACGTCATTTCAGTAGGTTTCCTTTTCCTTGTTTTCTCTTCTCCCTCTCTTCGCACCAGCCTTCCAGTGGGGTTGTGCAGTCTTAAAGAAACTGCTTCATTATTTTACAGCTTTTTCAAGGACTGGCCATTGCTTTTGTGTGCTGAGTTGCCTCCATGGTGACTTGCTATTTTTGTGACAAATTAGAGGCTGGTTGCGCCATTGCTGCAGAAATGGTTTTTTGTTTGTTTCTTTTTTCTGGCAGGGAGCACTCTCAGGTGGCCAATACCGAACTGGGCAGCTTCGCTAACCAAACATTTATTAGCTTCAATGCTCTCTGAGAGGCGTATAACATTTGCTTAAGGTTTCACCTGGGATTTCTAGAGGAGCCCGAAATACCCAAGCAGGCAGGTCGTTAACAACGCCAAAAGGCCTGAGAATACAGATGCGAGCCTATAATCAACTAGAAATAATGAAGTGATGGGACCACGTTGCTGAGTCCTAAGAGTGTGTAATAGTCAAGCTAATTGCATGCCTTTTAAAAAGATGCATATGCTGAGTGTATATTGCAGAGTTAGAAGGGAACCAGAGAGTCATCCAGTCCAACTCCCTGCAATGTAGGAATCTCAACTAAAGCATCCATGACAGGTGGCTACCCAACCTCTGCTTAAAAACCTCGAATGGAAATGACCCTGCAGAAGAAGAAGAGGAGGAGGAGTTTGGATTTGATATCCTGCTTTATCAATACCCTAAAGAGTCTCAAAGCAGCTAAACATTCTCCTTTCCCTTCCTCCCCCACAACAAACACTCTGTGAGGTGAGTGGGGCTGAGAGACTTCAAAGAAGTGCGACTAGCCCAAGGTCACCCGGCAGCTGCATGTGGAGGAGCGGAGACGCGAACCTGGTTCACCAGATTATGAGACTACCACTCTTAACCACTACACCACACTGGCCGGGGATCTTGGGGCCTGAGCTGAGAACCTCATGGGCCAAATCCAGATTGCGTGGTCAGGCCTCTCTTCAGAATTAAAAGGGGAACAGGGGTTGGCAATATCACCTCCTGTTACTGGCAGACAGTGTGAAGCCTCTGGATTGGCCAAGCGTCGGGCCTCAGCAGGGACCTGCTTTTGGTTTTTGCCTGCTGATGCAAAGGGAAATGGTCCAGACAGGGAAGCCAAAGGGTAGAGCATGCAGACTGGGTGTAGAGCCAGGGCCAAGAAGAGTTCAAAATAAGGCAAGCAAGGTGAGGTGAGGTGAGGCACCAGGAGTTTGCTGCTGCTGTTGCTACTAATAGCCATGAGCTGCTCAGACTAAGGGACTATCTGTAGGATCAGGACTCTGTAGGGTTGGACCGCTGTTTTCCATATATGATAACCAGCATACACAACACAGCTAAAATCTACTATTGGCCAAACTATTAAGCTACTATTAAGCTACATTTAAGACCATTAATGTGGCTCGTCTTACCTGGGTGGTTTGTCTTTATGTGCGATTTTATAAGTCGGTCTTCGGTAAAAGATTTCTCGCACACAGGGCAGGAATAACTCTTTTTGTCCTTTCGGGGGGGGGGGGAGGAGAGAGAGAGAGAGGAAAGTGTCTGTTATCAGTTCGCTGAGCTGATTGATAAACTCATTACTCGCCGAGTAATATATGGCTCCCAACAAGGTGATAACTGGAAGCCTCGGATGCCAATTTCAGCTGGCGTTATGAAGAGCAAGAGCAGTTATCATGATGAGGTACACCAAAGGAAATACAGAAAATTAGGCTTCGTTACAAAATAGTTTATCTCGGAATGATTTACAGCTTTTGACTTGAAGCGTGCACGCCTGTATGTCTCTGCAAACATGATCTACCTCTCCAACTCATGTACAAGCTGCATATGTGATTCAATGTACGTAGGCAGGATTTTGTTTATTCAATTTATACCCTGCCCATGTACAGGTTCCTGAGTTGACTTTCTGACTGTGGTTTTGATTGCTTCTCTACTTAAAAGTAAAAACCATTCTCTGCACGTACAGCCTTGTGCAAATTAATTGATACAAAGCCTGTTTTCTATCTTACTCATAATCCTGTACTCAAAACAAACGCAAAAAGTCAGTTGGTCATTATGGTGTCAGAAGCCTGCAGCCAATAGAAGGAATGATGCGCTCGCCACAATATATTGAGGTTCTATGAAAGAGAGTTATTCCAGAGCTGGAAAAGAGGTATCCTGACGGTACTGGGATATTGCAGCATGACCTAGCCCCCTGTCACACATCGAAAGTGGTGAAGAAATTCATGACAGAGCAGGAAATACAGGTAATTGATTGGCCAGGGAATTCCCCGGGCGTAAATCCCCTTGAGAATTTGTGGGATATATGCAAAAGTTGCCTCCGTGCTGTAGACTGTACGACTATGGAGAAGCTCATTCAGGTGCTGATTCAAGTGTGGTACAGGGATCCGAAAATCAACAGGTACTGTTCAAAACTAGTAGACTGCATGCCAAACCATGTTAAAATGCTGCTTAAAAATAGCAGAGGTCATATCCAAAACAAAATAAAATAAAAAAATTCCTTCCAGTAGCACCTTAGAGACCACCTAAGTTTGTTCTTGGTATGAGCTTTCGTGTGCATGCACACTTCTTCACACGAAAGCTCATACCAAGAACAGACTTAGTTGGTCTCCAAGGTGCTACTGGAAGGAATTATTTTACAGTGGTGCCTCGCTAGACAAAAATAATTCATTCTGTGAGTGTCTTTGTAGAGCGAATTATTCATCTAGTGAAGCACCAATGCAAACCGCTAGTTTTCACGACGGAAAAAAAAATCGTCTTGCGAGGCAGCCCCATTGACTTTTTCGTCTTGCGGGGCAGCCTTCCGCTAGCGAATGCCATTCGTCTAGCGAGTTTTTCGTCTAGCGAGGCATTCGTCTAGCGGGGCACCACTGTATTTTCTTTTGACTATGGCAGACCAACACGGCTACCTACCTGTAAGAGGTGATATCTGTTACTAATGTACATATATGTGAGTTTTGTACATGTATAAGTGCCTTGAGTGCTCACTAGAAGGACAGATCCTGAAATTGAGGCTCCAGTACTTTGGCCACCTCACGAGAAGAGAAGACTCCCTAGAAAAGACCCTGGTGCTGGGAAGGATGGAGGACACAAGGAGAAGGGGACGACAGAGGATGAGATGGTTGGACAGTGTTCTCAAAGCTACTAACATGAGTTTGGCCAAACTGCGAGAGGCAGTGAAGGATAGGGGTGCCTGGCGTGCTCTGGTCCATGGGGTCACGAAGAGTCGGACACGACTGAACGACTGAACAGAACAGAACAGTAGAAACCTTGTCCAACACGGTGAGGACAGGGCTAAAACATTTCTTCCAAGTGCACTACTAGAGCAATGCAATGGCAGGCCAATGATTCATAAGACCACTGCCATCCATGACTTGATTGTGGGTGGAGGAATTGAGCTGGCAGCTGGGCTTGTTCTTGCAGCTGCTTGTCCACCAGCGATGCAGGTTGTGTGGGTGCCGTGATTCGTAAAAAGTCCTTGGTTTTCACCAGGTGTTCTATTGGGGAGACACAGTTCTCTGAGTGCGTGTTCCTGAAGGTGGGCAATAGGGGCAGTACAAGATTTCTTTTGGTGTACCTGCCGCACCAAGCATTCCCTGCCTGAGCTGCTTCAGGCCGTGCCAGATGTTCTCCTGGAGACACCTAGTTTGGTGGTCCTGGGTGATTTTAACATCCATGCCAACACGACGTTACAAGGGGCTGCTCAGGACTCCTTGAAAGCATGCCCCACATGGGGCTGTCCCTGAATAAATCTGGCCCTACACACAGCCATGGACATGCCTTAGATCTGGGCTTTACCTTGGCGATCTGACACTAAGTTTGAGTGGAACAAAAGAAGTGCCACAGTCAGATCACTTCCTGGTACGACTAGACTTCTCTGCGATCCTTCCCCTCCACAGGGAGGTCGGACCGATTTGAGTGGTCCACCCCCGCCACTTATTGGAGCCAAATGGCTTCCAGAGAGTGGCAGGGGATGCATTAGCCCATGCTGGTGGCCTCTCAGCCGATTCCCTGGTGGCCTGCAATGCAGAGTTAACCAGGACTATTGACTGTCTGGCTCCTAAGCTCAGTCTACGATTACATGGAGCTCAGCAGCCCCAATTACAGCTTTTCTTCCCCAAGCCTGTCCTTGGAAGCTTTTAACAGGCAGGTAAAAAAATAAATAAATAGCCCTATTTACTCTGGCTTTGTGCGCTGTTACTTAGAAGCTCAAACTGCATCTGGAACTATGCATGCGCCCTGGGACTATGTGTCTGTCCTGGCACTGCTCTGAGCAGTTAACGCGATGCCTTTGCGAAGCGAAAAAGAAAGCAGCCTTGGTTTAAGCAGCATGTTCTTGCACAGCTGTAGCCATGCACAGGACTGAATGGTGGCAAGGACAGTTGAATCAGCTCCCGGAACCTTTGCAGTGTCTAAAGGAAGTGCCTGGCCTTATTCGGACAGCAAGCATTTCCCACTGGTAATTAGACAAAAGACTTAATATGCATTTTTGGGGGGAAGTGCCACTGCTTGAGATGGGGGCTTGAGGGTCACCTTTTGTCCCAGGCCTGAGGTTTTTGTGCCCCTGGTGTACAGGTGTGAACAGAGAAGATGTGTTGACAGTCCTTAAAGATGGATTGCATGCCACCTTCGGCCTCCATGCTGGGCATTCCTCAGCGCAACAGTGCTGCTGTTGACACCACTTAATCTAGCAGGCCCTTGGATTCTTGCCTTGTCTGAGGCACTGATGTTGTGAGTCTCTCGGAAGTGGATAAGTCACAGAGGGCTGACAGCTCCCTCACAACGGGCCTGTTACACTGAAATGGCTTTCTTCGGGAATTTTTTTTACTAAGGAATTGAGTTCTGGGCCATTTCATTCCAATGTCATCCGAGAGAGCAGAAGGAAACAAATGGCAACGGCTTCCAAGTCCCAAGATTATTCTTTCTATTTGTGTGTGTGTGTGAGAGAGAGATCATATATGCACAAAAGGGCCCGGATGGTTCAGGAACTGGAAAATGAAATACACAGAAGCTGAAGTATATTATAATTCCAGAGCTAATAATTCTGAAGCCAAGCTGATGAGTTTGAGACTCTAACTCAATTCTGAGCATATGGAGTTAGCTCAGCGAGGGCCCTTGGGAACCCTAACAGGCTGGAAGAGCCGTGCTGCTGCACTTCTGCAAATGCCAAAATCTGCTTCCTGGGAAAGCAAAATGCCAAGCGAGGCACAGAGACAAAAACGTGCGGGCCTCGCAGAGAAGTGACAGGATGCAAGTTGTGTCCACAAAGGGAACGCGGAAGAGTGCTACCGTCATTTAAATTTCGTTGCCTGTCAAGGAAAGAGTTCACGGTTGAGCTTTAACATGGGCGAGCGGAAGAAAAATCCGGACTGGCTGCCGATCATTGTCAAAGTGTCTCTGTATTTGTAGTTCTTTCCACAACGCACAGCTGGTGTTTTGCACACAAGGATTACAGGATTACACTCACAGCAAGTAATGCCCCCTATTGGGTTTTTGCAGCAGCGTGGATTGGGAATGGTTCGGTGGTAGAAGAAGAAGAGGAGGAGGAGGAGGAGGAGTTTGGATTTGATATCCCGCTTTATCACTACCCGAAGGAGTCTCAAAGCGGCTAACATTCTCCTTTCCCTTCCTCCCCCACAACAAACACTCTGTGAGGTGAGCGGGGCTGACAGACTTCAGAGAAGTGTGACTAGCCCAAGGTCACCCAGCAGCTGCATGTGGAAGAGCGGAGACGCGAACCCAGTTCACCAGATTACGAGCCTACCGCTCTTAACCACTACACCACACTGGTAGGCGGTGTTAAGATCACCCCATCATGGAATAAGTCCCTAGTGAGGTTTGGATTGACGGATAGTTCATCCCTCATTTGCTTCTAAACCAAGGCGTTCCATGCTTCCATCAGAAGAGTAACTTCCCAAAAGGAAGAAGGAAAACAAGAACAATACACGAGGCAGCCTTGTCCTATTGAGCTACAGGAATCCTATAATGGTCTGTGCTGCCACATCTAGTGCAGCATTCTAGCGGTTAAGGCGAAACAAAAGCTCAATTTACACATCTGTCTGAATGGCTGCTTGCGGCACAGCTCCACATGGGTGGTGGTAATAATTCTATGTTAAAATATTAAAAATGCTATGTCGTCATCTGATGCCCTTCTTTGTGTGCCTCATCAAGAGTTCTGGAGGGCGGCAACACGAGAACGGGCCTTGATTATTGTTTTTAGCTCTTTCAACGAACATGGTGTCCTTCTGGAGCAGCTCTCTGGTTTGAGAGTTGGGTGCACAATTTTATGGTTAATTTCCTTCCTATCTGCAGGACTGTTTCCAGCACTGGAGAGCATCTCCTTGCCTCTGTGGCTGCATGCTCAACCAAAAGGCATCCAGTTTTTTTTTTTTTTTAAATAGTTTAAATGCTAGCATTTTCACAGCTCAATCTCCCCCCTCAAAAAAATCATTTATGACTATTTTGCTTAGATATGCCCATGTCCTGTTTTTTCTCAACACCAGCATCCTTAGAATATAGCTGTCTCAACCTCATGCAGGGAATTCCCAGCCAAAACTTAGCAGCGGCAGTATCAGTCATTTGGTGTGGGTTTTTTTTTTGCAGAATACTCCAACCGCTGCCTGGAGAACATGCTGCTACGCTAATCCTTCAGAGTTAACCCTGTCACTCTTCCAGCTGGACCTTATGAATTTCTTGGTCCGAGATTCTGCCTCCCTGAGCCTGCCCAGGTCATAAGCAGGGAATCCCAAAGAAAGCCTCCAACACAGATCAGGAGCACGTCAGAGTGACCTTGTCATACTCATCTTGAGGACTCAGGTGGGGTCCCTTTCCAATAACTGCCTGTCACATTCTCGGCGCTTGCCTTTTCCCTCGGCAAGGAAGAGAGCAGTATATGGCCTGCTTTACAGAATGTCGCCTTTCGGAAATGTCTTTCCAGACTTTCTGAAGGGCGTGGACAAAAGCAACGGACTTTTAGACTGCCACAGCTACTGACAATTGATAGCAGCGTGTTGCAAACGAAAAGAACTTGGCAAACTTTATGATTTCCTTTAGGGCGCTGGTGGCAGAGGGACTGGGAAACAACGCCAAGCCCAAGTCACACGAAAGGTGGCTTCGGATAGTTGTCTGTCATGGTACAATGCGTTACACGACTTTACGCAGAGATACACCCCTACAGTACTACAATGGCAGAGTCGCCATCAGCCACGGTTGTGCATCAGCAAATATGCTCGCCTGGTGAATTTGCATTAATTCAGAACCAGCTTTAAAAAGCAAAATATTCATCCTTGTCAAACACTTTTAGGTTTTTTGGGGGGTGGGGGGGTGGGGGTCTGGGTATAACACAGGATCTATCCCTGCACAGAAAATCAAAAGTTTGCAGGAAATGTTAGGTGTCAGGTTCACAAAGCAGAAACCTCAGTTCTTTGAAAGGCTAGTTCTTTGACACGTGAGTTTTCTATCTGAGGGAAATGTTTTCTCCTCTCTAGAAAGGAACACCCCATAATATAAGCCTCTGCTTGCTTTACCGAACTGAAAACAGCCCAGACGTTGGTTGATCGCCTCGGTCAGGGCAGGCACTTCCATCAGGCAAACTCAGGTGGTGGAAGAAACTTGCACCTCCTGCTTTCTGGCTTTGTGGCTCATTTATTTACCTATTTACCCAGCTGGCCTTGTGGCTCACTTATTTACCCAGCTGCTCTCCAGAGTGCCCATCCCAACCCCATGACTCAATAGGAGGAAAGGCATTCCTCCTCTGGGTGAGGTGGCCTGGCGAAGGTCCTGCGCAGACACCACCTTTACAGGACAGCAAGAACTTCCTTTTAAAAGCAGTTCATTGAAAGTTTAAAGTTTCAACTAAACTCAAAAAGAATGACTAGTGGTGGTGCATGCACTCCCCTGGATGTCAGGGACTGGCTAGTATAGAATCAAGGGCTTCCACACCTCCTCCTCCTGCCTCCACCTCTTCTGCTCCATTGTCTCCAAGGACCAGAAGAGGGGTGAAGTGGGAGGAGCAGAAGGTGACACACAGGCGGAGCCCTCGCCTGCTTGTGTGCAGCCCGGATAGGGGAGATACACAAGCTGAGGTCCATAGCAGGACCTCGCTGCTGCGCCAACTGCCTCATCAGGTGCACACCTAGGAGTAGCTGGGAGACGTAGGACTGATGGAACTGCCTTTCCATAACTTGCAAGCATACTTTTGACAATTGTTAATTCCTCATTCTGGACATTCCTCGCCTGACAGGGCCGTGACTGAGCCACCTTTCCTGGAATACCTTGTTCTGAGGAAGGATCTCATTCTTCAAAACAACACAGGTAAATGGGGAAAGATTGCTAGTGCAAAAGCAAGCGTGGGGAGGGTGTGTATGCAGAACCACCTGCCTCGGGTGGTTCCCTTCCTTGCGCTGACCCCGACTTTGGTGTCTCAAATGTACCGCTTATTGGTACATTTGAGAACGCACTTGTCTACTTAGAAGGGGAGGTGCCACATGAAACCTTTGAACACACAAAAATACACCTCTGTTTGGTGTCAGAGCACAATGGCCAGGCACAAACAACGGTGAGAGCTATTTATTCACTTTGGCAGGGATCCAAGCTGCTATTGAAGCCCCGAGAGGTGTCAAACATTCCATTAAAACTCTGTTTTCTTCTCTTGCACTCCCAGCTCCATCTCCCCGCTTGTGGCCACATTTATTTCCCTACTGGCTCGAAATATTGTTCCCTTTGTTACTTACAAGTGTGAAATGGAGAAGCCTGGTAGTGTCGAGCTGCTGGAAACTAATCTGAGTGCTGGAAATGTTTGTTCAAGGCTTTCTATACATTTCTGCCAACACATTTCACCTTGCGCTGCACACAATGTGTTACCTCACCCTTGGGATGTGTTGCAAAGTGGCAATTAATTAGGCCCACTTTTGACTGTATTTCCCTCCTTGCACGATGAAAGGGACAGAAAGTCAATAAGAGCTCTTGTAATGTGGAAGCAAACAAGAATTTTATTATGTGATATTACACACACACACACACACACACACATACTTTTTACTTTCTTGGGCTCCATGATCACTGCAGATGGTGACAGCAGTCACAAAATTAAAAGACGCCTACTTCTTGGGAGAAAAGCAATGACAAACCTAGACAGCATCTTAAAAAACAGAGACATCACCTTGCCGACAAAGGTCCGTATAGTTAAAGCTATGGTTTTCCCAGCTGTAATGTATGGAAGTGAGAGCTGGACCATTATGAAGGCTGATCCCCGAAGAATTGATGCTTTTGAATTATGGTGCTGGAGGAGGCTCTTGAGAGTCCCATGGACTGCAAAAAGATCAAACTTATCCATCCTTAAAGAAATCAGCCCTGAGTGCTCACTGGAAGGGCAGATCCTGAAGTTGAGGCTCCAGTACTTTGGCCACCTCAAGAGAAGAAAAGACTCCCTGGAAAAGACCCTGATGTTGGGAAAGATGGAGGGCACAAGGAGAAGGGGACGACAGAGGATGAGATGGTTGGACAGTGTTCTCGAAGCTACTAACATGAGTTTGGCCAAACTGCGGGAGGCAGTGAAAGATAGGCGTGCCTGGCGTGCTCTGGTCCATGGGGTCACGAAGAGTCGGACACGACTGAACGACTGAACAACAACAAATACACACACACACACACACACACACACACACACAGAGTAATTTTATGTTATGAACCTCCCTGAGATCTATGGGTATAGGGTGGCATACAAATTTTAATAATAGTTTTGTGGCCTTTTGTACGTTTTCTGCATCTCAAAACACTTCCATATGCAACATTACAAGAAGGGCCTTTTCATGAGCCAAGTGGAGACAACTGTCTCAGGCAGCAGGTTTGGGGAACAGTGAACTGTCAGGCAACCCACCACCCCAGCCTCCTCCCAGCCCCCTCTTACTTTCCGCAGCTGCTTTTCACAAGTATTTCTGCCTTCTCACGCCTTGCTCTAGGAAAGGACCTTGATGTCCTTCCTCAGAGGGAGGCATTCTGGGCAAGGTGGCTTGGGGAGCATTTGCATCACACCTTCTGGAAATGCTCTTTCAACTTAGAACTTTTAAAAAAGGTTATAGAGCCTCTATAGGTGTTGCAGCAAACCGTAGTGGCAACAGAGGTCTTCTCTCTCAGGCACCTAGGCCAGAATGCCTCACTCTGAAGAAAGACCTCCTAGGGTGAGCCAGGGAGGATGTGGAAGGCGAACAGAGGCAGCGGTTAGGTGGATGAATGGGGAGAGAACAACGATGAACGGGAGTGGCAGTGATTCAAACAGTGCGACCTCTTGCACCTGCCCTGTGAAACAAGCACGCTTGAACTTCTCTGTGTGTCACAAATTCTGTTAATGCACGAAAGGATTGGAAGACAAACCGAATCTGCCCTGCAGTTGCAGCAGGTCTTGCATTCACGTTAGGAACCAATTTTAAAACATAGCCCACTTATTTTTGCTTGTTCTTGCAAAAATGTATCATACATTGGATAATAAACGATGGAAATGTAAAGAAAAAGAAGGAACCTTTTACCACATGTGGTGGACATGCCCCAAAGTAAGAGACTTCTGGGAAAAGGTTTATAATGAGATGAAAAAAGTGTTAAAAGACATTTTTATAAAGAAACCACAAGCCTTTTTATTGGGAATAGTGGGGGAGGAAATCCTCAAAAAGGACATTACACTCTTTTTGTATGCCACAACTGCTGCAAGGCTACTATTAGCTAAGAACTGGAAGACCCAAGATTTACCAACTATAGAGGAATGGCAAATGAAGATGATGGACTTTATGGAACTCGCCGAGCTGACAGGGAGACTCCGCTACCAGGGAGAAGAGACGGTGGAAGAAGATTGGAAGAAATTTAAATTATATTTGGAAACAAATAATGTAATATTTATTAAAGCTTAAGGAATCAATTATAGGTTTTCGCAATTTACCCAGGAATTGGGTAAAATTTAAATTGAAAGAAATTTTGGTTAAGAAGGTAATTTGTAAGAAACTGCCAAAAAAGATTAGGGAACTGAAAGTCAGAAGGGAGGGATTGGGGAGTCACTTACTGATGTAAAGAAAAAGTTATGTTATTGTAAGAAGAATCTCTTTTTATTTTATTTTTTATGTCTTTTTGTGTTGTATTTTTCTTTTTTCCCTTCTTTCAAAATGAATAAAAATTATTTAAAATAAAAATAAAACATAGCCCACTTAAGCTTCAGGCTGAAAAGTGCTTTCGGATCCTCTTGCCATGCAAGCAGCCATTTTATACCTTCCTCCCCCCACTGTGATTTCAAAGCAAAATAATGGACCATCAGAAGCTGACTTTGGAGCTAAACACATGCTATCAGGAGCATGGCACAGAGCATGTATTGCTGAGCTGCACTACTCCAGAGCGCAAGCAGAGGAACATCATGCTCGAATGCTCTCTCACATTTAAAACAAACAAAGCCACCACCTAGCGCACTCCAAACTGGCATGTCAGGGAGAACCTTTTCCCTGACATGCCAGTCATCTTTGGGCACAGAGCTCTTCAGGAGGGTGGATGATTCAAACACTAATTCCTTGCCTCGACCTGTAGACTGAATGGTACAGTCCAGGAATCACTGTGACATGATTCTCTCGGCTGTCTTTTTCATCCCTCTGTCAGTCAAAGAAACACGTTACTATGGACCTGCAATTCACACCTGTTCAACTTCCACAATTTCAACTTCAGGCGGTGGATATGGCACAAATTAAACATGCAGAAGGTGGAGAGCTTGAAAGCTCTTTTGACACTGGGTTTTTCCTGAAGCGGAAAGAGCTTTTAAGGCATTGTTTCTCAAACTGGGATCAAGCTCTCATCATCCCTAGCTAGTGGAACTAGTGGTCAGGGATGATGGGAGTTGTAGTCCAACAACAGCCGGGGACCCAAGTTTGAGAAATCTCTCTGCCCTTGCTTACCAGGCTCTGGCGAGATCTTGCAGGAACTCGGGCAGCCCGTCAAAATCTCGCGAGAGCCTCCCAAAGCCCCGTAAGGCGGGCGGAGTTAAGACTTCTTTATGGAAGACAATCTTACTTGGCTATGAGTGATCACAGAAGAAGAAGAAGAGGAGGAGGAGGAAGAAGAAGACATGCAATGCTTCCTTCCTCCTTATGGGTGAGGGGAGCGCACCTGCTCACTAGGAATCTACTGATGCAATGGCTAGGAACAACTTGCCCAGAAGAGTAGTTGTGCTTAGCCTAATGCGGTGACAATGACAAAGGAGTGTATTTTCCAGTACCCCTCTGGATCTTCGACTCTGCCCATGCAACAATGGAAAGATAGAGGACTTTATTCACTTCTTCCTCTACTGCCCACTATATGCCTCAATAAGATCTAGGCTTCTCCCTCTAATCCCACCGACTATCGCCAGGGACCATGACCGCATGAAATATCTACTGGTGGATGCCAACCCCTTGGTTTCACGTAGAGTGGCCATCTACATATTACAGGCCTTGAAACTCAGGACCACCTTTTTGGCCAACTTCCCCTAGCCTTAGTCTTATGTATATTCCCAACATGGACACTGTCGTCATGCCTGCTAGCGTTTTTTATTTTATTTGTTTTATCCAGTACGATTTTACTTCCAATTGTTTTAACTGTATCTGTTGTATAATCGTGTCAGGCTACTGCCTGTTCTTTTACTATGTGCTAAGGCCATAGGGCTAATGCAATAAATAAATTGATTGATTGACAAAGGAGTCCTTTAACAATCAGACGGAATCTTAAGCGTTTGTGGTCGAGGGTCTAGTACTTTAACAGCTGCATCTAATGCACTTGTCACAAAAAACCTCACGCCATAAAAATGTGTCCTCCTTTAAGGCAAGGGTGTGGGGAACCTGTGGCCTTAAAGGCAAAGCCTGTTGCCATATGTCCTTGCTGTCACGGTATACTAGATTTTTGGCAGGGCCAAAATGATGTGTGACGGACCCTGCCGTAAACACAATTGTTGCTTTTTCAGCAGGGCCTAGGGGTAGGCAGAAGAGAAAACCTGGTGCGAAAAAGGCAGCGACCTCCATTCCTAGTAACAGATGTTTGGAGGCTTTATTCTCTCCCTCGGGGCAGTTGTAGAAATCTTCCCTGCTATTTTCAGTCAATGTGCTAGATTTTTAAATCGCGTACAAGCTGTGAGTAACTTTCTGATGCACACGAACGCTCACGGGGGGGGGGGGGCAGCACCTTGTGCGAAATCAAATGTTGCAAGTAGAGGTCGAGAAAAATGACCTTTAAAACAACCACAGGTTTTCTCTGAAAAACAAATTTAAAGGGAAATTTTTTCCTCTTGCTCAAGCAAAATGATACTAATGAGGCGATCTGTATTTATAGACGGATCCCTTCCTTTTGCTTTGTGTCCCTCGCTGCCTTCTGAAAAGCCATCCTGCGGCTTCTGAAACCACAGCAGTTAGTCAGAGTAGGAGGTGAACTATTCTGTTCTTCACCTATTTTTTCCCCCCTAATAAGAAATTCTAACTGTTGGAGATATTGGCCCACAGCCCACCTCCTGTCAGCATAAAAGAGATCTGAAAACATGAGGTGTATCACGTTTAACTCGTGCTTTTAAGAAAAATGCACAAACACAGCCTGGAAGCAAAGAAGAAAGAATATTGAGAAAACTCCCTCTTGCTCTTCTGAAACTGTAATTCCCAAAGCTGCTCAGAAGGCGGATTCATGAGGGCCCTAGTTGATGAGGCTTAACTGTTGACTTTCTAAGGCCTTGAGTTTCAGCTCATAAAATGTAAAGCCTGCATTTAACGCAGAATAAATAAGCCCCAAACTGGGTTCACTCCAGCTCCAAGATATAAGTTTGACTCTCAAAAGGGAGGAATCTGAAAGTGAAAAGGCAGTGTGCCATGGCGTACAGTCATGACAGTGCTTCCAGCTGATATTAAGGTATCTAAGGCTCTGCATACTTCTTGGCAAAACAAGCCAATGCAAAACACGTTTCCTTTACATAATTGCTCAGAGTACATAGATACCGTGGTGGGCAATTGGCATTGTAAGGGTTGCACATGCATAACACTGCCCATACAATGCCACGTTCTAAGGGACCTGGGTGGCACTGTGGTCTAAACCACAGAGCCTAGGGCTTGCTGACCGGAAGGTCAGCGGTTCAAATCCTCGCGATGGGGTGAGCTCTCGTTGCTGGGTCCCAGCTCCTGCCAACCTAGCAGTTCGAAAGCACGTCAAAGTGCAAGTAGATAAATAGGTACCACTCCGGTAGGAAGGTAAACGGCGTTTCCGTGCGCTGCTCTGGTTCGCCAGAAGCGGCTTAGTCATGCTGGCCACATGACCGGGAAACTGTCTGCAGAAAAACGCCAGCTCCCTCGGCCAGTAAAGCGAGATGAGTGCTGCAACCCCAGAGTCGTTCGCGAGTGGACCTAACGGTCAGGGGTACCTTTACCTTAAGAACATTCTAGTGTTTGCCTTTACTTCTTTAGCATGCAACAACCCTGTCAAAATTCAGACTTTCCTGTGCCTAAAATGGGGCTTTGCATGGACAGTGCAAACCACAGAGAAACACATGTATTGTTTCACAAATAAGGCAGGACAGTAATAAGTAGGAAAGCACTAGGCAGTCGAGAAATGTCGGAATTGTACCTGTGTTCTTAAAGGGGGGGAAAAAATCATAGTGGGAAGCCATTGAGTCATTTTTATGGATTGAGACTCTCTCCCTGTACAGAATATGACTATGACTTTAAAAAAATAAATAAAAAAAAAAACAGCAGCGGCAGCAGCACTGCCCAGGATTCAGACTTACCAACTCTGTGTGCACTTTCAGATGGGCCTGGAGTTTGTATTTATCTGGGGTTGAATAATCACAGTCTTCCGTGGGACATTTCAGCAAAATGTTGCTGTGCTTCTGGATGACGTGTCGTTTAAGGCAGTTTTTGGTGATGGATGAGTAGCTGCACTGAGAGCAGTAGTAGAGGTGCTCTCGCGTGTGAGTGCGGACGTGCATGTCGTAATGCACCTGGTACCAAAACAACTTGCCTGGAAAGAACAATTCAAAGCACAGAAGAGTAAATTAGATGCATTCAAGAGTTCCATTCAAGCCTTGTGTAATGAACAAAATGCTAGTAGGAGAAGCAGAGGCTCAAATCCCAACTCCATCTTGAGTAGCAGTGATGCTTTTTTGAACTGAGCGAGGCAGGAATCGTAATCGGGACAGGCTTCTGTGTTTTGTGATGAAGCTGATGGTTCAAATGTGAATGGCTGCAAAATCCTGAGGCTTTGAAACAGGGTGCACCATGAAGTTAGTTTGTGAATCTAGTGGCTGAAGAAGTGTGCCCATGTCATGGCAAAAAAGTATGCAACATTTTTTGCCTCTACTTAGCTCAGATCGAGTAAAATAGTAGTTTGCGCTCATGATAAACGACATAGAAGCTAGTTAGGAACTTGAGCACACAATGAAACCGGAATCCTTGCACAACCCAGACGTACCACAACGTTCTGTTGCTAAACTGATGGCCATCAACTTGCGATGGCTTTAAAAGAGCACTGGACAAAATTCATGGGCGATAAGGCTTTTGATGGCAGCTAGCCAAGATGGCTATGTTCTAGCTCCACTGTCGGAGGCAATACGCTTCTGAGTACCAGCTGCTGGCAACCGCAAGTTCTTGTGCTCAGGTCCTGTTTCAAGGTTTTCCAGAGGCATCTGGCTGGCCACTGTGAGAAGAGGATGCTGGACCAGACGGGCCTTTGGCCTGATGTGGAAGGGCTCTGTATTCAATTATCAGCCAGTTTATTAATCAGTTGGTTGCTCGTAGGGAGTGGAATTCAGACAAATGCAAGGTAACCTTCCTTATGCTTACCCAGGATAGGGATGGGATAGAGATAGTAGCCAGGTTTCTGCAACACGCAATAAGGATTTGTGAATGCTATACAACACTAACTTAAGTGTTAGATACAGGACTTGGTGGGTTTTTTTTTTAATGAGTGTTCTTTTGTGTGTGTATTGAACGCTACTGGAATCTTGTACATATGCCAATAAAGGTTTGAGAATCTGAGAATCTGTATTAAATTATATTAAGATGCTGTATTAAGCGGTGTCTCTTATAGGTTACTCCACAGGCATAGAATACCTCTTTTCATACATATTGGCATAGCCCCTTCCTACTTGCCAATGTCACTTGTCCAGGGACTGTGAGTGAAACATTTCAGGCCTCAAGTTGGGATATAGCCTATGCATGACCACTAAGCTCTAGCCAAACAAAAGACCCAGTAACATCAGACAAACATCATGTACAACCAAAGAAGCCGTTGGAATAGCAACAGGCCAAAGCAGGGCATGCAGGAAGACCTGAATCCTGTAATACAGGGGTAGGGAAGCTTTTTCAATGCATTCCCTCTTTCCTCCCCTTGCTCCCGGGATCTAGCCTCCCTTTCCTTGACTTGGCAGGGGCCTGGATCTAACACAAGCGGGGGGGGGGGGGGGTAGTGATTGATATGGCTGGACTTCCTGCATTGGACCTGCGTAAACAATACTCTTTCATGCCCACGATTTCACCTTTGAATAAAAATGCTAAAATTCCCTTTGATCCGGTTAATGTAGGCAGAACGCTGCCCGTGACACACATTTAATTGTTATTTCCTAAAAGAGAGCAACCTCAACAGGGCACAGTTAACGTGCGATCCTTTGCCAATTGCATCCCTGATGAAAAATCCTTCCGAAAGGTATTTCACTAATTGAATTGCTCTTAATGGATGCAGTCCCTATGAAACGCAATTTTCAGAAAGCATTTGAATCAGGAGACTTTATTAGCAGAACTGGCGACGCTAGAGTACTGCGCACACGAGGAGATTGAATTTAGCTGCAGCAGCTGTGGGAGGGGACGTTGGAACAGGGTCTGGCTGCCTCAGGAACGAATGCAAATACGAGTGTGCAAAAGCGGTGCAGTGGGCTCGTCACAAGATGTGGAAGAGTTGAGGGCAAATTGAGGCCTGCAGCTGCAGGAATTGGGAAAAGGGGTGGAAGAGGCCCTCTGCTAGATAAGGTGGAGTATGTAGATATGTACGAACAGGCAAACGGTGACAGGAAGGACTGGGTGGGAGGGATAACAACACTGACCCAGCTTAGTGGAAGAACACGTGCTGAGGATGTTAGGATATTCGTACAGACCGAGCTGCAAAAGCAGCAGCAAGGCTGGTATGACTTGTGTTTTTCCCATGAGAAAGACAGCTGTTTTGTCTGCTTTCTCAACCATGTGATGTTACTGTATATCTTTACTTTCACTTTCAGTTCTGGCCCAAGAGAGATGCTAGATGCGTTATGCACAGCTCTGACTTACTGAGCAGGCAAGCAGAGGCATACTCTGCATCTTATCTACAATAAAATAGTTTAGCCTTAATGGCTTGTGTGTGTTGTTCTTCACGCTGGGGAACAATCGCATATCAATGTGCCACTGGACTCGAGTAGCCAGGAATGCACTCAGGCTTCGTCCCTGCCTGGGGGGGTCAGTCTCACAACTTGACCCAGGCGGGACGTTTGCTAACAGAGAATGTGTGAAGTCTCAGCATAGTAAGGTCAGGTCAAAGACTCATCTAGTCCAGCACTTTGCTCTCACAGAGCCTCACCAGATGTCCATGGGAATCCCACACGTAGGATCTGAGCATAACACCCTCTTGAGGCTTACTGTGGTCCAGGAACGTGAACTTGACCCCACAAGATTGTGGGAAGGGGGTTATTTGGCTTGCTTGGCTTACGTTCTTGTTTTCATTGTGTACTCTGCGGTTCTGTTCGGTTGTTTTCCTGCTGTGGACTGTCCTGAGATCTTCAGATGAAGGGCTGCATATAAATTTAATACACAACAAGACTCGCCGAGGGCTCAACTTCCTAAGCAGCTTCCTAAACTGTTTGCCACAAGAAGACACCCAAGGTGTCGTATCAAAACGCACAGGTATCAGGGCGAGGAAAGTTCTTTGCCTGATAAGTTACTGCTAGTCAAGACCTAAGTTGGAAAGGCCACTGAAAGGCGTAGGACAAATACGAGAGGTCCTGAAATCCACTGCTCCTCTGTTGGGCTCAGTGAATCCCCCCTAACTCAGATAGTTTTACTGGCTCTTAATCTTGCTCTGCCCCTTCCTATCATGACTGGTTCTTGCCCATTCCACTGCATATATCCCTTTATGTAAAATGATTGTCCGCTGCAAGCTCCTTTCAGGTGTGCAGTTTATAGCCCTGCTTCATCCTTCCTGCTCTGACCTGTTCCAGCTCTTTTCCAGCTTGCCTAACCTCTGTTTAACTTCACTGCTCTCGCTAGTTCTGCTGCCTGCCTCTCCCCCCCCCCCCTTTATCCCTGGCACACAGCTCCTCTTACTGGAAGAGAACAGTCTGCCCCATTTCACCTCCAGACTGCACACAACTATTGATCTATTAACACAGAAGCGAACTTGGTTTTTGTTTTTTCGACAGGAAGTGAAAAAACAACAACCCCACCAAAGCTTTCCACAAAACTACATAAGCCAGGAAGTACATAAGCCTGGATTCCCATGTATATTTTATTCCCCTCCCCCCCCCCCCGAATCTGCATACTCCTCACCACAGTATTCGCACTCCCAGTCTCCGTAGACTTTCCTGATCTTCTCGCACAAGGCGGTGTTCATCTGCCGTTTTTGCAAACTATCCAAAATCTGCATAAAGGCCGCAGCTCCGGTCCGATTCTCTGAAGGCAACGTGCAAGAATCTGAATTCTCGCTGATCGCGGTGTTGGATTCCAGATGGGACACTGGCGTGGGGGAGTCTGCCTTTTCAGCATCTGACTTGTCAGCTTCCTGAGTATCTAGACACAGGGTTTGGCCCTTTTCTTCAGGGACAGGAGCACACTGCGGAACTTGCTCGCTCTGGTTTATACTGGGGCTCCCATCTCCAGAAAGCTGCATTACTTCGCCTTTCGAATTTAATGAATGGTCAGGAGACAAGTCCTTTCCAGGGAGGGTCTTCGCTTCATCCAAAGCCAAAGGAGTACTTTCCTGTAGAAAGTCATCCGAAGCGCTAATTGGGCACGCATCTGGCGAGGCTAATTCTGCCGCAGGCTGGCACTGTGAATCTGTTCCACTTGCAACTGGAGAGCTATCAGATTCTACAGGAGGAGCAGGGAAAGTTTCCAAATTGCCACCGGGGTCCTCATCCTGGCTTCCCTCCACCGCACTTGATTCGCCCGACTTTTTCGGTATACACAACTCCTTCGAGTTTAAAAGCGAGAGCTCAGCCGCGGTCTGCGACAACTCCTCCCCAAGCGCTTCTTGCTGAATGTCCCCTCCCGGTTCCAGGAGGCAAAAGCTCCGATTGATGGAGCTGTTAAAAACGGAAGCCTCCTGCAAGTCCCGATGCGCTTCCTTGATGTGCGAGCGGAGCCTGATGGAGCTGACGAACTTCTTCGAACACTCGCTGCAGACGTACACAAACGGGTGCTTTCGGACGTGAAGCTCGAGCGCTTGGTACTTGGTGGCTCCGTGGCCGCACAGCTCGCAGGCGAAGGGCCTCTCGTCCCCGTGGACCACCATGTGCCTGTCGCGGTCCAGCTCGTTCTTGAACTTGCGCTCGCAGATGTGGCAGTCGTACAGCAGCTGCCTCTTCCCTTCGCGGGTCATCAGCCGGAGCTCGTCAAAGACGTCCTTCACTTTCTTGTCTCGCAAGTCGTGCGCTTCCTTGATATGCTTGATCAGGTTCTTGACGTCCGAGTACTTCTTCTTGCAGAAGCGGCAGTGCTGCTTGATCTTCTTGTGGACTCTCTCCACGTGCACCTTGAGGTGGCCTTTGCTCAGGCAGGTGAACGGGCAGTAGTCGCAGCCGAACTTCTCCCCCGTGTGCTTCCGCAGGTGGACGTTCAGGTTGGCCTTGATGGCGCTGGCGTAGCTGCAGAAGGAGCACTTGTAAGGCTTCTCGTTGGTGTGGATCCTCAGGTGGGCCTGGAGGGAGTGCTTGAACTTGAACACCTTGTTGCAGTATTCGCAGGTGAAGATCTTCAGCTGGGTCGCGCCCAATCTAAAGAGAAACGGGATTGAGAGACAATTCGCTTACACCGCTAAGGCAGGCAAGCAGGCATGCAAACGACGGCCAACTTGCAAGACCAGGTTTTGTTTGGGGCTGAGTGGGTGACTGTGGATCTGGCCCAAGCACCCTGCACATGGTCTGCTGCCACTAAGTGACAACTGACTTGCTCCCTGCAGCTCCCCCCTCTGGCCTCATGCTCCCTCCCTCCCTCCCTCCCATTTCTTCCTTGTTCCCTACCTGTAGGGCTACATCACCAGATACTGTCCTCATACAATCTTAAGTCATGCTAATCACCTGAAAAACTATACCTCATGGACCCCGTGACCGATACGAGGCGAGCAGCAAATTCCACTGGATGCATTTTTTAAATAAAAAAAACCATACTTACACTGTGTAATGAAATCAACAATATTTATGTGTTAATTAAATTTCTATACCCTCCAGGATCATCTTTCTGGAAGCTTGGCTTCAGCTGTTCGGTTCCCTTCGGTCGCTTTAAGGTTATGCAGTGTTTCTGCAGGGCGTGAAGCAGAACTTGTTGTGAAAATGGAAGTTACCTGCTTGATTTCATCGGTTGCTCGTAAGGGGTTTGCTGAATGGCATATTCCTGGTAGCCTCTTCGCTGAGAGGAGTCTGGCGGCACTGTCTCTGGGTTTGCTGGCTGTTCCGTTTCAGGAGCGGCTGCAGCCTCGACTGGAACTATCATTGTAGCTCCTACAAGCAAAATGAACACACCACAATTCAGTAAAAAAAATAATAATTAAAAAATCACCTGCAAAGTGAGATTTTAAATATGTTTTTGTGTATGTGTGTGTGTGTGTGTGTGTGTGTGCATTCACAATAGAGTAAGGCAGGCTTCCCCAGTTTAGTGCCCCCAGATGTTCTGGGCCACAACTCCAGATGTTTGGGCCTCAACTCCTAACACCCCCGTCAGTACGGCTGATGGTCAGGGTTGATGGGAGTTGTAGTGTAGTTCACCAGATTATGAGTCTACCGCTCTTAACCACTACACCACACTGTAGCATCCCGAGAGCCCTTCCACCACCCTGCGCTGAGCCGGGGACAGTTCCCTGACAGTAATGTTTATATTGTATGTATTTTAGTATTTCTGTATAATAAAGTTTGATTTAAAATTCAAAAAAAGAGAGAGAAGTGCAACATTTGGGCATCGTCACCAGCATGGTCCCAGATCGGAGCGTCTTAGTTGTACAGGATTCCCAGGGGTGCCGTGGATCCATCAGTAATTCTTACGCTGTTTTTCATGCTTTCTACTTGTGAGTTTTTTCTGCTTCCCTCCATGACTGAGCACACGTTGGATGTTGCAGCCGCTCTGCCGGGGTAACAGCAGACCATCTCTGGTCCGGCATAATAGGAACACTGGACTGCTCTGTTAGCGTGCCTGACCTCTTCCGACTAGAAAATTGCAATCAGATTTGATGAAAAGAATTTGGCCCAAGCCTCGTGCCAAAAAGGTGAAGAATGCCTCTCAACCTGATACTAAGCGTCATTGAAAAACAAGCAGATTGAGCAGCTAATATAAAAGTTATGCAAGCATTTCAGGACACCCTTCTCAATACCCCAGAAAAAAGAGACTGCTAATGCTCTGTCTTTCCTCCTACTGTTCTTCCAGGAGGATAGAAAGCTTACATGGCATCTTCTATCAGGATTTTATTACAGAACATCTGAAGAAGAAAGGGGCAATTGTGAAGTGTATTCAGCTCAGATGAAAGGTTGACACCGAGTGTTAAGGCATAACAAAATCCCTGCAGCTTAAATAATGTGAACCTGCATTTCTTTCCAGCTTGCAGATGATCTACTGTAGTCAGAGCGGGCAGAGGGGAATGCACGAGTTTATCTTATATATGCCAGCTGCAAACCTTATGAAATAAATCTCTCTTTTTCTATCTGGTGAAACTCTCCAGGGAAATTTTGCATTATTTAAGTAATGCCTTTATGGGTTTGTGGAAAGAGAAAACGTTACAGTGCCTTAACATCTCTATAGAGCAGGTGTTTTCAACCTTTTTGGGTCCACAGCTCCCTTGACCAACTACATTCTTTCTGCGGCAACCCTGTGGGGCTCAGGAGCCCAGTTATGTCACCCCTTGCCTGCAGAGCCGGCAGCCCCTCACCCCGTTTAAACACCCTCCCTTGTGGAGGGTTCGCTCAGCCTCCTCTCTTCTCCCCTCTGCTTGGGAGTCCTCTGGGCGGCTGCTGCTGCCACCCCTGGTCTCTGAGCTGTCATCCCCGTCCCCATCCCCTGCTGCCTCAAAGAGAGGTGCCTCCTCACACTGCCCCACAGGGAAGCACCCCCTGGCCAGCCCCGGAGGCACCATTCGCCTGGGGAGCTTGTAGCCAGGGCTGCTGCAACAAACACTCTGTGCAAGCCTTTGGGAGGCAGAGATGCAAGAGGGCATCAGAGGAAGGGAGGGAAGGAAAGAGGGACAGAGGCCAGTGTTTCCCGCAGCACCCCTGGCCATCATTCAAGGCACCCCAGGGTGCCACAGCACACTGGTTGAAAACCACTGCAATAGATGCATCAGAGAAATCAATGTGGGTGAGAGAGAAATAGAGAGGCAATAATCTGTGCATGACAAAACCTGCAAAAATCTCCAGCTTCCACTGTTCTGGAACATCTAACATGAGAACAACAGCTTGAAATCCACCGCTGCACAAAACAAGAGGAGGGAAGAACTTGCTTATCTACATCTCAAAAGCCTAATGGTGTCTTGCGTTGCTGGAGAAAAGAGCAGGTGATGTGCTGGCCTTTCTCCCTGCCCCCTTCTACTTCCCCAAAGACTTTTGGTCAAAGTTTAAGACTGTGCTTGATTCAGGATTGAAATGAGATGTCAGCTTGTAAAATCTTTGCAGGCTGCTGAGTTCTGGGGCTACACATGGTGAACAAAAAATGTGTGTGCACTTTTGCGAGTAGACACATTGTGAAAAACTCACACACACAGCTTTGGAGCTCCTTAGAGAAATGGCAGCATGCAATAATAGTACAAATCCTTAAATGAAAGAAAGAAAATGTAAATATTTATGTAAGCTAATAACTTAAGACAAGGGGATGGTCAAATTTCACCACTCGTTAGGAAACATAAAGTATCAATGGGAAACTTGATTTAAATCAATAATTTTAAAAGTTTCCCACCCCCCCGTTGCTGATTGAAATCATGATGTGAATCATCTACTCTGCCATGTCTTCAATATTTCCCCCCCCCCTGCAATCTTGATAACCAAAAGAAAAATGAAATGAAATGAAATTAGAGATTCTCAAGATTCTGAACTGCAATTGCAGCAATGCAGATGCCTGCAATTTAAGAGCTACATGGGGGGGGGGGTGAATCTTTATGATGAGATAAAGGGAATGATGAGGTCTGCTTCAGATTGCAAATGTTTGGAGCTGTTCATTTTATTTTAATGGCTTCCTGAAATAAAAGTTGCTAGGAGTGAACAGTTAACAGTTACCTGGAATTGCTTCGTGGGCTGTCAGAACCACACTTATAATAGGATTCTTAGCTCCCGAGAGCTGGTCTGCGTCCTTTGCTGAAAGGCTCTTCTCGGTTCTCTGAAGCCGTTGCCTCTTGGGCGTTTTTTCTCGCTCGTCTTCCCTCCTGTCAAGGTCAACGTCAGAATCATTACCTAAAGAGCAAACATCAGAAAGAAGGTAAAAGGAGGAAGATGTGGATTCTCATCTTGCGCAGCAAAGTTTCACCCTCAGCGGCTTCCCTGGGTGTTCCACTCTTTCCTTGTAAAAGCAACCAGCCTGCAAAATGTTTGCTACCGTGCCTCGTGCACTTTGACATGGGGGTAAGGGGAGCTCTAAAATGCCAAAATCAGGAAGCAGGAGGGGAACAATTTTGCAGCCTCATAAAGCTTTGCAGTCATAGAATCATAGAGTTGGAAGAGACCACAAGGGCCATCCAGTCCAACCTCCTGCCAAGCAGGAAACACCATCAAAGCATTCCTGACAGATGGCTGTCAAGCCTCTGCTTAAAGACCTCCAAAGAAGGAGACTCCACCACACTCCTTGGCAGCAAATTCCACTGTCGAACAGCTCTTACTGTCAGGCAGCTTGCGATCCAGGAGAGTGGGGGGGCGGGCCCTACAATGCAAGAACTGAACAGGCACGGTGAGGTTGCTTGCAAAGGTGGGAAATGGCATTTGAAACGGGGTTAACATAGGTAACAGTACAGGGAGGAAGTATAACTTCACTACCGCTGGAGAGTGTGAACGATACCATGAGCAGAGACGAGGGTACTGGGTAATCTATACAATGGTCAGATGATAGGGTTGCCATAAAAATAATGATGTTTTTGGCCAAAGTTATTGAGTAACCCTACCAGATGACAGCTGCAGGGGAAGGAGCCCCACAAAAGCCCTGTTGGTGGGTGCCTTACCCAGTTCCTCACAATCTGGACTTTTTGCCTTCTCCTCCTCTGCCTTCCATCTGTATTTACAAGCTATTTGGGGGTGAACGGCAAACCCATTCCGACTTAGAATGACTAAAACAGACGAAGCTGATGGAGTATATGGAGCTCGCAGACCTGACCGCCAGAATCCGAGACCAGAGGGAGGAGAAGGTGTCGCAGGATTGGAAGAAATTTAAGGACTATTTATCTAAATATGTTAAACTGAATGTTTGAATATTTGAGCAGAAATATATAGAAGAATCGGCTTTAGAAGTTTAAGGTTAGATACAATGGTTTAGAAGAAAATTTTGATGTGATAGATTTATCTGTATAAGAAGGTTTTAAGATATAGAATACAAGTTAAGAAGTATAGTGGTTTAAACAAATTTAAAGAGCATTAAGATACTGAGCACAAGTTAATGGGAAAAGAAATGAAGCTACCTAAAGAGCATATATGTTTTTGAAGACAGAGGAGGGACCAGGGGAAGTCCCCCCAAGAAGTAAAAAAAATAAGTTGAGAAACAAAGATAGGTATTTGGTAAGGTTTGTATAAGTTTTCTTTTTTGTATGTTATTGTTATGTTTTATATTGTTGATTGTGTATTATGTTTCTATTGTGTTTATGTATGTTTAATGTTGTTTCTGTTTTGTTTTATGGCAAAATAATAAAAATCTTATAAAAAAAAAAATAGAATGACTAAAACAAATGTGGGGTTTTTTTGGAGGATTTTTTCCCCTCCCCCTTGCAACAGCCTGATTGAGATGAATAGTCTTTACTCTGGCTCTGCATTCCTAAGGAACATTAAGCAATCAGTTTGAACAGCTGGCACTTTGATTTGGCAAACTAATAAACTGACCTCCTGTATCCAGATCTATGCGATTTAAATCCCAGTGTGGCATGCACAAGTAATTTAATGCTATGCTGCATCTGAATTCAGACTCCCATTTATGGGATGTTCACGTCTCTACTGTTGAGGAAGGCGGCTGTCAGTGACATATGAATCAGTATGTTCAACAGCATTTCGAGCTAGACTGTTCAAGCCATCAATATTTTCTGTTCAGCGTCCCTAATTGGTTCCTCCGCTGTGTGCCGTGCATTTGTAATTGGAGGGGGCTCCCTGGTGAATCTGCTGTACATGGTTTGGTCCTTTAATTGGCGCACTTTGAACTTGCTCTTCATTGGAACGCTGGGGTTTTTTTTTTGTTTAAAATCTTTACTACCAGTCCTCTGCAGGACGGTTGCCATTTTCACAATATATATTTTTTAAAAAAAAAATGGAGGGGGAACAATTATTTTTGTAACATTTGAACCAGGTGTGCAATGATGACCAAAGTGGCTTGGTGTTATGTGGGCCATTTGTTCCAATTCCTGGCCAAGTGTGCATAATAACCTGGGCACCCAGGGCTCCGCTGTTTGTTTTAAGCTTCACCCTGGTCAGACAACCAACCATTTTTCAGGCCCTGGAACCAGATAATATGGGTTGCCTTAGATAGGCATCTTCAAGGGGGTTCTCTTCCGCTTCCTGAGCTGGAGAGTACCCTGTTCTGTTGGAATCTGAAGCCCTCTCAGGGAAACTGGCAATGAAAACCAGAGCGTCTTCTGGGTCAGGTCGGGGTGGGGTGAGGCATGGAAAGCCAGAGCTCTTGACAGTTCCCAGTGGGCATTTCTAGCTGACTTTGGGAATATACTCTCTCAACCAAAGGGAGTATCTGAAGCCTTTAAAAGGTTGGCAGGCAGAATGTTAACAATGTAATACAATCAAACCAACATCTCGAGAGCTTGGAAAATGCCCCATGGGCATTGTCCAAAAGATCCAACGCATGGATAGCCAATGGATTGGCCTCCAGGTGTTGATGGACTACAACTCCCATCAGCCAGCATGGCCAGCAGTCAAAGATGATAGGGGTTGTAGTCCAACATCTGGAAGCCAAGCCATTGGCTATCCCAAGCTAGGTCATATTTTATATAAGTATCAAAAAGCAGGCAGTGGGCAGTGGCAAGAATTAATTTCCTGCATGACATGGACTGGTTTATTTTTCTCATCACCTGCAGCCAGAAAAGTTGTTTTCTTCTATAAAAACAGAAACCAATTTCAGCTGGAAAAACCGTGAGTACAGTCTATGTAAGAAACTGTATCAAGCTCACATTTTACAGTTTTAATGAGCTTGTAGGGTCAAGGACAGCGAGTTTCAGTAATGTACATAAAGTTCATGTTTAAAAGCATTTACTAATCCCAATTATGCTAGAATAGTGTAAGAGTACTGCTGAAAATAACATGTGGAGGAGACAAGGGACACATGTCACAAATGAGGCAACCAGACGGCTTCCTTAAGCAATGAAACAAACCAGGAAACAAAGAACGTTACCCCCGCAAAGCTCCTTTCAAGCCCTGCCAGCTTTATTTAGATGCCACAGCACCAGATACTACCCAATGCTACCTATAAATTAATCTCTGCGGAAAGCAACATGGGCAACCAACTTTAGTGGAAAATTTCCACGTGTACTCAAAATTATCTTGCAAGAGCAAAGTCAATGTGGGTGCTTAACTAAAAATGAAACCAGCCCACAGTTGCAAAAAGTTACCTATATAAATGGCGTGATGTACCTACTTTGAACCAAAATCCGCCAGCTGCACTTTGCACATGGCTATCGGCCACTTGCGACAAAGTGAAGATACCCGGGTGCCAGGATGGTGCCTGACCTGGAGGCGCATGCCTGGGTATCCTCGGATCTTGACAGTTTTCACACACTAATACCCCATCCTGTAGAATTCTATCAGTCATATTTTTATCTGCACAATCTGAATGAATTTCAGGAACCAAAAATTTGAAGAATACAACTTTTGAGCCCCAAATGGCGACTGTAACTCTGGTTTAAGGAGCCATATGGTGCCTAGCTTCTATATCTGAGCTTCTAACTCTGCTTTGAACCAAGGATTATGCCCTGCCCAAGTGTTTCAAAGCCATCCATCTAATACAATTTAAGGGTTAACCTTCCAATACCTCCCTACAGTAGTCAAGCTGTGAAGCCATGGGGCCAAACTGTGTAAAACCATGGTTCTCCTGAATTTGCCCAGAAGCCCAATCAATCCTAAATGATCCTTAGCATTCAACAGCAACTTGCCTGGCTGGCAACAGGAGCCACAACGGTAGACTTAGCAAACGAAAACACCAACTTTGTGTATGTTGCTGTCCCCCATGGGCACACGCGTTGTTCTTCTGTGGATCACAGCACATGCCTTCAGAAATGCACAAGAGAAAGCTCACCTACCTGCATCACCTTCCTCCTCCAAATCTTCGGGTTTAACAATAATGCAGATATGCTTCCGTAACTGCCGGGAATTGGAGAATTTCCGGTTGCACTTCCGGCATTCCAGGTTGCCTGGAGGAATTTCCGCCAGCTCCCCTCCTTCCTCCGGTCCCACTGCAGCACCCTCGCTTGGAGCGCAGTTGCTGCTTTCTGCCAGTTCTTCATCAGCGTAAAATTTCTTGGTCGATCCCTTCGGCCTGCCTCTTTTCCTCTTCACTACGAGAAGCTCTGTTGGGAGAAATGTTAAAAAGAAGTCCTAAAGCAGCTGTGTGTGGCTCTTCTGGGACTTAATGAGCACCTACGCTGTTCTCTAAACTGGTAATGGGCAAGTTTGTTCCAAGAATGCCTAACCTCAAGGCTGTTCCTCCATTCAAGTATCCTAAGACCTCCAGATGTTTTTGGCCTACAACTCCCATGAGCCCTAGCTAGCAGGACCAGTGGTCAGGGATGGTGGGAATTGTAGTCTCAAAACATCTGAAGGGCCGAGCTTGAGGATGTCTGTACTACAGGTTTGGTGGTTGGATTGTGGGGTCGGCCAGCCCAAGTCCCAAGATTATACCCTAAAGGGCTGCCATGTGTCCCAAGCACTTGCCAAGATACCAAGTTTCTTCCTTGTGATATTGCATTTATGTGCAAGAGGTGCAGCTTTGCGAAGAGATAGGGGAGCTAAGCACCAAAGAGCCCTGGACTCATAGAATCATAGAATCTTTTGAGTTGGAAGGGACCCAAGGGTCATCAGGAATCTCAGCTAAAGCATCCATGTCAGATGGCCATTCAACCTCTGCTTAAAAATCTCCAAGGAAGGAGAGTCTTCCACCTTCCGAGGGAGTCTGTTCCACTGTCAGACAGCTCTTACTGTCAGAAAGTTCTTCCTGATGTTTAATCGGAATCTCCTTTCTTTTAACTAGAAGCCAATGGCTCGAGTCGTACTCTCCAGAACAGGAGAAAACAAGCTTGTTCCCTCTTCCACGTGACAGACCTTGAGAGAAAAATACTAAGACAAGGACCTCTCTGGAAACTTCCGGTTCTAAAGCTGTGCACATTAAAAACTAAGCATTCGTTTTTAGGTCGGGATTTCTCAAAGCAGTTATTTCTAGGGTCTCATAGTGGGAAGCGAGTCTCCAAAGGGAGGCCTGCGGTCTTCCATTCCACTATCCCAGAAGGTATCTTCCTTGGGCTGAGATCAAGAGGGATGGAGCCTTGCCTTGACTGTCCATGGTGGGCTTATTAGGGAAAATATCCCTCCGACCCCCCCCCCCCCCGAGTTTACTGCTTTTGTTCAGCCCATTTACCTGTCCCCTCATTTTCCATTTGAGGTTTGAAGATCTAGGTTTTTAGGGCGGGGGTGGGGGAACCTTGACAGTCCCGACAGCTGAAATCCTTTCTGGGCACCTCTTGAAGGTCACGTGCCATTGGTCAGCAAGGCCAAAGCCAAAAGTGGGTGAAACAACACATGTACAATCTCCCTGTGTACTTGTTTCTACACATATATCTCCGCCGCCGTCCCCCACTTCTCTCTCTTCTCCATCCAGCCAAGGGGCATTAGCAGTTCACAGGCACATTCCAGCCACATTTGGGGGGGGGGACAGACCATTGGGGAGTTGGCCTGGGGACAGTTCCAAGGTCCAAGCAGAAAGGTCTGTAGGGCCACATTGGACCCCAGGGCCTCAGCCTCCCCACCCCTGGGTATAGGAAAAGAGCAAGAACTGCCCTCATCTAATCTAATCTGAAACCTGTCTGCTGGGGAGAACTGGCTCTTTTGTCATCTAGACTTGGGGGGGGGCAGCAAATGCCACTCAAAGCAATGCGTAAGTGGAGAAAACACATTCTGCCTGGACTAATATCCAGAGAGATGACATTTCAAAAAGAAATTGAGAAATAAACTACCTCGAGAGAAAAATCTTTATACTGTTCTTTCTCCAATGCACATTTTTCATCCAAGTGCCATCCAATAATTATGTAATTGTGTAAATTCTTTAACAGGCATGCATTGGGAAGAGGGGGGGAAGAGGATTAAATGCTGTCGCTGCAGCATAAGAGCAAAACCGTGGCTACCGTGCGGGGGGGGGGGGACCCCTACATTTTCATTATTTCCTTGAGATGTGCCTAACATGTGCTTGGATTTTTAGAGCACTGAGCTTCATTCATTATTTGGTATAGAGTCCGAATACATAGGGGAAAGTGTCGGGGGGGGGGGGGGATGGACCTACCGCTATTCACACATACACAAAGGGAAAAGCAAAGTTGCCATTTTAAAAAAGTAAAAAACAACAACAACACAAAATCACTTTTATCAGATGGTGGTCGTAGGTGTAACATTTAGCTAGCTGATTTGCATCTAGGAATAGATTGGCAAGCCTGCTGATTTTATCTCCGCAGAAACGTTGATAGTTTTGAGCGCTTCAAAAACAATAACTAATGAATGGCGGTTGCGCAAAGTCTTGATACCCCGAGCAGCAGGACTTCACAAAACACACAGACAGATCTGAAGATTATTTCCCCGCCATGGGTGGGGAGATAGCTCAAGACGACATATTAAAATTCCATAGCAAAAACTACACATGCTCTTTTCCTTCCATCATATAAGAAATTATACACTATGGAAGCAAGTTGGCATCACCGCTTGAAGGTAAGATTTTCAAGCAGTAAATGACTGGCCCATCACACAATGGCTTTTGCCATACAGGGAGATCACAACTCAAGTGAAATAATCCAAGACATTGGGGGGCGGGGCACTCAACCTCCACATGTTGGATGTTCACTGGAGATCAGAACAGAGCCTACATGTCTCGTAATCCCCAAATGAATGTGTGGGGGGTCAAAAGATGGACACCACTCCCTTTAAAAAAGAATGCCCGAAAAGGGTAACAAAATTAGAAATACTATTGTGCATACTAACATAACCATATCTGCAATTACCACATATGCAAACAAATAGCCAGTTAATTCAATGAGCAACAGAACTGAATTTGGTCTATACATCAAGCCCTAGATATGTGCTGGAAGGTATTTCTAATTTTTTATTATTATTATTATATTTATACCCCGCCCATCTGGCTGGGTTTCCCCAGCCACTATGGGCGGCTTCCAACAAAATATTAAAATGCAATAATATATTAAACATTAAAAGCTTCCCTAAACAGGGCTGCCTTCAGATGTCTTCTAAAAGTTTGGTAGTTGTTTTTCTCTTTGACATCTGGTGGGAGGGCGTTCCACAGGGCGGGTGCCACTACTAAGAAGGCCCTCTGCCTGGTTCCCTGTAATTTGGCTTCTCGTAGTGAGGGAACGGCCAGAAGGCCCTCGGAGCTGGACCTCAGTGTCCGGGCAGAACGATGGGGGTGGAGACGCTCCTTCAGGTATACTGGACCGAGGCCCTTTAGGGCTTTAAAGGTCAGCACCAACACTTTTAATTTGATTTATTATAGCCATCCTGGTTGACATATAAACAAGACAATATTAAAAAATGCAATATAAAATAATTAAAGGCCTATATCAATTGTTAGTCACATCAAGAGTCCAACCACTAAAATAACAGAAATTAAACTACTTAAATGGGTTGGCTCCAAGTCTGAGTAACATTGGATATCACCCAAAATCAACAATAAGCAATAACAGATGCTTCTTCCAGTACATTGACCCCTGAGCCTTGTTATCATTTATACAATAATGCAGGTGTGTAAAAACCAAAAAAACAACAACCCAGATTGTCTGTGCCAAGAAAGAACTGCCTCTGGACGACTGAGCAGAACAGCTTTGCAAATGTGGGTCCTTCCCGCTTTTTCTAGGCCACAGATGGCTTAGCTGGTAACTTTTGTAAAATCCAGTTTCCAAACTGGGCTTAGAAAGCCTTCATGATGACTTCAAGCCTGAAATCCTTTATCATCAGGGGCAATGTTGTTCTTAAAAATGAAGAGAAGTTGAAATTGTCACTCTATTTAGTTGGTGGAGTTGACGTCGTCATCAGCAAAGTTGTTGTTTTTTTGTTTTTGCTTAATAGCACCAGTGTTAATTTTCCATTATAAATTATGAATAGTCCTTGTTCTGCCTTTGCATAAAAAGAGAGCTATTATCTGAAATTAATCATGGGGAGAGATTTTTTTTTCTTTTGGCAAATAACAATATAACATCCAGGCAATCAGCTCGTCAAATGACTGAAGAGTTTTATTTTTATTTTGTTGCACTGGTGACTTTCCAAAAAAAAAAAAGCCTGAATTTTCCTTCTCATTGGTTGTTAGGCACAAAGTACAGCTTTCAAAAAGATGTGTCGGTCATCAAGTAAATGAGCCACGGCCACAACTCCTGCCGCTTGAATGTGAAAGCTACCATCACAAAGAAAGCCTCCACGTTGCTGCCGTTTATTTCTAGTGGTGACGTTCACAGGAGGCATCATGCCACATTGTGAGCCGTGCTAGATGTTACAGCTGCAGTGCTGTCTCCTTGCCAGATGGGAGTTTGGTTTATCCCCTGTAATGGCCGCCAAGCAGCAGATATAATGGCACCCACATTACGGGGGCTGAAGTCTGTGTGGAGACACCGACTTCTCATCTGGACACACCCAAACAATTCAAGACCTGCAGAAGGTAGCCTCCCATTACTGCTCTTGATTCGCTTGGCATTCAGCAATCCAGCTACTACTATGACTGGCCAGCAGGCAGGCAGGCTCATGTGTGACACTCAACCATGGAGTGCAAACGCAGTGATGGCCAAACTTGGCCCTCCAGCTGTTTTTGGACTAGAACTCCCATCATCCCTAGCTAACAGGACCATTGGTCAGGGATGATGATGATGTTGTTGTTCAGTCGTGTCCGACTCTTCGTGACCACATGGACCAGAGCACGCCAGGCACCCCTATCCTCCACTGCCTCCCGCAGTTTGGCCAAACTCATGCCAGTCGCTTCGAGAACACTGTCCAACCATCTCATCCTCTGTCGTCCCCTTCTCCTTGTGCCCTCCATCTTTCCCAACATCAGGGTCTTTTCCAGGGAGTCTTCTCTTCTCATGAGGTGGCCAAAGTATTGGAGCCTCAACTTCAGGATCTGCCCTTCCAGTGAGCACTCAGGGCTGATTTCCTTAAGAATGGATAGGTTTGATCTTCTTGCAGTCCATGGGACTCTCAAGAGTCTCCTCCAGCACCATAATTCAAAAGCATCAATTCTTCGGCGATCAGCCTTCTTTATGGTCCAGCTCTCACTTCCATACATTAAGATGGGAAAACCATAGCTTTAACTATACGGACCTTTGTCGGCAAGGTGATGTCTCTGTTTTTTAAGATGCTGTCTAGGTTTGTCATTGCTTTTCTCCCAAGAAGCAGGAGTCTTCTAATTTCGTGACTAACACCATGCAGTGATCATGGAGCCCAAGAAAGTGAAATCTCTCACTGCCTCCATTTCTTCCCCTTCTATTTGCCAGGAGGTGATGGGACCAGGGGCCATGATCTTAGTTTTTTTGATGTTGAGCTTCAGACCATATTTTGCGTTCTTCTCTTTCACCCTCATTAAAAGGTTCTTTAATTCCTCCTCATCATGATGATGATGATGATAACAATAATTTATTATTTATACCCCGCCCATCTGGCTGGGTTTCCCCAGCCACTCTGGGGGGCTTCCAACAGAATATTAAATGCAATAATATATTAAATATTAAAAGCTTCCCTAAACAGGGCTGCCTTCAGATGTCTTCTAAACGTCTGGTAGTTGTTTTTCTCCTTGACATCTGGTGGGAGGGCGTTCCACAGGCGGGTGCCACTACTGAGAAGGCCCTCTGCCTGGTTCCCTGTAATTTGGCTTCTCGTAGTGAGGGAACCGCCAGAAGGCCTTCGGCACTGGGCTTCAGTGTCCGGGCAGAACGATGGGGGTGGAGACGCTCCTTCAGGTATTGTTGTTCCAACAAAGCTGGAGGGCCAAGTTTGGCCATCAATGAGTTAGAGCATCCTCTGGAAAGATGCCCAAATCCCAGCATCTGGCCTCCCAACCACCTGATCTCTTCGTGGTTGTGATGCCATGATTGCTGCAGGCTGTATGGGAGGATGATTCAGCCGCAACTGTGAAGGGAACAAGGAGAGGTGATCAGGTGGCAGAGAGCTTGTAGTCCCCAGCAAGGAGTGTGGCACCTGCAGCATCATCCCGAATGAC
The DNA here is from genome assembly GCF_009819535.1 of Lacerta agilis. Taxonomy (NCBI): domain Eukaryota; kingdom Metazoa; phylum Chordata; class Lepidosauria; order Squamata; family Lacertidae; genus Lacerta; species Lacerta agilis. Next base: position 77,525,715 of record NC_046318.1, read on the forward strand.
ATTTTCTGTGGCTGGGACACCAAGGAAGGGAAAAGAAGAGGTAGCAGGAAAAGGAAAGTCTTGGGGTGGGGAGAGAAAGCAGGATAACGGGGTGTTGGGGGATTGTGGGATGAATGCGAATGAAAGGTAATGGATTGGGTGCATGCTTGTTCGTGAACAGGGGTGCAAAAGAGTTAGTGCAGCTGTTTGGGGTTTCATGCACATACACACACAAAGCTGAGTCTGTAAAGTTCCTTAATTAAGGCTTCTTTTCTTTTAGAAAAGGAAGGGGGATAGCTCAACATAAGAAGTTGCAAACATTAAGCAAATATTATAATTCATGAAACAAACAAATCCTTTGGCAGACTCATGAAACCATCAAAGCTTTCCATGCCTTATGCAGAGACATTTAATCACTGCAGTTGGAAGCGTTCATGAATTAGGCAAAAGACTTTCCTGCTGTCATGAATTAAGCAGAGGATCTGGTCGTTTCTGAGGCTGAAGCAATTTTATAAATTTAACATAACACAAAGAACAGCGGTAATAATTATTTGCATCCTTGCCAACTTCTGGCGGTACCTTCTCCATTTTTATTTAGATTTGCCGGCGTCGTAAGAGGTCTGAGAGGAATAACGATGTCATCCACCTTTATCCCTTCTTCGGAATGCTTCTCGGAGACATGAGACAGCAGTTGTGACTGGTTCGGGGAAAATAAGTTACAGAGCTTGCACATAAAGATGGATCTGTTTCCTGGAAAATATAACATAAATTAAGTGGGTTATTAACTTCTTTTTCCATTTTAACAGTTAATCTGAAAAAGGAAACCCATGAAATTATTCAAGTCAAGATCTCTTCTGTTGTTAATTTGGTTTGATTGTTGCTATCCCCCACCCCACCCCCAAAGAAGTGTTGGGAAAACACTCTGGGGAGGCGGTGAACTCCCCAAGACTCCTGAGCGTCCTCCTGGTAACCCTCTCTGAATGGAACATCCCTTCAGTCCAGAGCACCAGTAATCTGTGACCCTTTCCTTATGAAAAGAGCACACAGGTCTTCTAGCATCACGCTGCAAGAAGAAAGACTCATCTGTAGCTCTAAACTACTTTATTTACAGTCTATATACAGAGACTCCATAATCACGTCTGTGTTCTCCGAACAAGAGTACAAACTGCGACACGACAGAAGTGAAACTAAAACATACAATAACAACACTTCGACGGAAGAGATAAGACAGACTTCTGTTCCCACACTCTCTCAGGCACTCATGTGATTTACACTAATCACAACAGTCCTGCTGAAGCAGCAGAGGATATATAAAAATCCTAACAAAAAGTACAAGCCCAAAGTTTTTCACTGTCACTCTGCTTGCACTCAAAGTTCCCTAACAGTGGGACTTGGAGGCATGCAGGGTGCCCTGGAGAGCAGCCTATTGCCAATAGAAAGGAATAAAAAGGAACAGTATCTAGATTAACCATTGGCACATGGTGCACCTTGCTGGAGTGTGCATTTGTACCCTTCCTGTAGGTTAGCAGCACCTCCCAGAGCAGTTGAAATTCAGTATTTCACTACACCATGCACAATTCACATTATGCTATGCCCACGGAACACATAAAAGTTGGTTGCCTCATGCTATTGGATCATGAGCGTCGTCTACGCTCTTTTGGCTCTTATTTCTCTATGATGGCAAGGGAAAGAATATGCTTTCTGGATCGGCCTTACTGTTAGGCAGTGTGTGGCACGTGCCTCAAGTGGCTGAATTTGGGCAACAAGAAAAACAAGCAGTTAGTTAGTTAGTTAGTTCGCTACCCGATTATGACTGCCCACTTGCACTACAGATTTCTCCCTGTGCAATGGGACTTTCCTTCTTCCTGTAGCTCCATCCACACCCAAAATCTGCTCCAGAAAGAACCGCCCCCCCAACACCGTAGAACAGATTTTAGGAGCATGTGAGGGACTGCAGCCAGGAAAGACGGAGGCGCTGCTGCACAAGAACAAACCTTGATCACACAACACTGGATGTCACCCTTCATTATTATTGTATTTTTACTGCCAGGGTGATATGATTGTGGAATCATCTGCTTGGGTAGCAAAATAGCTCTGCTGGCCTTGGGATACTGCAGCGTTGACTTGGTGGAGTCAACCGCTTTCTGTTCTACCTCAAGGAACAAAATACAAGTTTTACTTTCCACACTTGGTATGCTGTACTCACATATTCTACAATCAGGCATCCTTAAAATTAAACCATAAACAAAAGAACATGTGGCCTTCCAGATATTAATTTATTTATTTATTATGCCGCCGATCTGACGGGGTTGCCCCAGCCACTCTGGCAGGCTTCCAACAAATTATAAAACCACAGTAAAACACCAAACATTAAAAACTTCCCTGTACAGGGCTGCCTTCAGATGTCTTTGGGAAGTCATATAATTGTTTATCTCTCTGACATCTAAGAGGAGGGCATTCTACAGCTCAGGCGCCACTACCAAGGAGACCCTGTGCCTGGTTCCCTGTAACTTTACTTCTTGCAATGAGAGAAACACCAGCAGGCACTCAGAGTTGGACCTCAGTGTCCAGGTTGGATAATTGGAGTGGAGATCCTCCTTCAGGTATACAGGGCCGAAGCCATTAAACTCCATCAATCCTGATCCTTGGACCATGCTGGGGTTTATCTGTGGGGGCAAGTGATCCTCATGCATGCTTTGAAGGATTTTATTCTATTCTGTTTATTCTCAAGATAGTCTTTTTTGCAGAAGATGATGAAGAAGAAAGCTTGCAGATCTGAGCTACCTAGCTCAGATTTAGCAACACTTATCTTACAAGTGCCAAGAAGTTGGGTGCTATAATGTACTGTGGTTTAGTTGAGTGAACTTCACGCCTGCAAACCGATTCCCTGCCCGTAAAGTCAGAATGATAATGAACAGCTTCTCATATTGGTTGAATGGAACTGCAGAGGGAAATCACACAGCACACTGTATAAATAATTACTAATAATAATAAGGCTGCCGCCGATCCCTGTAGCAGCTGAACAAATATGCAACGGGTAATTGATAAATCAGTTGATAATTAGGCCGGGAATCAACAGGACAATAACAGAAACAGCCACTTAAGGGCAAAGAATCAAATAAACAATATTCCAAATTAAGCATGAATGGAATTGATGAGGAGGCAGTGGGTAATTAACTAGGAGGGGAAGTCAACAGAGCAATTAATTAGACAATGAATAAAATATGCAGAGAATCAAAGAAGCTGTTAATCGGCTAAGTATGCAGGTACACCATGAGCAGAACAACGGTGGAATTATTCAGCTTGCTGCACACAAACTTCTCCTACCAACCTAAATCCTAATTCATTTCAGGACCAGTTTATTTGACACAAAAGCATTGCGAAAATAAAAAAATAATCAATTGTTGTCACTATATCAGTCAAACTGCACCCTCCTAGGGCTGCAATTCTAAACATTCTTAGTAAGGAGTAAGCACCACTGGATGCAGTGAGACTTCCTTCTGAGTAAACATGTAGAATCTCACTGTTAAGTTTCCTTACAATGCCCTGTTCTTCTTGCAAGTGCTGCATTCCACAGCAGGAGGAAATAGACTGGGCTCCTGGCTTCACACAAAGCTGTACCTCGGTTCTCAAACTGTGGGGCAAAACCTCAGAGACTCCCTCTGCTACACCAAGCAACACTCTGCCATCAGGGATCAGAACAATGCTTAAGAGTGGTTGGCATGAAGACAGCACCTCATCCTCTCCTTCTTCTAGGACCAAAACAGGGTGCCCTCCTTCTGCCTGGATGTATGATTCCTGTTTGGTTTCGGTTGCATTGTTGTGACCCACCCTCAGACCTAAGGATAATTAGAAGCATCACTAATAATAGATGGAGCCACACTTTCAGCCTTCTGTCCATCGGACTCTCCAGACCAGGCATAGGCAAACTCGGCCCTCCAGATGTTTTTGGCCTACAACTCCCATGATCCCTAGCTAGCAGGACCAATGATGGGGATTGCAGTCCCAAAACATCTGGAGGGCCGAGTTTGCATATGCCTGCTTCAGACAATGGCAGAGCTAACTCCCTTGCCCCTGCCACCAGCCCCAGCCCCCCCCCATTGGTAAGGCAGCTGAGGACAAAGCAAAAGGCCTTTCCTTGAGGCTACTCACCTGGCACCTAGTTTAGAGAGCGGCTATTTGCACAGGCGTTGAACGAGAAATTGATTTCCGCTGCTGCAGCTAAGATTTTATGGTTATTTTATAGCCGCTTTGTTATTTCTTAACTCTTTTATTGATAGCTTTCAATTGCTTTTATTTATTTCTGCTGTTTTAAATACTGGGTGCCGCTGTGATGTTATTTGGAGGGGGGAGAGTGCCAAGAGCAATAAGAAGCATTGTGCCGGTGCAGTTAACTATTCAAAGAAACCAAAGCAGCGCAGGCCTAATGATCCCAAAAACTCTTCCCAGTAAGTCTTGCCCCAATGAGGCAGTTGCAAGGACTGAAGGCCCCCGCCTTCCCACCCCTCTTTTAAGGCTGCTCTGCTCTGCTCTTTCCATTTCTCTCTCCTCTGGCTGATAAAGGTTCCCTACACCTGCAACATCTGAAACAGGGAGTATTTTATACTCAAGGATACACCCCCTGTGATGAAGAGCCTTGTACTTCATTGGCCATGAAAAACTGCTGAAGAAAACGTCAAAAATCTCAAAAAGGCACGCACCTTTCGTTTTGGACATAATGCGGATTTTACTTAACTGCAATTAATTAATCGCCTGCCTTTTATCCAATCAAGCAGCAAAAAATTATTTAATCGGCCGGCAACCCTGATTATTAAGCCAACAGCTAGCAAGTTAAGCCTGGCATCCAGCTACCGAGTTTGAAAGAGCCTCGTTCTGCGTGCAAACAGCAACCTCTAGCAGCCGCTTGCAGCAGCTGCAACGCAGAGCTCAAGACCAGAGGCACGCTTGCAAATGTTACTCCAAGGAGGGCTGATCCAAATTGGGGGGGGGAGAGAAGGAAGGGGGGCAGAAATATTTTCAGCACCACTGACAAAACATCTCCTTCAGAAGTCTTTCGTCATTTTTTTTTTCATGAGGAGGTGGAACAAAAAGAGGACAATTCAAAAAAAAAAGAACTTGCAGCAACAGTTTATTGGTAGTTACAAAAGTCATCCCCAAAGCACATAAGGCAACAGGCTAGGATCGGGTGCTGGAAATGGCAGCAAACCCAGGAGATCGAACAGGAAAATGCTATAGCAGAAATGCAAGGAGAACAGAGGCATCATGAACATAAGTTCTATTGGAACTGTTCCACATACATAGGAATGGCAATTTGCAATTTCTAGACTTCTAAAGCTCGAGGTGCCAAGTACTCAAAAGGGTGCCTAGTAGGTCTTCCTGATTTGAAGCCTTGCATGTCTTTACCACATGCACTGAAGGCTTATGGAAAGAAAGCCATGGACAGACAGAATCATAGAATTTTAGAGTTGGAAGGGACCACAAAGGCCATCTAGCTCAACCCCCTGCAATGCAGAAATATTTTGCTCAACTTGGGGCTCAAACCCATGACTCCAAGATTAAGAGTTTCATGTTCTACCAACAGAGCTACCCCACAGTTACTCAGAAGAATGCCCCACTTACTAATCCTGTACTTACTCCCAGGTAAGCGTGTGTAGGACTGCATCTTAAATGGAATCTGACTATTTGCCTGTGCAAGAACTCATTTTAGTAGAGATATACTATCTAGGAATCCAGATAATTTTGAGAATAACCCCCAGTGTGACAACTCAGAAGTTAGGCACTGGCTTAGAAAAAAAAGGTTTAGATCCCTGTTATACGTAACGATCCACAACAAATCAACTTCAACGGCAAAAGCTGGCTAAAGCTTTTTCAAAATGCGAGGACATGAAGCATGAAACTCCTGAGTAAGCAGATGCATTGTTTTATACATTCTGGATGCCCCATGATTATTCTACGTTATAAATTCAGCACTGCTAGTTTTTGCTTTTGCTTTCCAATGTGTTTCTTATCAATAAAAAAAATAAGGTGGGGTGCGAGCAAATTTTTATTCTGAAAATGTGGCCCATAGGGCATAGAACTACTGGTCTAGGAAAAGTGGAAATGAGCTTCTTTTCTTTATCTCCCCCTTTGAACTTGTGGGGCATTTAAAAGCAGGATGGGCAGCTTTGGTTAAGGTTTTCAATGGGACAGTTTGGGGCAGATAAAAAGCAGCGCTTCCTTCACTCGGTGCCAGTTAGGATTCTCTGATCCATTAACGAGGTTTCCCGTTCCAAGGCCTCGGCGGCTGGATAGCTCAATAGGTAGAGCACGAGACTCTCAAACCCCAAGGGTCGTGGGTTCGAGACCCATGCCTGGGCGGAATATAGGTGGGCCCGGCTAGATGACCCTCTGGATTCCTACGGCGAAAAATAAAATAGAAATACTTTATTGTCACTGTACCACATGTTTACAGTGAGATTAAGGGGTTGTGGCGCTTCCACTGTGAGAGGAGGATATCGGGCAGCTTCGCTCTCCTCGCGTCCTTAACAAAAAAGTCGCTTTCTCCGCCCTGAGGAAACACAGCCAACCAGGCGAGTTTGCGCACCGAGATGACAAGCCAGCCGCGCGCGCAAGCGCAAACGCCCACTTCCGGTCCCGACGCGGCCGACGCCATGCCCGCCCACTAACTAAACCGGAAGTGCCGGTGACGACGCCACCCGCTCGGGACTCTCGCGCCACGTCCCGTCAGGCCCCGCGCGGGGGCGGAATCCCTCCGCCGCCTAGACGAGATTTCCATATACATTATAAAGGGCCCCCCTCGGCGCCCGCACTCACCTGCCGACGGAGCCTCCATGGCCGGATATGAGGGTGAGGGGTGGTAATAAAAACTGTAGAATTAAAAAAAATAAAAGGAAGAACTAGCACTTTCGTCCCCTCAGGAGAATCGCCGCTGCCATATCCTTTCAAATTCGTCTGATACCGAGGGGCGCTAACATTTTGTTAATAAATAAATAAATACGTATCTATGCATTTTGAAGCTGTTATTATTATTATTAAAACGGCGGCGCGCAGGCCCCGGCAAGGAAAAGGTTATGGCGAATCTGCCGCGTCCGACATGGCGGCTTCCTTCGTCTTCCTCGAGTGACGTAGCGGGAGGCGCGCGGGCGGGGTGTGTGTGAAACGCTCCCCCGTTGGGCAGGTCCGGGCACGCGCCCGGGCGGGCCTGAGCAGCCGTTGGACGGCGCGCGCGAGCTCCCCCTCCTCTTATTGGACTGCCCCAGCCCCTCCCACCCTGCTTAAGGCGCATGCGTTGCTCCTGGCCTGCGACCTTTTTATTAGTAAGAGTCCTACGTTCCTGGCCGTTGTAGTAGACGTCGGTCTTGCTGTACCAGATCTAAATCTATTGTATACGTTAGTCTACATGCTGCCACAGCCAGCTGTTTTCTCCATAATTTTTATTAAATTTTCTGTTTTACAATTAAAAATACTCATTTCAAGAACCTTAAAATATCAATGACTTCCTTTCTTCTCTTTCCATGGTTGATTTTGATTATAAATCCCTGCATATTTTACAAAATCTTAACCATTCGGTATTCCATTACTGCATCCATCAAAACTTAATTACACTGTTGGAATTTATCTTAAAACTGCCAGTGTTTTCAGATGTACACAATTCCCCCCCCATATATTCAATAAACGTTTTCCAATCTTTAAACATACGTTCTTCTTGTTCTCTTATTCTATATGTTTAATCTGCAACTAAAGAAGAACAGCAATTTAAGATGACGGAATATGCGCAGCTTGCAGACTTAACATACAGAATAAGGGCAGCTGATTTCTCTTAAGAGGGGACGTGAAAGGGAGTAACATGTCTCTAAAGCATTCACTGGCATACTCCCTTTCTGGCTCAATTCAAAGTACTGGTTTAAAGGTAAAGGTACCCCTGACCGTTGGGTCCAGTCGCAGATGACTGGGGTTGCTGCACTCATCTCGCTCTAGGCCGAGGGAGCTGGCATTTGTCTGCAGACAGCTTCCAGGTCATGTGGCCAGCATGACTAAGCCTCTACTGGCGAACCAGAGCAGCGCATGGAAACGCTGTTTACTTTCCCGCTGGAGCGGTACCTATTTATCTACTTGCACTTGGCATACTTTTGTCAAGTGGGCAGGAGCTGGGAGTGAACAACGGGAGCACACCCCGTCGTGGGGATTCGAACTGCCAACCTTCTGATCAGCAAGCCCTAGGCTCTGTGGTTTAGAGTTATATACGCTTAAAAGCCCTTAACTCTGGGCCAGGTTACCTGTTCTCAGAGCCACCTCTGGTCATTCCTAAAGCACCAAGGATGTGGCCTTTTCTAAGATGCTGTCACAACTCTTCTGCTGTCAACATGTCCAGCTTGCTTTTTATGTGTCTTTTAACAGAAACTGAAGGCGCTCTTTGTTTTGTCAGGATTTTAATAGGCAACACTAGTTTCATTTCTGTGTTAACATCTTTTTACTGAAGAAGTGGGCATGCACACGAAAGCTTATGCCAAGAACAAACTTAGTTGGTCTCTAAGGTGCTACTGGACAATTTTATTTATTTTTTATATATTTCAACTGTGTCAGACCAACACGGCTACCTACCTGAATCTTTTTACTGTTAGGTCCCCCCCCCCCCACCAAGTGTTAACTATACAGCATATTCTTTGTTATTGCTTTTAGAAACTGTTTGCTAGACTTTCAGAGGTTACATAACGTGTTTTTATGAGTATGTTGTGCACCACCTTCTGGGCACTTTTAGTAGAAGAGCAGGCTGTAAGAATGGCTGCTGTGACACACCTGCATCATCTAAAGTAAAAACAGAATATGCTCCTTGCTCAAGGGGCAAACACATCATTAATAGCCAGCCATTTTTTTCCTTTCACTTTTATTCTACCCACCCCCTCTAGGGGAAGGACAGGGTTTTCCAATGTTATACAAGGGATGGGAGGGAACCCATTCCCCTGCGTTTCTAAATTAGTATGACATCAAGAGTCTTTGTGGCTCTCCCAGCATAGGTCAGGAGATTATGCTACCAGGAGAGCAAAAAGAAATTACTTGCATATTGGATTCATCAAGTGACAATTCTGCTTAAAGCTGATTTATAAATAAAATCTGTCAAGAAAATGGGGCTAGAAGCTTATTTATGTCCCATAAGAGGGGAAATGGGCTTGATATCTGAGCAATGGGGTATATTATGGTAGGGATTTCCCTGTATCTTGCAGGGGAAATAGCCCTGTCTACAGCTTAGTAAATAACACTTCCAAATACAATAGCCCTTGCTCATTTTAATGTATTGCATTAAAACAGCCACCAGGGACTACATGTATTAGAAGACACACTTTTGAAAGCAGTGGGAAGCATGCTTAGAATCATACTGTAACACCTCGGCTTCCAGCCAGTCATTTCTCTGCAAACCAGTTAACAAGCAAAATCTGTGTTGGCTCAACGAAGTAAAAATAACATTATCAAATATTTTCAGAAGAGGTCAAGACGTTTTGAAGACTGAAGGCAAAATCCACATGGCATCGCCTAGTGTTTAAGACATTCTTCCCTCTTCAGCAGTACTCAAAGTTCCTCATTTTAAGCATCTTCTTCACTGTACTGCAGTACTGTTGACCCTTTATATTCTATTAAGAACTGCCCCTTTGCAAAATGCAGAAGGAATGTTTTCAATTTAGAATGCACTCATGCTCAGGTTGGACATGCAAGAAAATTTGAAGAGAAATGGCAGATACCTGGTTGGAGGCAAGGCAGAAACCCACTTTTTGGATTAGAGCAGCATTTTGTTAATCATGCTCCAAAAGGAACAAAATCTAGAAGTTTAGCAATAACAGTAGAATGGGATTCAAATTATATATAATGCACTAAAACTGCCGCCCCCACATTCAAGCGAATGATCTTAAGAGCAAGATGAGAGAAAAGGGAAAAGGAAAGATCAGCTGGGATGAGAAATAGTGAACAGATTTATCTTAATGAGGTACTTGAGTGTAAAAACAGATGGATGTCAAGAGAAATGAATAGCTGCATCTCCTGCCGTAAGCAGAATAAGGTCCTAATAAAAAAAAAGCAGACATGGTGTTGTATAGAAGAAATATGCACTGGAATATGTCAGGAATGCCACCTCCATCTGCCTTCCATGCTTCCTGAGCAAGAGTCCCGCTCCTATTTCTGTTTGTTTTAAGGGATTTTGGGATATTTTCTAGGAATTTGGTCAATTTCCTATCTTCTTGGCAGACAGTAACCTTTATTTTCTCATGTAACCTTAAATGAGCAGTAGCTGAAATCAGTGTGCTAGACTTTACTCCAGTATACTGACACTGGGTAGTGAAACTTGCTTCTGGGTAAACATGCTTAATATTGCATTATAGGTTCCATTAATAGCTGTTTTTTCTTCCAGTGACTTGAATGGGGTTACTTACAACTAACATTCTGTTTTGTTTTGTTTTAAAAAGAAATGAGCAATTTTGAGGAAATACTGTACCACATTTCAGGAGAGAAAGTGTGACGCTTCCTCAAAAGCACGGGCCGTAATAAATCTGGTCCTGAAGAATCAGCCAGAGAAAAATACATGCCAAAATATATATAGTATGCACAACTTAAAGACAGTTGTGACTGTATGAACATTGCACACGAGAGCGAAGTGTGTACTATACATTCCACATTTCCCAGAGTGAAGAACCGTTCCAATGGGCTTAGGCTGTAATACACAGAATGAAGTGTAACTCAAAAGCCACAGAGAAGTTGGGAGAAATCAACGAAGACATTTCCCCTGTCTCTCTCCAGAGATCATCATACCAGGTGACCAAAGTAGTTTCTATGCCAAAACCAGTGTGGTGTAGTGGTTAAGAGTGGTAGACTCGTAATCTGGTGAACCGGGTTCGCGTCTCCGCTCCTCCACATGCAGCTGCTGGGTGACCTTGGACTAGTCACACTTCTTTGAAGTCTCTCAGCTCCATTTACCTCACAGAGTGTTTGTGGTGGGGGAGGAAGGGAAAGGAGAATGCTAGCCGCTGTGAGACTCCTTTGGGTAGTGATAAAGCGGGGTATCAAATCCAAACTCCTCCTCTTCTTCTAAACCCCAACTGAAATGGATCCAGAGAATCACTTTCCTCCAAGAGCACCTGGACCTGGTCCACAACCACCCGCTCAAGAAACTTGCCCAAGGGGATATTGGTAACTGCCTTGTAATTACTTTGTTGTTGTTGTTCAGTCATTCAGTCATGTCCGACTCTTCGTGACCCCATAGACCAGAGCACGCCAGGCACGCCTATCCTTCACTGCCTCTCGTTTGGCCAAACTCATGTTAGTAGCTTCGAGAACACTGTCCAACCAATTACTTACGAGATTCTAAATCCAGATATTCCAAATCCAGTGAGGGTTTCTCTTTTTGTTTTGTTTTAAATTTTATTTACTGATACTTATTTTACTGCTGCCTTCTTCAAGCAGGCAGGGACCATCCCTTCTCACAGGGAAGCATTAATCTCCTCCCTGGCCCAGCCAGCTGCTCCCTCCTCACTAGTTTTTATCAGCCAAGATGGGCAAGGATTCAGAGTGCAAGTGGTCACCTTGGCCCATCCAAGCACCTAGTCCATATCCTTGAGGCTTACTAACTGAAACACATCCAACACAACAGGACTAGACAGTGCTCTGGGCATCTCTCAAGATTCATCTGCTGTAACTGGAGTCATGACCTGGCAGATGCAGGCAATTTTATCCTTAAAATGTTTTGCAAACAAGTCACAACAAGCTACCATCGGTAGAAACCCAGGAAAATTAAGAAACCTGGGATTCTAGTGTAAATGTGACTGGGCAGTAATGTGCCTACCCAGAAGGAAATAGTAGCAACAAATACTGTTTTTTTTAAAAAAAAAATGTTTTTTTATTGAAAAAATATCCAGAAGTACAATCCTACAAACAAACCAATTACAGCCAGTTTGAGACATATTTTTTTTGTTGCAGACAGTGTAACTCAGGTTTAATTTTATACACCCCACCCAAATGTTTAATATAAACATTGACACCTGGGCTCACTATCTTGTGAGATAGGTTAGGCTAAGCTAGTGGCCCAAGAAAGTTATTCTAGGGAGATTAACACCACTATCGATTGTTTTCATATATTTAAGTAGAAGAGAAAGCTAAAAAATAAACCAGCTTGCTTTTTTCAGGGCAGGATGCTAAACCATGCCAAATTCTCAGTACAACAAAACCAGCTTATAACTTGAATGTAAGTAAGTGACCAACCAGTCTAAAATTTTACATCCAGAATTTTTATTTATACAAGTGATAGCTAGGCATTGTCCAACAGAGAACCAACTTCCAATATTCTCAGGTTCTGTAATAAACAGGCAGTGCTTAAAACCTTACAGAGATATAATCAGTCCAGGATCAATACAGCGGTCAAGAGGAAATGGGCTGAATTCAGCCACATAGGCGTTCAGCATCTCTGTGGGGCTGGACAGCTCCTTGCATAAACAGTCCCCAAGAATAGTTTCAATAGGGTGGACCAGGGGTACCCACCCACTCCCCATTACAGGCAAGATGAAAGCTGGGAGGTTGGGGGGGACGGACGGACAAAATGCAGATGGATGTGATCAGCAACAACTCCTGCAGCACTAGAGGATAAAAGATCTTGGGCATTTGGTGTCAGACAGTGTGAATATTGGGGTTCACAAATAAAATTGCATCCAGAGGGGTCCAGCTTTATTAATAATATTTTACAAAATGGGGTTATGCCTCTTCAAAGCCATCTCCTTCTCATGACTGAGCTATACAATCCTGTTCTCATACAGTACTGCTAACCACCTTGGGTCTCAGCCACAAAATGCCTATAGGCTGTGCTCTCTGCCAGCCCGTACACCACCAGGAATCCGCTGTGAGGAGCAGAAATTAATTACTTATTTGATTTCTGTCCCGCTCTTCTTCCTGAAGAAGCTTGGGGTGGCAACGTTTTAATAAATGTGGGAATCCCACTTTTTAAAAAAAAGGCACCCTGCTCGGCAGCGTAGAGCCAGCAGTTTTCGTCCGCGTCCCCCGCTCCATATATACACACGTCACATACACACAGTTAAAAGCAAATGAGGTTTCTCTTTAATACAGCTGACAAGACTTAATAAGGCTGCGCATCAATGCACCGCTACATAAGGGAGAACAAATTCTCCTTACTTACTGCAACCTGTTGACACTTTCTGCCCCTCCTCCTATGCCATCTGAAGCTATGTGTCAAAGGTGGCAAAACGTGTTCTGCCGGATGACGAACCTTATGGGGAAATCGCAGCTGCAAGGCAGTTTAAATCACATTGCTTGCTCCTGTATTTTACAGGAACCTCAGAATATAAAAGGGACCTTCATGCCAGACTCCTTCCGACTAAAAGGCTTGCCAGCTTCAACGAGGAGCGACTTAAGGTCATAAATATATTCAGTACACCCTCAACATGGCCGCCACTGAATGAATACAATGTGTTAAGTGAGTCTTCAACACTGCTATCACTACCATGGCAGGCCAAATAATATAGTCGGCGTGTTGTGACAACAATGCAGGCAGAATATCTGTAATTCCATAACTCGTCTAATGAAGCCAAGTCTCTATTTAGCACAAGAAATAGATACTTCTCGCAGCACACAATTAAAATGTGGAATTTGCTCCCACGAGAGCTAATGACCACTAACTTGGATGGCTTTAGAAAATTAGATGAATTTATGGAGGATGAGGTTATGCTAGCCATTGTGGCTATAATCTACCTCCAGTTAGCCTTGTGATTTGCAGCAACTGGTATTCAAAGAGGGAAGAGCATTGTTGCTCTCAGGTTCTGCTTGTGGGCTTCCCACCGGCATCTAGTTGGCCACTGTGAGAACAGGATTTTGGAATAGATGGGCCTTTGGGCGTCATCCAGCATGACTTTCCTTATGTGGTTCTGAGATCTCCTAAGCAAATGAGCCAGTTTAATTCACCTGTATCTGGTTAGTTTAAAAGTTACATAAGGTGACCTTGATTTTTATTACAACAGGAGCTATTGGATAATTACTAGGAAATTACTCGAGGTGCAGAGTTAGCGTGACCCCAACGAAAGGCAATTGGGAGTGACATTTCCATACCCTGGGTAAGTGAAAGGCACTCAACTATCCAGCCTGCCTGTAGGTGAACAGAAAAATCAGCTTCAGGTTATGTCAACAGACAAGCTCAGGTTTCAGGGTTTAGGCCTGGTTTTGAAACACAAGATAAGAGTACAAGCCAGAAATCAACAGTGATCTTATGCCAGCTATAATCAACTCTCAGAGGGAGGTTTTCCTGTTGTGGCTACCATGGAAAGCTAGTTACACATGAGAAGGAAAATCGTGTCTTTCTTGGGGGAACTAACCTCTAAAATACGTATTTAGAATATATATATATATATATATATATATATATATATATATATATATATATATATATATATATCTCCACATGGAAATGCATAATGATCTTAACATTGTACTGTTTCAAAACTCATTTCTTCTGCAATTTCCCCCTGGATGAGTATGTTGTTGTTTGGTCGTTTAGTCGTGTCCGACTCTTGTGACCCCATGGACCAGAGCATGCCAGGCTCAGGATGAGTATAGATCTGCTAATTAAATCTCTCCACTCCATCCTCTTCTGAAGCCAATTTTGTGCTCTCCCCTAGACTGTAATGCCCATGGAACTTCAACCATAAGCCTCACATTGTGTTCTGCCGAGGTTACTGGCAAAGACATGCACACACAGGCCATCTCTCTAGTTTGCTGGGCTTTGCACAAAATCCTTCGCTTCCTTGAAGTCAATAAGGGCACTTTGTCACAGGGGGGTTTACATTCATCATGCATATATTCACAAAGAGACTGGGCCGATATCCTGAGTCATCCCTGGAATTAATGGGATAAGCAGAAGGAACACAGGAGAGATAATGCAGAGCTAGCAGCAGAATCACCAAACCCCCAGTATGAATGGCTATGTTGTCTTTTAAGTTCGTTATCTTTACTTATTCTTTTTTGGTACTATCAGAATGGTTAACTGGCATTATAAACTGGAAAGGAAGACAGCAGTTACTACAAATTTATGCCACCAGGGCAAGTCAAAATTCAACAGCTGCCTGGAAACAGTCTTTCTCTAGCACGAGAAATTAAGTTTGATGCAGTGCAGCAGTTCTGTGAAGATCACAAATGCACAAACACGGTCAATGAGAAAGCAAAACAATGTGCATGCTCCACAACTTTTGAGATGGAAATCACCAGCAACCATCTACAACTCAACCTCAGCTTTCAGCTAACCAGTGCTCACTGCAGTCTATTTCAGCACAAATGGTTTGTAGATTTCAGGCAGAAACTTACATTTTAATAAAGAGATTCCACACTACTTAAGATGCTTTTAAAATGAGCTACTTGTCACTTGCAATACAGCATCACAGTGGCAAGCAACACTTCAATTATATTAGCTAACCAAAGTGTCTGTCTGGACTTGTTTTAGTTCTTGCTTGAGCATTCCCTACAATATGGACTATTTTTTTCCATCTTTGGAGAGAACAGACAGGCACATCAAGGACGTGAACCAGAACTATATAAAGGTCACAATGAAAATGCAAGATGTTTTGCACAGATATGGCATTCCACATACATTGACTATTGTGTTTAAGACCAATCTCCGCTTTGCCTCCTTTATAGTAAACTATTTGGAATTGGTTTACAGCAGATGAAAGGGAAATTTTCGAAAATAGGCCTTCAGCGTAGATCTTGAAGCAAACCACTGGCACAAAAGGTTGCTAGGGCAAATACTCACACAGTATTACACAAAACCCAAGACAAACTATTTCATGGACTACCACTTTCAGAGATAATTGGAGGTTGCATTTATTCAAATGAGGTGGGAATCAGCACAGTTGACAGTTGCCCTCTCCTGAGGTCCATCCGGTTTCAGGGCTTGATTATTCAGGAAGGCAGATTTTCCAAATCAGTTGAAGTAAACACCCACCTCTCAGCCGTTCCATCTGTTAGAGCTGAGTGTAGGATGTTTACATGAACTAAGAATCAGGGATAACAATGTGAACGCAACACTGATGCACTTCAAAGGAGTCCATACCTCAATTATTTCAAGATACCAGGTACACTGAATGCAATGGAGAGAATCAACATTACTTTCCAGCCTTAAATCCCCCTTGCTCAAGGCAGAACTTTTGTTTTAAGGGAGTTAAAATCTCAACTAGGACACATTTGCTTTTGAACAGCACATGTCTATACAGTATTATTATTATTCACCTTTCCTTTTTCTGTTAATGGCATGTTAAGTTTTTATAGTTCAAAGAACAAGCAAAAATTTAAAAATCAGGGCATGAAAACCACAGGAGGCAATAAAAGCAAGCAGACAGTGGTCACACTATTCCATCGTGGTGCAAGTAATATATCTTATTGACATTCCCCTACGATCTCCCAGAAATTTGAATTTAAAGCATAGCTGAGGTGAAAATTTAAAGATTAATTGCTTGTACATTGTAGCAGGGATCCCAAGAGCTACTTGAGATGCATCCAAGAGTTTGGGTGATCTCAGCAGGACTTTACTTTCATATCTCTAAACATAGCATCCCTCTGCCATACTACAAATTGCTTTTAAAAGTCCCCACAATTTTGTTTGCCATTTGAGTCAGTGATTCACCATTCATAAGAACAAGTTTCAAAGCCCCTTAGACACAGAACCGTTTGCATACTTCATGGGATCCCAACCAGCATACAGCTTATGACACAAAGGTTATTACAAAGGCATTGTGTTTGCTTTCATGTGTGTAGACAAGCACCTTGAAGTAAGCTAGGAAAACTCATGGGTGGGTGAGGAGCTTGGTATATTGGCCTCGCCATCGATTTCTGCAGAGCTAATGTTCATATTTCAGGTTGATAAGGAATTCCCCATCTGAAGAATGACCAGCAACTGTTTTGTCTTCTTTTTTTTTAAAGCCTCCCCCAGTTGCACATGGCTCATTTCACTTGCTTCAGTGATCTGGATTTTCCTTTTAGGCCTGCCCTGGGAACAATGGCCCTTAGAGCCTTACTGAGAAACTATCCAAATGAACGATGTTTTTGTTTGGGATTTGTGGAGCCTGCATCCGTGTAGGAGGCTGGGCAGAGTGACCTTCAGCAACCTTCCAGGAAGGCTAACTGTATTAGAAGCCCTGTTTCTTCATCAAAGAAACAAAAAGCATTATCTGGCCCAGGGTTCCCCAACTGGGTCTCCAGTTGTTTTTGGAATACAATTCCCATCATCCTTGACCATTGGTCCTGCCAGCTAGGGATGATGGGAGTTGTAGTCCAAAAACAGCTAGAGACTCGAGTTTGGGAAAACCTGACCTAGCCCATCAACTGGTTATTATACAAATAAGGTGTGTAAATGCCACTTGACTGGGCAGATAATCTTTTCTACGTATACTACCATGCCTTCCTCCAGCAACCTCAAGTAGAGAGACATCCCATCTATGCAGTGGAACAGAGCAGGAGCTTGTGTGTTTCAGCAAGCTTAGTGTACCATGTTCCTGCAGCCAACACCCTGTTGAGACAACAGGTGTGTAAATGACTCGTGGTTGTACATGGCACAAGTGCAGTGTCTGATTTAGCAGACTCACAACGGCACCAGTTTTAGAATTGCAGCCATTATTAACACCAGTACTCAATTGGCTCAGGTGACACTCCAATTCACAAAGGAGGTTTCGAAATGATCTGAGCCAGAGAGCAAATGGAATGGCAAGATTAACACTCTAGTGCTGCCACAAAGTAGGTGAAAATAAAGTAAAAACAAAACAGGATATCAATATGGCCACTTCAGCTGGTAAGAGCATATGTGAGAGTAAATGAATCCACTTCAATCGCTTTGCCAAGAATGAGACATATTTTTAGAACTGTTCTAACAAGAGTATCTGAAAGGTAAGCATCATATTGATATTTAGACATCTGAAAGTGAGAACACTGAAGAATTCTTGTTAGTCGCAATAAAGTATACTGTCTCCCTATCATCACAACTTACGATCAAGTCTAAATGCTTATTGTGGATACCAGTAAGAAACAATCAGTTATTTTAAAAACTGCTGATTGACACTTGAGAGGATTTACTTCTGACAAACAAGAACAAAGCATTTTCTATCGGTTATTATACTTCCTAGTTGCTGGCCTGCTATATATAGTGGAAGAGTACCGGTAAATATAAATGACGTAATCTAAAAAGGAGCCCGTAATGGCAGAAAGCCGCAGTCTATCCTTTCAGTGCATTTTTGGCATTTAGGTGGGGAATAGCCTGTTGAAGCATACACATGAATGTCACATATGACATCACAAGGATGTTGCGCAAAAGAGGGTGCTTCCTGAGCACCCTGCATTTCTTGTCCCTTGCATTCCTGCCTTTTTAGATGGTTGACGCCAGATTTTATTACTCAGTTCCAAGCTTAACTTCCAGAGGCTTCACAAACATTACGCAAACAGAGGTATAACAAATATTCTAAGATGGGATGCAGGGCAGTATATAACTGTTTAAAATGGACAGATAAAATATTACTAAATAATATGTATACTGCACCCCTTTGTATACGTGCGTTTGTGCAAAAGGGCAGGTTCTAAGGCAGAGAATGCAAAGAAGGTTTAGGAAAAATGAGGGAGGGGGGAAATGGGCAAGAGTGCATGCTTTGAATACAGAAGACCCCATGTTCAAATCCCTGGCATCTATTTAAAAAGTGTTAAGACACCCCTCCTTGCCTGTCAGCTTAAAATAATGTATCTTTATAATGGATCTTTTTCTTCCACCGTTGTTTATGAATAGCCGGTGGCAGCAAACATCTGACTGAAAGCTAAAGCTTACAGCTTCCAGTCGGGGATGTTTACAGCTACAGGCTACTTACTGTGCATCTGGAGCAAGGAAGTCACCTTTGAAAAGAAAAAGAAAAGTTAGTTTTTTTTAAAGGGGGGGGGGACACCACATTTCCACATCTCCTTTGAACCATTTCATGGTACCAATTATGACAGCACTGCAATCCATCACCCTCGATAACACAGCTGCCATATGTTGAGAAAGCACAGCAGTTAAGCGCTCAAAGACTAACGTTTAAGTTATGCAGAAAGGATCTCACTCAAAATATTTATGTAAGCAAAAGTGGGGTTTTGTTTTTTTAAAAGAGGATTCGGCACCACCAATACAGCCGACAAGCTTCTGTTGAAGAGTTAGGAAATAGGTTTTAAGGCTTTCTCCAGTAGGAATCAAGATGGGGCCTAAACCCCTGGCAGAATCTTGAATCCCAGCTCTCGCTGATTATCCTAAGATTCACCTCTATATAGGGAAGTCTGGGAGCGAATGAACAAGTAGGAACCGAGAAACAAGAAGGAAGCAAGGGACCACTTGCAAAGCTGTGGGAGAGATTTTGACAGGTGTGAAGCTCCGCTCACCTAACAACTATGTGGTTGCCAGCAGCTTCACCTGTCAAATTTGGCCCATGAGGCTGATCCTGATTAGGACTTGGCCCACAAATCCAAAAAGGTTCCCCATCCCCAAAATAAAACCACCATTAAGTGTGCAAAAAATAAAAATGCATTCTCCCCCGCCCCAGTCAAATCTTTCAGTTAAATTTCATGTACTATTGGAAAAAACTATTATTTCATAAAACACAAGTGTTGGAAGGGACCCTGAGAGTCATCTAGTCCTATCCCTTGTAATGCAGGATTCTCAACTAGATCATGGATGAGAGCTGGCCACCTAAACTCTGCTTTAAAACCTTCAATGAAGGAGAGTCCATCACCTCCCAAGGGAGACTACTACTGAACAGTTCTTACTGTCAGAAACTTCTTTCTGATGTTTAGTCAGACTCTCCTTTCTTGTAACTTGAATCTATTGGTTCAGGTACTAGTCTCCAGAGAAGGGGCTTGCTCTATCTTCCATGTATCATATCTCCTCTCGGTCTCCTCTTTAAACTACACAATCAGCTGGTGCAAGGCTAAACCAGAGATGAGAAACCCATGGCCCTCTAGATGTTGTCCAACAATTCCTCCCATCACCCCTGCCCACTGGAAATGCTGGTGGTAGGTCCAGCAACATGTGAAGGCCACAAGCTTCTCACCTCCAGGCTAAACAACCCAACCCACGTGCTCTCAGATACAAACACTCAACATTCCTTAAATCAAACAAAGGTCCTGAATTTTTCAATAAAAATAAATAAAAACTCTGGATACTGGAAATGGAAAATTTATTCTGATCACAAAAAAGTGACACGATCAATTCGTCAATGCTCATCATCAATATTGCTCCCCCCCCCCAAATTCGAGGTGACACTTCAGAGGGAAGGATCAGAAGGGGATCAGTAGCATCTTGGCACACAGTCACTGGCAGTAGTATGATCAAAGGCGTTAGCAAGAGGCAGCCATCTGAAGAGGTGTCAGGCAAGCGAATGAACCTTGTAAAAGACCAGGTGGGAACCAGCTGTTAATGCTGCATGCCCTATTTCAATAAGTATTCTGTCATTTGTTATTAGATTAGTTTGGCATGTTTGATTTAAATGACAGTCCTATAACTTGTATCCTTTTTAAAAAAATTATCATTGCTAAACTTGTCAGGTGGAAGCTTCCTGTTAAATAATAGGAAATGACAACAGCAGTTCATTAAAAAAATACTCAAGTTTACAGAGGAACCATTCAAGGGTTATTGAGTAAATGTCCAAAGAGTTGGGGGTAGGGGGAGAGAGAAAAGGGAAGATCCAGGTCAACTCTTTAGGCTTTACTCAACAACCCTTGGATACAAGTTATAGGACTGCCATTTAAATCAAATACTGTAAGCCAAACTAACCCCAAAATCACTGGGCCATTTCTTCAACAGTGCAAAAACTGAAATAGTACACATTATCCGCGAGGAGACACCTACACAAAGAAACCTGGCAGTTAAGCATTTTCTAGGTGAGTGAACACATCTGCATGAACAGCAGGCTCACAAAGAAACACAGATGTGTACATTTAAAAAGAATGGAATGAGGAGACCAGAAGCAAATCATTTGCCATGTCTTCATATTTATAGATTGCTGGTGGTACACAAGTAGTTCTTGGTCAAGGTTGGACTGAGGAAACTACATGCACTCTAATAAACTGACCTTTACTGACCTTTTATTTTATATATTTTTAGGACCAAGTGTAAAAAAAAAGTAATTATTTCCAAAAACACACTCCACCAGTAATTCCACAACTAGAAATCTGGAAAGAAATGTGATATTTCACGGAGAGATAAGCACATGGTATTTGACTAATTAAAGGTAAAGGGACCCCTGACCATTAGGTCCAGTCGTGTCCGACTCTGGGGTTGTGGCACTCATCTTGCTTTATTGGCCGAGGGAGCCGGCGTACAGCTTCCGGGTCATGTGGCCAGCATGACTAAGCCGCTTCTGGCGAAGCAGAGCAGCGCACGGAAACGCCGTTTACCTTCCCGCCGGAGCGATAGCTATTTATCTACTTGCACTTCGTGCTTTCGAACTGCTAGGTTGGCAGGAGCAGGGACCGAGCAACGGGAGCTCACCCCATCGCGGGGTTCGAACCACCAACCTTCTGATCGGCAAGCCCTAGGCTCTGTGGTTTAACCCACAGCGCCACCCGCGTCCCATATTTGACTAATTAGGCTGCTCTTAAAACTTTCCGAGAAGCCACTATTAGAACTTTCTCCTTTCACACAAATAAAGAATTTGCAGCAAACAGTAGGTTCATGCAAGAAGCAGTTGCCATCACTTCTTGCAATCCTTTTTCATCATTAGGCCTGCGGCATCTTTGCACTCTTACATAAGAATTAAATCCCACTGAACCTAAGAGGACTTACTTCTGAGATATTTTATTGTTAACACCTTTTTTATTGTTAACACAGTCATGTTGCCTCAGCTGCACTGAACAATATGTGGAAAAGCAAGCTAGAATATATATGGAGTCAGGTGTGTAAATTTCATTAAGGGTCTCCCAAGCACCCGCAGCCCCAACAATTCAAGCACTGGCATTGAGCATGTAACGTAGCTTTTTCTTATTCAAAAGCATTTTTTCTTTGGTTTCCTTTTTATTTTTCCTAACAGGTCACTCAAAAAGCAGTCCAAGTCTGCAGCTCTACTCATGGAACAGACTTCTGTGGGCACAACAGAATTTCCTCCCCTGTGCACACTCAAGATCAGCTCCAGAGGGCTGGGGGACCCTCCAGATCAGATTTTGGAAGCACACAGACAAGCAAAGAAGAAGAAACAGAAGTCGCAGTGTGCAAGCAAGACTTAGCTCAGGCAGGACTTTGGAAAGAGGCCCCCAGCTGCAATCCTATGCACACTTTCTTTAGAGAAAGTCCCAGTGAACTTAGTTGCCCTTCCTTTGCGGTAAGCAGATATATTATTACACATTCTTATTCCTACATTATCTGTGATAAACCATGTGTAAACTAATTAAATCTTTAGATAAAGTGTACAAATTTCATTTTTAAAAAAAGTCTAGGGAAAGTTCCTGCGTTAACAGACTACAAACTGAAAATCTGGATAAAAATATTACACCCATTCATTAAATAGCTTTTGAAAATAACTTTTTGAAACTGACATTTTGCCACCAAAAGCAGATGCAGCAGACAATCACAGAGGTGAGATGGGGGTCCTTATTTTGGAGAGCGAAAATATGTAATTTCAAAGACTTAATTATTTTTAATTACATAGTAGGCGATAAAGTGGCGTTCCAGAAATTAGATTTCTGCAAGAAAAATATGAGACTATTTTGAGAACAGTTTGGGGCAACAAAATCTAAATGCAGAATGCAAGAGTAAAATGAAATAGAAGTTACAGCTACCTATGCAAAAAGCAAAGACTCCTTCTCACATTAACTTCAGTGGTTGGACTGGGTGGTGACACTCAAGAGTCCCTGACAACTCTACAATTCTATAATTCTCTGACTGCTGTTTCTTCTTCCCAGTCTGAGACTAGTGGCAGATATACCAGGTTCAATCAAGGCAAGGGGTTATGGAGGCTGGTCTGTTTGAAAGGGGCACACCACACTGCCATTTTTTTGGGCCAGAAATGCTCACACATTCCTTTTCAAAGAGGAAATAATTGCAAGATACTGGTGGATCTCCCAACAGTAAACTAACACTCCACTGCCGTTGTTCTTATATAAATCTTACAACAGCAGGAACACTTGGAACAGCAGACCAGGTGCAAGCCTGCCATTGTGATGAACACCTAATTTAGAAAAAAAAATTAAGATGCACTTGGGAGAAATTCTATACTGGCTCCTTGCAAGTAGTCTTGCTCCTGAATGGGGTTTGGATCTGCCATAATTTTACGCCAGCTTAATTTACGCCAGCTTCTTGTGTATAGGATTACTCCCTTGAATGTATGAAATGGTTTAATCTAGTGTGCATCTTTTGAAAACTGCAAATAATAGCTACTGCCTCCCCCACCCCAGACTTCAGTAGGTGATGGCGTGAAGTTTGATCCATTCCACCCATCACGGTTCCAGCAAAAATTGCTCCTCTGGAACTGCTATTTTAATCAGAAAGCAACCCCTTCCTTCCTAACGCAAATAGCACTTGCCTATCAACCATATTTGTTGGGACGAGACAGGGAATAAACTTTGCTTCATCATCTGGTACAGTTCTTTCAGGGGCTGTTATTTGCAGTTTTTAAAAGATACACCTGTCATTGAGCAGTGTTTTTAATGTCACATATAGCTTGGGACTTTATAAACATTGTTGATGAGTGCTCACAAAGCCAGGAGCCAAAACACTTATCCTATGTTCCAGCATTTCTGATTTCCCGATAACAACTTCAGGCGTGTGCGTTATTATCTGAAGCATTCAAATCTGAATCAACAGCTGCTGAGAGTGATTCAGAAAGCACTTCTGCTCTTTTGTATTTGATGGTAACATTTGAGAGAGGGGAGACAACCCCCTTCCTTAGATATTTCTCGGCCCAACTGCTATTTAGAACTTTCATTTATACAGGGACGTTTCGTATTTCAAGTATGCAGACAATCTTTAACAGAAGCACAAAAACAAAGTTATTTGGCGATTTAAAGACTGAATTTCCTCTCATCAATGACCAAAGCAAGTTTTAGGACCTCTCTTGTTAAGGACTTGGCTCTCAAAAGATGCAAGTTTCCTTAACATTAAACGGTGCTACTGAACACTCAGAATGAAAAGCTGTTTTATTCACAGGAGCACCTCGTTTGGTGTTTATACTGTATAAATGATACTAACGTTTAGTAGCATTTTCCCCCTACTGGTTTCCAGTTGCAACTACTCGTTTCAGACTAGTGTCCCCTTCCATGGCATCAGAAAGTGATGTACAGAGTATGTATAAGAATATCAAGGTCCAACAAGGCAGCGACAAAGACAGCCTGAAATCAGAGGAGAAACCCACCTTTTGAGATGCGTGAAGGGAAACAAAAGGAGGGTGAGTTGGTTGGGGATGGTTGAAGCAGTGCTGAAGGAAGAAAACACCAGGAAGGCCACAGAAAGTAAAAGAAAATCAACAACGTAATATATCCTGCTAAGAGAAGAAAAGCAATTGTGGAAATAAAAGTGAGACCTGGTGTCAGCTACAATAAAATGAATAAAAGAGCACTCTCTTCTTTGGAAAAAAAATGCTATGGGAACTGGCCACAACACAGGATGATATTTGAGACACAAGGTTTTGGACCACAGAGCTGTTTTAGTAATTGTATCTCTGTTTGAGATTTATAGATTTGCTTGGGAGTTAAGTTAATGTGAATAAGCAATAGATGCCCAATGTTATTAGGATCCCTTTAACAAAAAAGTTTATCAACTGTATAACAAGAACACCACTTTCTAAGAAATCGCCAACAGGCAACCCACCTGCCAAATCTGGACCCAAAGGCAATTTCAACATAGTCACTGGAAGTCTTACCAAATTTTAATCAATTTAAAATGATAGAATTGTAGAGTTGGAAAGGATCCAATGGTCACCTAGCTGCGCCAACTTACACAATTTCAATCACAAAGAGAAGTAAAACAATGCCAAGTTATAACTAAAGGAACGGATATCTGTTTATTACAAGTCCCCTTTTGGGTGCAATTTGTAAACTTTTATAAACTTGCACATTTGATATTCCACAAAGCTCAATTGGTTAGCGCATGGTGCTGATAACATCAAGGTTGTAGGTTTGATCCCTTTACGGGACAGCTGCATATTCCCACATTGCAGGGGGTTGGATTAGATGAACCTCAGGGTCCCTTTCAATTCTGCATTTCTATGATTATATGAGCTCTATAAATGTGGTGGCCAACTATGACGCCTGACTACATGCAAAGAGACATGTTTGCAGAACAAAACTAAACCCCCTAGCTCACAAGACATGGCAGAAGAACATAATAGGCCTAGATTTTACAGAAGCTGGACATCCCTTATCAAGATTTATCACCCTAGATTAATCCCTGCTAGGGCAGATTATAGCAATAAAAACCAAGATGCACAGTGGCTGGCGATAAAGAGGCCTGCAAGATAAAGCCAGGAATAATCTGTTACCTGTAGAGCATATATATCCTACAGGGCACCTTGACATCCAAGTTGCTGTGCAGAAATTGGGAAGCATTTTACTACCCTAATCCAAGTGTGGCAAAAAAAAGCAGCCTTTTGGAGTCCTACTCATCTTTCCCTGTATCATCTCAGTGGCTTGCTGGAAGGAAGAACAGCATGCTAGGGCAGATGACAGCAATCGTTCTGATGACGCCAAAACATGCTCATATTCAAACTGTCCTAGAAGATGAGTCAACTGTGCTGCAGTTACCGGATATTGATCAGGTCTGCAGCTGAACTATTGCCTCTTAAACTGTACGTTCTGGCAAGCAAGCAGGCAGTTCGTTAAGCAGCAATATAACCCAGGCTGAAGTGCAAAGTTCCGGTAATTCAACATGAAAGACTGCTTCTGTGAGCGTTCCAAAGAGATCAATACATATTCAACCACGAGAGGCATTTACATGATAAAGATGTTAGGAACATCATTATGCCCAAGCATGCCAATTAAGAAGCAACTTCCAAGTAGGGATACAAATCATGATCATCTGTTTCTGGCTTTCAACAGCCGGCATTCATCCCAATCATGCAAAATCTCAATCAAGGTTCTATTCTGCCAGTTAGCAGACAGAAATTCAAAGGCCTCAAAAGGGTGAGCAGGGCTTTTCCTGTACCTTTTAAAGGACCACAATTGCTTTTAGCAACCACACAACTAAAAACCCTAGCTTACCAATTTTAACTCGAAGTGGCAATTTTAAGTTATTTTAATATACTGTTATTCTGTTAGCCCCAATTGATCATATTTTGCCAAAGAGTTAAAAAAAAAAATGCTAGTAGCTTGTTATGATGAGTATTTGCAGGAATGCTTTTTCTTCTAAAAGTCTGTTATTAGTAGACTCACAGTGATGCTCTGTCAGTAAAACCACTCTGTGCGATAGGCAAGGCTAAGAGACAGTACAAAGTCACCCAGTGTATTGCACGACTGGGTGAGGATTTGAACATGGGTCTTCTTAGTCCAAGCCAAGCACTCTAACCCTTAATTGCTTCTTACAGAAAGCTGAAGCTGGACTCTCGACACAATTTCTTTACTTAGTATATCAAAAGGAACAACCACCACCCAGTTGTAAAACACAACCTTTGTGCATAAAAGGCCCCGGGATCTTCATTAAAAGTCCAGGTAGCAAGGCTGGTAAAGAGAGAGATGCTGGAGAGATCCTGCTGCCATTTAGCACACATGTACCCACCATCTGACAACATGTAGCAATGTCCTATGCTCATACATTTAAATGTTCTTAATACTGTTCAGCCTTTTGGCCATTTCTGGCACTAACTGTTATACAACTTTTTCAGTGGAGTAGTTCCAACTCTGTCAAGTTGATTTCGAAGGTTCTCTGTTCATCTTCCTCCTACTATACCCGTAATAATTTTAGAGGACAAACGTTTTCATTACCCCACCCCACGTGAAGTAACCCTCCAAACCTCCAAGCCACTATCTAAACTTACCAACATACTGTTAGGGCTGTTTTCTTGAATCTTGGAGTCTTCTAATGCAACTTGCCACAAGCCAGCATCCAGTAGTCTACATCCTACAGAACAGAAATACAATGTTCAGTGCCGGTTGTCTGTCTTTAAAGTACCCGCGCAAATATATTTGTGCAGATCTCAAGATACAGCAAATTTAAAAGTGTAAAATTGCATCATCTGTCTTGCTTCTGTCAGGCCACATGCTAAAGATGCATTACCCATCTACCAGTTGTTGAAAATGTCCCTAGGCCAAACCCCAGGTAATTTCACATCGTTTTTAAAATAATAAGACTCGATGAATAGCTCAATTGGTTAGAGTGCTGTGCTTATCCGCCAAGGTTGCAGGTTCGATTCCCATATGGGACAGATGGACATTTCTGCATTGCAGGAGATTTTGAACTAAATGGTTCTCAGGATCCCTTCCAACTCTACAATTCTATGATTTGCAAATACGTAATTAATTTCTTTAAGGATGGATAAGATCAAACTTATCCATCCTTAAAGAAATCAGCCCTGAGTGTTCACTGGAAGGGCAGATCCTGAAGTTGAGGCTCCAGTACTTTGACCACCTCATGAGAAGAGAAGAATCCCTAGACCCTGATGTTGGGAAAGATGGAGGGCACAAGGAGAAGGGGAGGACAGAGGATGAGATGGTTGGACAGGGTTCTCGAAGCGACTGGCATGAGTTTGGCCAAACTGCGGGAGGCAGTGGAGGATAGGGGTGCCTAGCGTGCTCTGGTCCATGGGGTCACGAAGAGTCGGACACGACTGAACAACAACAAATTTATTTCTGCAACATTTTATACCCAGTCTTTCTTCAACAAGCAGCAAAGTTAAAACAGTAACGTAATCGCAGTTACAATTTCACAATTCAATATAATAAAGCAGCCATAAAAGCACTAAAATTTAAAAATAGAAAGCACCCTCCTATTTAAAAAAAGAGAACAATTATTTATGTCCCTTTCTGGAAATGGAATGCTTTGACCATCCTATGGGAAGCCATTAGAGAGGAAATAGGATAAGCATCCCTTAGGAAGAAAATCCAGGACTGGAAACAACCAGGGGGAAAGCTCTCTCTGTGGTCCCAGCTGGGTACAATTCTCAGGATAATGGGACACATAGGGGGGCCTCAGACCATTACCTCAATGGGCAGGCAGGTTCATAACTTGCTTAGGATGGGGGCATCTTGGGAGAACATCCCATTTTATGCTGGAGTCTAACCATCAACTATCTAAATGTTAGACAATAAAAGCAAGCAAAGAACCCACCGGTGAGCAGGCTTCCTTGCAGACAGCTTTATCAAGCTCTCCTGTTTAAAATCTGGTCTTTTCCTTTTTAAAATCTAGGTATCGTGTTACTCTAGAGTAGCTATTCACCAACCTGGTGCCCTCCAGATGTTTTGGATTACAACCCCCATCAGCCCCCAGATGACCGAATCAAGTCTTAAATTTGTTTTAATACCTTCCTGTGCGTATCTGGGCACAATTCAAAGCATGGCCAATGTTTCTGTTGTTGTTTTAAAGGAACTGTAAAACTAAATCTGAACTTAATACAAACATAAAGTATCCTTCAATTTACGGCCTTCTTAAAACGTGTGAAATCTGTTTTACTTTGTAAAGAAACGATTGGAAGGAAAACATCCTTGTCAGTCATTATACAAGCAATGTTATCATTTTATAACATAGAGAGGGAAATAAATATTTTAAGAGGTTTAATAAAGGACACCCACAGAGATGACCTTAAAAGGAATTCCAGGAAGACTCGTTTGCAAACACAAATAAGTAATGGGTTTGTTTTGCTTTTTAATAATCTGCTTTAAAATGTAGAAATGTTTTGATTTTGAGGTTAATGAAGTTAATTATTCTGCTTTTTAAAAACGGGAAGGTCAAACAGCATTGTTTTGGGGAAACCAAAAATAGCTTTCCTGAATGTAAACAATGTGCAAAGAAAGCAATGCACACAGCCCAGTAGCACAGGTTCAGATCCTTGAGTCTGGTGAGCTGCTCACATGTGTTTGTCTGTTGCAGCCTTTACTCCCTATACAAACTTCTCACTTCCCTTTCAGACAGCTGATCTGTTGACAAGGGGGGGGGGAGAAAGAAAGCTAGCCTGTGTATAATTCGATTTGTGCATATTATGTTACACAGCTTAAGAAACAGCTACATTTATTATTAATATTTAACTTTGAGGTATGTAAGTAGCTAACATTTGCATTTCTTCTCCTGTTCATATGCTAAGCAATAGTGCAGTTCCTGTTGCAGAATAGATGTGTGTGCCTTTTAATCCTAAACACAAGGTGGGTAGTAGAACAGTCTAGGTCTGAGACACTTGGAGGCTCAATGCTGGGCCTCTTATACTGAAGGTGTAGCAGGTCAATCTATATACCAGGGGTGGCCAACTCCCAAGAGACTGCGATCTACTCACGGACTTAAAGACTGGCAGTGATCTACTCCCTTTTGGGGGGTTCAGGTCAAAGTTGTTGAGGAGGAAAGCCCTAGTTTTTGGGGGGTACAGGGCAATAATATTTAGGGGAGCCAAACTTCTTGAGCTTCTTTGGGGGGAAGCCAGTGATCTACCACAGACACCTAGTGATCTACCGGTAGATCACGATCTACCTGTTGGACGTGCCTGCTATATACAATCTAGTGTAAAACAAAAAACAACTGAGGTAGGGGAACCAACTTTTTCCCATGGCTTCTAAATTTCCCCTCTGCCAGCATGTTTGCTGTCATGCCAACAATGGCTTCTGTAATATTATGCACCAAATGCTGTGCCACATCATGATACATGACACCACCAAACCTAACCACCAGCCTACTCAAAAGGTCACATGAATCGGGATAGCAAAATTCCACCATGCAATTCTGTGGCGATGCCACACAAATCCCACAAGGAAAACTTGTAAGCAAAGCAGCAGAGAAGATGGCAAAAGTCGTAGCAGATAAAGGGGAAGGTCTTGAGGGATAGCCTGGTCTGTACAGCACGAGACTCTTAATCCCGGGGTCATGGGTTCAAGCCCCACATTGGACAAAAAGGCACCTGCATTGCAGGGGGTTGGACTAGATGACCCTCATGGTCTATACAATTCTGTGATTCTATGGAAAAGCTAAAAGAGAGAAAGCCCATTTGCAAACTACAAACAGTTTTGAAAGGGAAAGACGTATTTCAGCTTAACTCTAAATTGTATTTTGGCATGTTTTATTTTGTGTCTTGTCCCTCAGTGCTGGTTTCGCTTATTCTCTACTTTAGCCTTCTTCAGGTAGTATTCTGAGGAATTTCCTCACAAGCTAATCAGGACTCAAATACTTAGTCATAAACTTTAATTTCGGTGGGTTCACTCAGTGTAAAATTTAGTTGAATATCACTCTTAAAAAAAAAAGTTGTCGACTCAATCACTCCTTCCATTCTTGCATCTTTCATTCACCTTCCGTTCTTTCAAAACACAATGAAGTTCCCCAGCTGCCTTACTCATAGGGGATTTAAAAAAAAAAACGCCTCAGAGGAAATTTTGGACATGGAATAGAAATGCTGCCTAGGTCACTGATCATTAATATTTTGTTTTCCTTTAATATTTCTAACTTTCACTTCCATGTAAACTCAATTACCATTACTTGGGAACAAGATTAACCACAGATTCTGCTGCAATATGGGCACACAGATTACAAAGAACAAGGCCCTATCTAATGAATGTTGTAAAATTACAAGGAATTCTGGGCACTACTTCACTCTTTCTTCAAATGTCTCCCTCAAAAACTATTTATTCCATGAAGCCCTTGCACAGCCCTCTCCGGTCCTCCTTTTATCATCTCCACTCCTATCAAAACACCAGACTGCAAGCTCCTTGGGACAGAGCCCTGTATCTTTTTTGCTTATGTTCCAAAGCTTCATGTCCCAAGTAAATAAACTTCTATGCAGTATTGCTAAGGTATTAAGTCATGTCTTGGAGGTTTTCCAGTTATGCTCATGTGCAGCATTAGGGCCAAACTTGTGCTTCTCCAAAAGGGAATCAGCTTACAGTCGATTGTGAGTTGTGCCATGTGCCAGCACAGGATGACAAATCTGGCAGGAACATACAATCTTGAAAATTTTAAGGTGGTTTAGCCTTCATGGTCAAGGAGAAAGCTTGAAGATGCAGAAGTAATTGCTTAGAAAACAGAGAAAAGCCAAATAGACATTTGCTGTCAATAACCTTTGAGTTATATGGCTTTTAATTTATATGAGCTCCATCACCTATAACACAACCCATTTCTTCCTTCACACCACCTCTGTCCTTAACTCAATGTCCAAATTTTGCAGCAACTAGGCCCCGAGATGAAACCCAATTACAAATATATCACGGTTTTTACAAAGCTAGTGATCTGAAGCTACACCACTCACCCATGATCTAAAAGGCCAAATTCCACCTCAGCCGTTATGAACTCTCAAAGCGATTTTGGGCTACACGGTCTTATTTTGTCACCTGCAAAATCTGAAAAATATACCTCATACGATTATGATGACCAAGGCTTTCTAAAGCACTTCGCACAGTGCAAGTTCTGCATAAACAACTTTTTAACCACGTGCATCGTCGAACCTGCATGCAATATTTGAATTATGGCAGACAAGATGTCGAGTGCCCTGTTGTACAAAACAAATGCATTAGTATTGGCGTTTTTAAAATTCCACTGATCACCAGAGACAAGCCCTCACTTAAGGATAAAGACACATGTAGATCACGAGCAGGTTGTGATAGGATGATCACATGCAACACTTGCTCGTTCTCCTTCTAGCTTTAAGAACCAACACTAACTGCAGGGAGGAAGAGAGTCCTGCATTTTGTACCCAGAGTGCTGTACAAATAGTTCTCACTCTCCCATCTGTCAAGAGCTATTGACCAACTAGATGGGAGAATGAGCACATCACAAATGCTGTTTTGTGTTAAACAAGGCAGTACTATGAAGTGCAAGCATGCAACCATCGCCCTCAGCCCTAGAGAACGCTTTGAACAATCCCTTTAAAAAAAACAAAAAAACAACCAGCAGAAGTGTAACTGGCAGGAATGGTAACACAACGAAGAGAAGAACAACAACAGCAAACGATACAGGTTGCGGCTGAGCAACCCAGAATAAATTACTGCAAAGTTGCACAACCCACCCATGCCTCTCCTCCCACATCTATGGAAACATGGCATTGCCCCTGCAATTTATCCTAGCATTTGAGAGATAAAGGCTGCAATTAAATATGTACCTAACACTAAGACTTGCCAACTTTCACATGAGAGCTGGCCCAATTTATTAACTCCCACTAAAAGCAAAAGATTAAAGCAGTTGTGAGCCAAGTGGTTTGGGAACTCACACAGGCTTGAAGAATATTCAAGAAGTGAAGTCACCCCTTTTGTTGAACCCTCTTATCTCCCAAGTGCCTCATCCAATTTACCTCAAGTATTCCAGAAACATTCTAGAATAAATATTACACAAGGTTTCAGGCAGCAAATGGGGAGTGAGCAGGGAAGGGTGGGAATAGATGGAAATTGGAACAGAAAGAATTTCTGACCCACAAGTACCTATCAACTCTGATTGCATTCATATAAACCTAGAGACAGAGAACTAGAAAATTGCAGAAGGACTTCAAGAAGGTTCACAACACATTAAGCTCCACCCCACATTCTTCAATTCTCCCTAAAAAGATTTAAGATAGACTTCAAGTCGGATAGAAATACCTCCTAGAGTTCACGTTTTCTTTCTCCAAAGTAAACACCTGGTTACTACCCGGAATGTTGTCACTAATGTTAAATTGCTTACAAACGTTCATCTATACAGTATAGAATTGAGTTTAGAAAATCCAGTGGCGTGGGGTGGAAAAAAAATTCTTGTGCTTTATTTTCCTATGCAGAAATTCTGTTTTTGTAAGCTCATTTGCAGAAAATGAACGGATGCCAATTGCAAATACAATACTAGACAAGCTTGGAATGTAATACTTTTTTGCTTTGTCTAATAAATAGGCTACCTGTACAAGCAAACTGATCATGCTAAATTAGATCACACTCCAGCATGTAAGAATATTTTCTTATGCCAACTGATTTTTTTTCCAATGAACGCTATCCTAATGCAAAAAAATAAATAAATCTCAGTTAAGTCTTCCCGTCCCGTCCTGTCCCCCAGAAAATCCACATCACTGTGCTTTAATATATTGCTGCCTCTTGAAGAAAGCTGGAGTTGTTGCATTTTTAAGACAGGACTGTGTGAGATGTGCCCAGGACAGGGTAAATTTTGAAAGCAGGCATTGAAAAAAGACGCTTGGCAACAACTCCCTGGTAACTGTCAACTGGAGGAACTCCTTGAACACTGCACAGAAAGTGGCAAATTTCTAGGACTTAAGCACTCTGACATCCTCATCTTTCTCCTCTTCAGCTTGGAAGAAACTGTTTGCCGCTTTCCCTTCTATTGCCATCTGTCCCACTGACCACCTTCCCTAAGTTTTCTTCAGATTCTCTCTGTGACGTTGGTGTTCCACATTTCCCCCCAGAAATGAGCATGTTTATTTTACTTGCATTTAGCAAACAGGACTGCAATTTGCAGTTGGAACCCATTGTTACGAATTAACTTATGAAACGGAAAAGCTTTGACAGGAAAAATAAAAGATATATCTCCACCCCACAATAAGCTAGAGCAATAGTGTCAATCCCCAACAAGTAATTAGCTGATTGATTTAACCTCTGGGCTGTTCCCCATACAACTCTGGTTTGAAAGAAGCCAATTTTAGGATTCATTCACACAAGCATTAACTCTGAGAAATGTCAGTATTTGGAATTTGCTCATGGAAGTGCCACAATAAAGGATTCCCTAGAGCAGCTGAAATTACAGCTCTGTGAAGTACTTTGAAGTGCTCTGGGGGGTATTTTACTGTGCAACAGGTGCAAACATACTTCGCGCAGTGAAGTGGCCACACCTGAGGGGCAGCAAGAGAGGGAGAAAGAATTCTCTCTGCTCCCCGTATAGGAGATGGTTGCTAAGGCAGAGTCCCAGCCACTGCTTCATCCACCTACGGGGAGGGCCATCGACATAGCCAAACACTGCTCCTTATATTTCAGGAGGGCTTATGCTCTGTCTTCTCCTGGAAACCAATACAAGAAACAGTAGATGAGAGAGACTGTACAGATTCTTCTACATTTGCCCTCCCTTCCCCACAACTGCATGGCAGTATTTATTCTTAAGACATGAACAGGTATTTCACTCTAGTACAACTATTGTTTTAATATGGTGGTGTATGTAGATATGCGGGTGGCGCTGTGGGTTAAACCACAGAGCCTAGGGCTTGCTGATCAGAAGGTCGGCGGTTCGAATCCCCACGACGGGGTGAGCTCCTGTTGCTCGGTCCCAGCTCCTGCCAACCTAGCAGTTCGAAAGCACGTCAAAGTGCAAGTAGATAAATAGGTACCGCTCTGGCGGGAAGGTAAACAGTGTTTCCGCGCGCTGCTCTGGTCCACCAGAAGCGGCTTAGTCATGCTGGCCACATGACCAGGAAGCTGTACGCCGGCTCCCTCGGCCAGTAACGCGAGATGAGTGCCGCAACCCCAGAGTCGTCCGTGACTAGACCTAATGGTCAGGGGTCCCTTTAACTATCTAGATGTCACCTGAGAACAACCTGAAAGCTGAACTTTTCTCCTCCTACCACACACTGTTCTAGAAACACTGTATGCATGGATAACACTTTCAAAGTGTTTCACTTACGCATGTATATAATCTAAGGCAGAAATGAGGAACCTCCAACCCTCAGGCCAATCCTGTCCCACCAGGAGCCCAACTTCAACCACCAGGCTATCTCCCCAAAACTATGCTCATTCACCCATTGGCTGACATCACTCATGATGTCACCTAATAGGCACTAGATAATTGTTAAATCCTGCAATGGCTGGGTACGTGTTCCCAGAAGTGCACAGCCAAACTGAGCAGGAATGAATCCCCACTCATCAGCTGAGGAGCAGGGTTCAATCCTGCTCAATTTGGCTGGTTTCCATGCAAACATCTTCCTGTTTCAAGGAAATGGGCTTCCTCTACATCATTTAGGCAGTTTTCCATGAAAGCCTGCATTTGATCCCCTGCCAAAATAGCAGGACCCTCCCATTTTTAGCAGGAGATTCCAAACAGCATCCTTCCGGATTCAGAAAGAGAAATGCATCAAAATCAGCTAAAATGGAGGGTTTTTTTCTTCTTTTAACCACTGTTTCAGCAGGGGATTCTATGCAACTCTCTGCTAAAATGAAGGAACAACCCCTCCCTTTTAGCAGCCCGCAAGGTGCTTATAAGTCCCAACTCGGGGAGTTCAAAGTACTTCAGCACATGACGTCACTGTGATGCCCTGCGAGCCACACATTGGCAGCCTTGCACACCTGCCGGATTTGGTCAGAGAAGCTGATCCTGATAATGGTCTGGCCCACGTAGACAAAACAGGTTCCCTACCCCGGTCTAGCCTGTACCCAAACTCCCATTTCCACACAACCCAACTGTAACTGCTGCAACCTGTCCAACACAGGAGATAAAGGAACAGCACATTCTCCATAATGTTCAGTATGAGGGAAATCCCGATCTCAGGGCTGCTTGGAAGGCTGCAGGTGGGATAGGATGGAAAACTCTATTACATAACTACTTCCTCATACTCATGATGCACATACAAATATCCCGACAGGCACTACCACTGAGAATATGTCTCACAGCAACACTATCTTTACTCCCAACAAGTTAACCATCTCCTCAGATTTGAAAGGGACTTACAACATGACATACCTTAAATGAAGAACTGTGTATCGTACTGCAAGAGATTGTGTACTTGTTCCAGATCTCAGGGGTGAAAAGATGTGCAAAAAAAAAAGGCCAATGTGAATAAAACCTCAAGGTTTTGAGAAAAGATGCTTGTCCCACTTGCTATAGAGAACGCAAACATATTTAGGCTAGTGACCTCCACAAACCCACTAAGGTCATAAGATCTGGAATAATCTGCTGAGTTACTGCTTCTTTCCCACACTTCAATATGTGGACAGCAGCTATGAAACTGGTGACATATTTTCCAGGAGCACATTAACACACCACAGACAGAGCTTAATTTTTAACCCAGTTTGTTAAAAGGCCAATGGAATCTCCACTTTTTGCTTTCAATACCCCTTCTGAGGTTATGCCTTCCCTCATGTGACATGTTATTAGAGCAAGCGAACTCAACTCCACTGTGTTAAGTCCAAACTGTTCGGGAAGGTAAAAGGGAAAGCGGTGCCATCTCTCAGCCTCCCCACAACTTCTTACAAACAGCTAAGGCAGCCCCCCCCCAAAAAAAAGAAAAGGTGAGCAGCCTACGAAGAGCCCCACCCATATGAGGATAATTTTAGCAAAACCAAAATAATTCTAGTCCTTGGGAATTGTGGGGCTGAGAGAGGGAGGAATCGGGCCAGAAAACTGATATTTTATATAGCAGCTAATTGAGCTAATTGTGTCCATTTTTATTCAAAACAACAAAACTGGATAAGCCTCCTGAGGAAAGCAGCTGGGAGGAAGAATTCTCTACCCTGATGTCAAAATGCTAAGAAGTTCGCTTTTCATTACTTTGTGGAGTTTTGCCATCACCAGCATTCTTTACTGCTGTTCTGCAAAACGAGACAGGGTGGGAAAGCATTGAGTAAGCATGCTGACAAGTCTGGCAGGTTCAATTAAGACTGTGCTGTGATGAGCTATCGGCTGATGGCAGAGAAGTCATCCTATGACTACAGCAATTTACATCTGTTCTCATTCTAGAGGTTTCACACTTATTCCGAACAACCATCTACTTAGGTGTACATGTGATTTCTCCATTTAGCTCTGTAAAAACACACACACACAATATAAATACAGTGGTTTCCTGATACAAAGCATCAACTGCTCATATAGTGAACAGGCAACATCCACATCTCAGATGCACAACTGTCAATCACCGCAGGCCTGGGTGCAGTACATCAAAATGAAGTAATTTCAATGAACCACAATTTTTATTTTAAAAAAAAAATCCTGAGCAGCAATGCTGCATCAGCAGTCGCTCAGATTCTCCCTAAGAAGTGTACTGTCAGCAGAAAGTTTCAGAAAGCAGAACCCAAGTTTCCAGCTCATGAGCAACCTCCTGTTGCTATACGCTACAGCTCCCGAGACTTCTCGTCTCATTCTTGCTTGCTCGCACAAACTCCCCTTTCCTTCAATCCAACGCTGCTTGCAATGCCCATGAAGAAAAATATCTGCTGTTTTAGTCCCAGTCCCTCCCTATCAGACATCATGGGCTGTGTGTGTGTGTGTGTGTGTATATATACACACACACAGTCCGTACAACATCACCCATCAACAATCTTAAAGAAGTGGCAAGCCTAGCTAAGGAAAGCAGATAGATAAACAGGGAAGTGAAGAGTGTTACACAAAACTGTCACTTGATACCCGTCTTTTATAGAAACTATTTTGCTGGGAAGCTTGAGGGAAACACTCCGGATATCCCCTGCCCCACTTCCTCAATTCTACGGAGAAAGGGAAAGTTGTGCTCTCTTTCCCCAAACACCCAGTTGCCCCCTAAAGGACTACTAAAGTGTCAAACAGCAATCACCAAACCAGGGTGCTCCAAAAATATAATCAAAGCAAATCAGAGCTGCCTTCCTATACAGTACAGCTGCCCTAACAGGGAAGACCTCTCAGGGCAAAAACGACAGAACTCTTTTGCGTCTTGTATCACCAACTCTTCCAACCCATCTGTGACATTCCTCCCTAAAGGAATCTTGACAGCAAAGCAGGGAAAAACATATTTATCTCCCCACTGCATCACCCAACGTAACCAGAAAAGGACCCTGCAAGGCATGCAGAGGTCAAGGCATGCATATATATATTTTTGTGTGTGTGCAAGCTTCCCCATAACATATGGAACAGAGACCCTTTTTCAAACAGCACCCTTCCTTTTTGTACCAGTTCACTTTTCAGCAAGCTCTCTCTCCCCCCCCCCCCCACTTCACATTCCCTTGGCATCCTCAATGCCAAGAAACACTGCAAGGAGGAAGCTTGTCAACTTAGGTAGGAGCAGTAGTTTGGGACGTGGAGTGGAGAGAGACAAGCACAGGACTGTTAGTACTTCTGCCAGGACACTTGGGACAGATGTGGGGGCACTCTAGCATGGTGCCCGCCCTATTAAAAAAAAATAATAAACAACCCGCAAAAAAAAAGCAGAGAGATTTCTTTGGGGAGACGAATATAGGTGTGTTTCAATGTGGGGTTTTCTTTTCTTTTGGAGAAGTACCAAAAAAGGGGGGCAGCTTCCTGCTTTGGACCCCATAAGAGGGGGGGGGGCAGGACTACATAGGTCTGAGGCACACAGACCACGAGGAGGGCTGGCACCTTAGGGTGGTTATGCGTGCGTTGGGGGGGGGGGGAGGGACACATTACATGAGGGGAAGCAGAGACTTCCCAATTTAACTCTAGGGGCACCTGAGGGCAGGAGGAGAAGAACAGGGGTCACCCCTACTTTGGGGTGGGGTGGCTGTTGCTGGGTTTTATTTTTATTTTATTTTTTTGCATAAGTGCCAGAAAAAAGAGGGGGGCAGTTTCTGCGTTTGACCCCAATGGGGAAAGGGGGGGGGAGAAAACTATAGGAAACATAGGGGGACAGCCAGAAGCACCTAAGACTGTGAGGAGAGCTGGCACCTTTGGGTGCTTAACTGTGTATGTTGATTTGTGGGTGGGGGGGCACACATTACATGAGGGGAACCAGAGGCTTCCCCCCCCCACCCTGCACGTCACCCCTATAAGTTCAGGGGCTCCTGAGGAGAAGGAATGAGAAAAGGGTACAGGGTGGGCAGAGGGGGGGGCACCTCTTCTATGCCCCCCACAAGCCCCCCCCAAGTGAGGAAGGGGGCGTGGCCACGGGGAACAGCGCGCCCCAATCCTCCTCCTCCCCCCCCCGCCCGTACCTGCTGTGGGGGTGGGGGGTTGCGGGGGGGGGCTCGCGCTCTCTCCCCTCCCGCCCAATCCCCCCCCTCCCTCCGCCGCTCCGGCCGCTGCCGCCGCTTCTCCTCGCCTTTAGTTTGACCTTTTTCCGTGCCTCAGCTTTCTCCCCGCCCTCCGGGTCTCTGACGTCAGCGCCCTAGCAACCAATCCCCGCGCTGCCTTCCCTTCCTTCCTTCTCCCTCCCCCCTCCGCGCGCACGCTTCGCCCCGCCCCCTTCCGAGCTCTCGCGCTCGCCCGCCGGTGAGAGAGAGAGAGAGAGAGAGAAGGGGCGTGACGGAATGGGGGGAGAGTCGTTCGTGTAAGCCCACGTGGGCACGCGGGAGCCAATCGAAAGCGCAGACTGGCGATAGGCGCGCTGGGGCGAGAGCGGTTCATGGTTCTGGCCGCGCAGGGGCAAGAAGCGAAAGGGGCGTGGCGTAGGAAGGGCTTCCCTGATTGGAGGAGCGAGATATGGGTGGAGAGAGCGGGGCGGGGCTCGAGGTCCGGGGAATTAAATAAGGAGTTCCCTGTTAGATGAATAGGCTGAGTCGGTGTTTCTTTTTTCTGTTCGTACGTGGGTTTTGTTTGTTTGTTTGTTGCTCTCCGATTTTGACAGTGAGGCGCGCGCTTTGCTGGACATGAGAGAAATGCATGCATTTTCAGAGTAATGCAAAAAAAAAAAATAGTACTAATCTAGATAGATGGATAGGTGCACACATGCGTTTGCAGAGTGATGCGGAAAAATAATAGCACTTGCAAGATAAGTGCACGCATGCATTTTCAGAACAGTGCAAACATAAAAGCACTCGCGCAATATAGGTGCAGACATGCGTTTGTAGATTAATGCAAAAATAACAGTTCTTGCGAAAAGAAATTAGAAACGCATGCACTTGCTTTGAGCTGTGCAAAACCGGCATTGCTTGCTTGAACATTGGATGCGCGACTTTCACTGCGCTCCTAGACAGCGTATCTGCGGCTTAGGCACATAGGCTCCTGCTCGCCTTGCTTAGCGCCTTGACAACGCTCCCGTCCGCCTTGCAGAATGCGGAAAAGTTTGCAACATTCTCGGGGAAGTTTTGCAACTTTCTTAAGGGCGTTGAGCATGTGATGTTGCGTTAAGGTGTTCTCGTGCCTCAAGTATTGAAGCTGATTCCCGTGAGGGGTTGGGGGAGGCAGGATATAAATAATAATAAAATAATAATAATTCAGAAATGCTACTGTGCTAAGCATGCCTACCCATAAATAAATTATATTGAATTCATTGGTGCATACACTGGAGAGTGGGATTAGGATGGCAGCCTAAATTAGTTAAAGTTAAATTTGTCTGTGGCCATGATGCATACCCTGAAGATCAAAGACGGTATGCTCTGCCATCATAGAGTTGGAAGGTACCCCCAATGGTCATCTAGTCCAACCCCCTGCAATGCAGGAATCTCAGCTAAAGCATCCATGACAGATGGCCATCCAACCTCTGGTTAAAAACCTCCAAGGAAGGAGAGTCCACAACCTCGGGGGGGGGGCATTCCACGTTCTAACAGCTCTTACTTTCAGAAAGTTTTTCCGAATGTTTAGTCTGAATCTCTTTCTTGCAGCTTGAAGCCACTGGTTCGAGTCCTGCCCTCCAGAGCAGGAGAAAGCAAGCCTTTGAGATACTTGAAAATGGCTATCGTATCCTCTCAGTCTCCTCTTTTCCAGGCTAAACATACCCAGCTCCTTCATCCATTCCTCTTAAGACTTCCCTTTTCCTTGATCATCTAGTTTGCCCTCCTCTGCACACCTTCCAGCTTGTCAATATCCTTCGTACACAACAGCGAACACCAGCAGG
Source organism: Lacerta agilis (assembly GCF_009819535.1). Lineage (NCBI taxonomy): Eukaryota > Metazoa > Chordata > Lepidosauria > Squamata > Lacertidae > Lacerta > Lacerta agilis. The sequence goes on from NC_046318.1 coordinate 77,566,484, forward strand.
CAATACCGCTACTCCTCCACCATTTCTGCTCATGCATTCTTCTGTTCCCCTGTGAGAACACCGGGGAAGATTTGTTAATGCCAGTGTACTGCCTCAAATTTAATCACTTTACCCATGCGATTTTCTGGCAGGAGGTACTGCAAATGGATTTTTTTTTTTCTGGAATCAAATAACGGCAATGCACACTAAATAAGAGTTATATTCCATTGCTTTTCCAGAAGTTCCTTTTATGTCATGTGAAAGGTCAACCATAATGCAGATATTCACAGTCAGGGAAACGCCAGGACGATGGAATAAACTGCTGTGTGAATCCACCTCTAGCTTAACATGTCCTGCCTAGGCTTCACCCACACTAAACCATTTTCCTATGGATTCCACACTTGTCTCCCACTCTGGTCCTGCCCAGAGTCAAAGCAGCCTTCGGATCCAAAGCGGACTTCATAACTCACGTGGTGGGCAGCATGGCAAACTGCATATTCACCTACCTTTCCACAGGTCTTCCCCCTTTTCACTTCTATGGGGCCCTGGGAGGGGGAGGGGAATGAATACAGTGGGAATTTACTGGTAGGTCTCGTGGGACCTGACCTTTGCTTGAATCGTGCGTTGGTTTTGATCCCGTATAATTTTGACGGCTTGAAGGAGGATCAATCGTTGGATATGCCAACCTGCAAGGCACACACCCAAACTTTGCAACTCCATGCATCGTGATTTTCTTTTCTTTTCTTTTCCTGGCTTCTAAATTATGCACGGTTTCTGATTTTTCTCATGTAGCTTCACCTCACTCAAATCAAAGGCATGCAAATGGCTGTTTCCCTTTGGCTGCTTGCATTCATTAATAATGAAATAAACAAGCACGGTTAACATGTGCAAAACAAATCTTTTCCTAGATAGGCAGGCTGCATTCTGCCTACAGTGTTGTTGGGACGGCTGGAGCGCATGGGCTCTGTCTTCTCCATCGCAAGAGCTATTTAGGGAGGTATCCAATTATTAATGGGAGCGATTGATTTCCCCTGAAGCGAAGAGCCCCTTACTACGCTATTTGGCTAGCTAACCAGACCAAATGCATTATTTCTCTAGAAGAGGCAAAGATGCGATTCTCAGAGGGGAAATGTTGCATTTTGTATTACTCACATTAGTGGAAAGAGAAGGCTGGCCAAAAGCGGCCAGGTGAGATTTGGAGGTTACTGAACTCTGGAGCTTACAACAATTCCGTCCCGTTCAGTCATTCAGTCATTTGGATTTGCAAAGCAGTTTACAAGAACGAAATAAGGTTTATCATTTATATATACGGTATGTTGTTGTTCAGTCGTTCAGTCGTGTCCGACTCTTCGTGACCCCATGGACCAGAGCACGCCAGGCACGCCTATCCTTCACTGCCTCTCGCAGTTTGGTCAGACTCATGTTGGTAGCTTCGAGAACACTGTCCAACCATCTCATCCTCTGTCGTCCCCTTCTCCTTGTGCCCTCCATCTCTCCCAACATCAGGGTCTTTTCAAGGGAGTCTTCTCTTCTCATGAGGTGGCCAAAGTACTGGAGCCTTAACTTCAGGATCTGTCCTAGTGAGCACTCAGGGCTGATTTCTTTGAGAATGGATAGGTTTGATCTTCTTGCAGTCCATGGGACTCTCAAGATTCTCCTCCAGCACCATAGTTCAAAAGCATCAATTCTTCGGCGATCAGCCTTCTTTATGGTCCAGCTCTCACTTCCGTACATTACTACTGGGGAAACCATAGCTTTAACTATACGGACCTTTGTCGGCAAGGTGATGTCTTTGCTTTTTAAGATGCTGTCTAGGTTTGTCATTGCTTTTCTCCCAAGAAGCAGGCGTCTTCTAATTTCGTGACTGCTGTCACCATCTGCAGTGATCATGGAACCCAAGGTATATACGGTATACCTGACATTTATATCCCACCTTTCTCCTCCAAGGAACTCATGGTTGTGTATTTGGTTCTCCGCCTTCCTCATTTAATCCCCAACAACAACCCTGCAAGGTAGGTTAGGCTGAGAGGCAGCTTCTTTATACTATTAAGGACAGATCCTAAAGCTGAGGTTCCAATACTTTGGCCACCTCATGAGAAGAGAAGACTCCCTGGAAAAGACCCTGATGTTGGGAAAGATGGAGGGCACAAGGAGAAGGGGACGACAGAGGAGGAGATGGTTGGACAGTGTTCTCGAAGCAACTAGCATGAGTTTGGCCAAACTGCGGGAGGCAGTGAAGGATAGGGGTGCCTGGCGTGCTCTGGTCCATGGGGTCACGAAGAGTCGGACATGACTAAACAACTAAACAACAACAAGAAACTGCCAGATAGTTCAGTTGCATTGCAGGAATAGATTATTCTGCTCTACAATTATATGATTCATTTAGCAGGGGGTGCTGATGCAAACCTTCCTGAATTCCTTGCTTTGCTTTGTGGCAGGCTTTCCATGCAAACCCCATTCCTGTGTTGAATCCTGTTGAACTGAGCAAGATTTCACCCCCAGCTTATCAGCCAACCAGCAGAGAGTTAAATCCTGCTAGTTTGCTTGTGGAAACAGGCAAACGGTGGTTATGCAGGATTTAACCCCGCTTCCCTTCACCATCACTTGGCACCACAAGTAACACCATCTGATTGGCAAGTGGGTGTGGTTTGGAGAAAATGCCATTGTGGGCTCTCTCAGACCCCCGGGGCAGGACTAAGTTGCAGACAGGTCGAAGGTCACCTATCCCTGTGCTCAGGGATATATCTGCCATGGATTCTTTAGTTGAGATTCCGGTATGGCAATGTTGGACTTGATTACCCTTGGGATCCCTTCCAGCTCTGCAGTTCTATTCTAGGAGTGCCTTGATCCACTTCAGTTTTGCAGATTCAGGTACGCGCTTGAACCCCTGTTGCTCTTGGTGTAACCTCAGCCAATTACTTGTTATAAAATAAAGGAATGTGCTTTAGAAAGGTGCGCGCTCTTTTTATCTCCACAAGAAGATCTGAGCTCGTGAAGGGAAAGTTACGGGTCTCTCCCCGTGTGGTTACAGCCATTGTAAAAATGGTATTTAAATTGTCCATTTGGTTTGACAGGCCAGGAATATATATATATATATATATATATATATATATATATATATATATATATAATTAAAATCTGTGAGATAAAACCTCCTGCCATTTTCAGATATATCCTAAGAAAAAATAGGACTCCTGGATCATTGATATTCCACTAAAAATGAGAACGAGTGCAGAGATTTCCCCTGTTCGCTTTGGTGTCCCTTTCTGTCATTTTTGTAGAGCTATAAGTTACTAAAGTCCTCTGTTCGCGCGGTTTAGAGATAGCCATCTATCAGCATGGCCATTAGGAAACTCGATTTTTATCACTGAGATATTTTTTTTTTAAAGAAAATAAAATAAAAGAAGACCTGCTTGCAGTCCACTCTTTTTCTAAAGTATTGTTCTGGATTTGTGGGGTGATCAGTTTGGATGAGGTCCCAAGTTCCTTGCAGTTCTTGGGGTCCTGCACCCAGTGATTGTTTGAACCTAACGGAGGAAGTTGGTCAGACAAGTTTCTTTATAAACAGACAATGACCTTAGCTCCTCCTCAGCATTCCCAAAAGAATGAGCTAGGTTGCAAGAGCTACACTTAAAGAAGGTCGTCTTCTTCTTCTTCTTCTTCTTCTCCTCCTCCTCCTCCTCCTCCTCCTCCTCCTCCTCCTCCTTCTTCCTCTTCTTCTTCCTCTTCTATGATTACACATAGCCAAGTAAGATTGTCTTCCATAAACATGGTTTTAAAAGTGAGTCCGTAAGTGACTGTGGAGGCCAATTCTGGATCCACACATCCTTCCACAGTGGGGACATTGGTTTCTGGGTGGGAGTTGATCACAGTCAGGGTTTGCCCAGCATGCCTTCCTCTTAGCACGTTTCTCCCCTGCATCGCGAGTTCAAGTGTCTTCAAAGCCCATGACACCTTTGGTAAAGGCTGTTCTCCAATTGGAGCGCTCGCAGGCCAGTGTTCCCCAGTTGTCGGTGTTTATACTACATTTTTTTAGATCTGTCTTACAAGAGAGTCTTTGAACCTCTTTTGTTGACCACCAGCATCACACTTTCCATTTCTAAGTTCAGAATACAGTAGTTGCTTTGGAAGACGATCATCAGGCATCCGCACAACATGACCAGTCCAACGAAGTTGATGTTGAAGAATCATTGCTTCGACACTGGTGATCTTTGCTTCTTCCAGTGCAATGGCATTCGTTCACTTCAAGTGGTGGTGCCCCCTTGGTTAATGGGACCGGGGCATTTCTTCCACCCCTTTCTCCTATCTGCTGTGTAGGAGAACAGTAGCCAGGGAGAAATGTGTGAGTAGAAGCAGGCTGGAAGCTGGAAACACAGAGACAAACTTGAACTGTTCTGGGTCCAAAGTTGCAACTAATGGAGAGGCAATACAATTTGGGGTGCTAACTAACAGTGGTAGAAACAGATATGAAAGCTAGAAGGTAAATGGCATCTTAAACATAGGTTATGGGCGCCACAACGAAATGTCTAGGGAAGCTATTTTATAACAAGAATACAAAACTGGAAATGAATGAACTGCAGCTAAAATCTCATATTGATTTTTCACATGGTCTAGTCCACTTCTGAAGATTGCAAAAAAGAAAGAAAGAAAGAAAGAAAGAAAGAAAGAAAGAAAGAAAGAAGCCATACTTCTCCTGCCCTAATATTCTTCTGTGGGTCCCTTCTCCAGTCTTCAGAGAGAGGCTGGAAGTGGGGAGGCAGAAAAGGTCCTTTCATTCCAGCAGTTGCAGCTTTAATCTGAAATCATAGGCGCGGTACTGCGCCCAGAGCTCAGAAACTGCTCTCACTAATGAAATTCCCTGTCGCAAAATGTGCCTAGAACAATGGGAGTTTGAAGTGCTGGGTGCTAAGGTTGTACACATATATGTCTAAATAAAACCCTAAGGCCCTGAGCAATGAAAAGACAACAGTGCCCCCATATGTAATTGATAGAATCATAGAGCTGGAAGGGACCCTGAGGATCATCTAGTCCAACCCCCTGCAATGCAGGAATATGTAGGTTCCTTGCAACCTTGGTGTTGTCAGAATCACGCTCCAACCAACTGAGCTATCCAGGCTATAAAAAAACAATACTCAACCGGAAAATAAAATTTAAAAGCAAACATAAATAAAACATAGATTTATTGCAACACATTCATTTGATCTGCATTAGTAGGGGGATTCTGATTTAGGTGGGGATCAGTAATAAAAGAGAACAGAAAATTTATTATTATTATTGTTGTTGTTGTTGTTATTATTATTATTATTATTATTATTACAGTGGTGCCTCACAAGACGAAATTAATTCGTTCTGCGAGTACTGTCGTATAGCGAAAATTTCGTCTTGCGAAGCACCAACGGGGGAAGAGCCGTTTGATGGGAAAAAAAGAAAAAAAATCGGAAACTTTTTCGTCTTGCGAGGCAAGCCCATTCAAAAATTCGTCTTGCAAGACAGCCTTCCGCTAGCGAATGCCTTTCGTCTAGCGAGTTTTTCGTCTAGCGAGGCATTCGTCTAGCGGGGCACCACTGTATTATTTTCCAACTTTATTTAGATTTAGATTTAACAATTTCACAACAAATTTAAAAACATTTCGCAAAAACAAATACAAAGGAATAACAAACAAAAGAAAAAAAGAAAAGCAAACAAACAACAACAAAAAGTAAAAGAAAAAGAGGAGACACAAATAAAATAAATAAATAAATGTAATTCTAAATACACATTATTCAACATATTTATCTTTCCTATGTTCCTCCTTGCATTGCTACATTTCCCTACAAATAGTCTAAACAGTTACTTCCACCTTCCAAACAGTACTTCAATTCAAACTCATCCTTCCGTCTGTTTTATATCATTTTCCTGTCCTTTATCTTTCTTAATGTTAATTCAATATACAGGTGAAACTCGAAAAATTAGAATATCATGGAAAGGTTCATTTCTTTCAGTAATTCAACTTAAAAGGTGAAACTAATATATGAGATAGACTCATGACATGCAAAGCGAGATATGTCAAGCCTTTATTTGTTATAATTGTGATGATTATGGTGTACAGCTGATGAGAACCCCAAATTAACAATTTCAACTTTGGGGTTTTCATCAGCTGTACGCCATAATCATCACAATTATAACAAACAAAGGCTTGACATATCTCACTTTGCATGTCATGAGTCTATCTCATATATTAAACTCCAGTAGCTAATGAAAACAATTGCTTACATAAATGGACTTTTCCACGATATTCTAATTTTTCGAGTTTCACCTGTATATCCTCTTACTTTTCTTTCATCTCTTCACAAATTTCTTTCACTCTAAACTTAACCAGATTATCAATTTTGGTCCTTGGTTGTTTTTTAAATATTCATTCAGACATTCCCATTCTTTTTAAACTAAACTTCTGCGTTTGCATCTTATTATATCTGTTAATTTTGCTAATTCTAGATATTCACATACCTTACAAAGCCATTCTTCTCGGGAGGGTGTATGTTTCTCTTTCCAGTATCTTGCCAGCACTATTCTTGTCGCGGCCGTGGCATATAAATAAACTGTGGTTTTATCTTTTGGTATCTCCGCATTTAATATCCCTTGTTGTTGTTGTTGTTGTTGTTGTTGTTGTTATTTGTATACTGCCATTCATCCCAGAGTGGTTCACAACAGAAAAATACAAAATGAGACTACAAAATACATAAAATCAAGGGAGCGGAGTGTGAGAGAATCTAGCAAAGATCAGGTTTCCCCACGATGACTACTTTGGTGCTTAAAAATAAAATAAATCAAAAATCAGATGAGGGTGAATTTTTTTTGGGGGGGGACCTGTGGGGGGATGGGAAAGGTAATGGGAAGGATTGTGATGGACAGGAGGGGGGGGTGGAGTAAAGGAGGAATACTTAAAGGGGATATTATAAAGGCTGACCATGGAACTCCAAAACCAGAGGGAAAACGGTGTATGAGACTGGAAGAAACATTTAGGTAAATGATAAGATGTGATTTTTTAACATTTGAAAATATTTTAATATTTGATAATATTTGAATATTTAATATTTGAAATTGGAATCAGAAGAAATATAGGCTACAGCATAACAAAGTTTAGCTAAGAGGATAAAAGAAGTTGAGATGTGGAATGTGATGTTTTGTTTGATAAGAATAAGATTTAAGATATGTTGATTATAATTGTAAGATTAAGATTAGGTCTAAAAAAGTAGATTTTACAATGTTACAAAGTTACTAAAGAAGATTAGAAATGAACGCAGAAGAGAGGATGCGAGGAAGTCCCAAATTTAGGATTATAAAGAGGATAAGGATAGATAAATAAGTGTTTTGCTTGTGTATATTTTGTTTTGTAGTTTTTGTAGTGTTTGTATTTGTATTTGTGTATGTTTATTATTAAAATCCAATAAATTCTGATAAAAAAACAAAAAAACAAAAATCAGATGATGATGATTTTTAAAAGTCTTATTTTTGTTCCTCTGCATTGCTGGTTCCCAAGCACTTGCTTAGTCCCACTTATTGGATAATCCCGCACTGGGGGTGGGGGTGGGGGTGAGGAGCCGTCCTGGAGCAACAGGTAAGAGTGCCAGGGGCTGGTACATTGCATTTAACTTAGGAGATCAGAAATTGCAGTGGGTGGGGTCTCTAGGAATAGTTCCCCCGTTTTGCGAACGTTATCCCACTGCCCTTGAATAAAACAACAGCCTCGTTTTGTCAGCTTTGGAGATTTGTTCATTAAGTTTGCCACTGGGCTGTGCTATAACTCTATATATTCAGCACACTGGTTTCTCAAAGACCCACTCGCTGTGCATTATTCAGTGGAACGAACATGACTGATGCAGGTGCAAGTTGTCGAATGTCATAAGAAGATGATCAATAATTAATGCCAAGGTAACTCTCCGAGTTTGGTCTGCTCCTTTCGCACTAGGCTAGCAGATAGCACACCTGGTTATCTGCTCCGAAGTCACTCTGCAGAGAGAATGCTACGAAAACTCACCATTTCACTTTGGTATTCAGTGTATAGCTCTGGAGACCTATATAAGGCACCGCAAGTTCTAAACCTTATGACAGATCCATTCAACTCAATCTCAAGAAAAGAGTGGGGGAAATGTGGACTTCCAGGTGTTCAGGGCCGATGGGAATTGTAGTACACGAACATCTGGAAAGCCGCATGTTTCCCAGCTGATGTTGTCCAAGGTTCATATGACTTGGCTCAGGATAAAAGCCTTGGCTATGCAAAGTTCTCACAGATAGAAGGTGTTCCACCAATGAACTTGTCATGGGGACAACCTGGCATAGACAGGTGTGCCGAATCCTATAATCCAAGGATGGGGAACTGGAACCAGCTGGTGAGATGGATCTTTATCTCCTCCACTCCCAGGTTTGGCAAGTGTGTGGGGCTGACTACCTGTCAACTGCATGATGCCACAGTGACATCAGACGATCAACAGAAGTATAGTGTCCAGATCAAGGGAAGTAATAGTCCCACTCTATTCTGCCTTGGTCAGACCACACCTGGAATACTATGTCCAGTGCTGGGTACCACATTTTAAGAAGGATATTGACAAGCTGGAACATATGCAGATGAGGGCGAACAAGATGATCAAGGGTCTGGAAACCCATCCTCACGAGGAACGGTTGAAGGATCTGGGTATGTTTAGCCTGGAAAAGTGGAGACCTAGAGGAGATGTGATAGCTATCTTCAAATATCTCAAGGGCTGTTGCAAGGAGGATGAAACAAGCTTATTTTCTCGTGCTCCAAAAGGTAGGACCCAAACCCAATGGCTTCAAGTTACAAGAAAGGAGATTCCAACTAAACATCAGGACAAACTTACTGACAGTAAAAGCTGTTTGACAGTAGAATGGTCTCCCTCGGGATGTTGTGGAGTCTCCTTCACTGGAGGTTTTAAAGCAAAGGTTGGGTGGCTATATGTCATGGATACTTTAGTTGAGACTGGTGTAGGACAGTGATGGCCAAACCTGGTCCTCCAGCAATTTTGGGACTACAACTCCCATCATCCCTAGCTAACAGGACTAGTGGTGAGGGATGATGGGAATTGTAGTCCCAAAACAGCTGGAGGGTCAAGTTTGGCCATCACTGCTCTAGGATGACCCTCAGGTTCCTTCCAACTCTACAATTTTATGATTCTGTGACCCTTTTTTGCATAGCGCTGTACACCTAAGCCCTGAAGTTCATCTGACTGTTGATGGTGAAAAATGTCTGCACACAGGGCATTGCAGAGTGTTTTGCAAGGACTACTGATCAGCAGTAGCTGCAAACCCTCTTTGGCCTAGGTGTGTCTTTACCTGCTCTTGTAGGGTAGGTGAGTGTGAGGCTTGGGGCTCACAGGCATAATTACACCCCCCCCAACTCTACTAGAGCTTCTCAGCTGGAATAACTCAACTGTAGGCTTGCTCTGTAAAGGAGTTTAAATTTAGCTGATGGCTTGACGCGTAGCTGTGAGCAGAAATAAGCCAGAGCCTTCTGAGTAATCCTTACAGGAGCACCTGAAATGATAGGTCTTTATTTGTGTGAACACAGCTTTAGAAAATATGATATTGATGTGGAATAATCAGCATCTATAAAAATGCCATCCGTTTCATTCATGGTTTTTAATTTCTTCTATTTCCCCCCACCAACCCCCTGTTAAATGACTGATATTATTTGATTCAGAAGTTGGTCTTTTATTTCCTCGCAGGCTGGCTGCCCGCCAGCTTTTAAAATAGATAGTGCTTGAAATATTAGAGGCTTTTTAATTAATTACTTGGATGTTTCTTAACAAGCTTATGCATTGTAACGCACGTATAAAGGACAGAGAAGGCTCCAAATGACGGCATGGGTGGACTTCTTCTTCCTCCTCTTCTTCAGAGCTGATCCTCTGCTAGAGCAACTCCATGCCCCGTGGACCCACCTCATTCCGAGGTCCCCCCTCAAATTCCTGCATTTCCTACTAATCTTCTCCATCAATTAATGAGGTGGGGAGGTTGGAGCTGCATTCAAAGGGGAGAGAGAATTTTGACAAAATTCTTACGGGAGCAGTGTAGGGTTGTTTTTTTTTTTGTCTTACCTTATTTTGAAGTGGCTGGGAGGCATTTGTGAACATTCTTCCTTCTACATACATCTATGGTACATACATACTTTGGGACATGGGTGGCACTGTGGTCTAAACCACTGAGCCTCTTGGACTTGCCGATCGGAAGGCCGGTGGTTCAAATCCCCGCGGCGGGGTGAGCTCCCATTGCTCTGTCCCAGCTCCTGCCAACCTAGCAGTTCGAAAGCATGCCAGTGCAAGTGGATAAATAGGTACCGCTCCAGCGGGAAGGTAAACAGCGTTTCTGTGCGCTCTCGTTTCCGTCACGGTGTCTCGTTGCGCCAGAAGCGGTTTAGCCATGCTCGCCACGTGACGCGGAAAGCTGCCTGTGGACAAATGGCGGCTCCCTCGGCCTGAAAGCGAGATGAGCGCCACAACCCCATAGTTGTTCTTTGATGGGACTTATCCATCCATGGGTCCTTTACCTTTACCTTTACATACATCTCCAGTGATATGCACTCTGCAGCCTTCCCAGGTGCCTGCATCTCAATTACAACTCAAGGGGAAGACATCAGGAGGCTGGAGTCAGCAATGCTTCAGGATACCAGTTACTGGAAGACACAGACTGGGAAAGTCATTTTATGCTCAGGTCTTGCTTGAGGGTTTTCCACAGGCATCTGTATGGCTGCTGTGAGAATAGGATGCTGGACTAGATGGGCCATTGGTCTGATTCAGCAGGATGTTCTTAACTCCCACCATGTGGCCTTCTCAGGTCGGGAAGCAAGGGCATCTGGGGAGGCTGCGGAGGGTAGGACCCAAACCAACGGATTCAAGTGTCAAGAAAGGAGATTCCAGCTAAACATTAGGAAGATCTTTCTGGCTATAAGAGCTGCTTGACAATGGAATGGACTGCCTCGGAAGGTGGCAGACTCCTTCAATGGAGGCTCTGTCGTGGATGCTTTAGTTGTGATTCCTGCATTTGCAGAAGTAAAAGCCACATCCATTTTTCTGTCCATGCCCACTGCTGCCTCTAGGATGTGGCTTATGAGCGGTTCCCTATAAGGGAATGTAGGCCTCTTGCTGGAAAAGGTTCCTTCAACCCCTAATCTAGTCTGGCAAAGTCATCTGGAAAATTCAATTTTTGGAATCCGGATTGAGTTTGGATTTGGGGAGCGTGTTGCTTATGCACCGAAATGTAACTTGTGTAACTTTCCAGTGACACACTTCAGTCCAGAATTGCATGCCCCAACATGCAATATGGAAATCTCTTTTCCACGGGAGGAGTTTTGTCCTGCTGCTGTCCAGACAAATGCAGTTAAATTTAAGTTCTGGGGACATCAAATTTGGCACCGGCTGGGAATAAATTTGCTTTCAAACCCTGAGGAGCTATATTAATCTTAAAGCACAGCTTGCTCGACAATTAATTTAAGAGATTCTCCACCGCCAGTTACGTCGATTGCTAACTTTCTCTCTCCTTTTTTGGAGCAGGATATTTGTGGATTTGGCAATGCTCTCCCTTCTGTGTGCTCTTTGTGGGGAACAGGATTATGCCTGGCTAATTCAGACATCCTACTCCCGGCACGTAATGCATGGCAACATATTAAGAATGGCTTTGCCCATATTCCTTTGGAATGTGTGGCTTTCTCTAGAGGACAGGTCCCCATTTAGTGGCATAGAACTATGTTATTAGAAGTGCTTAGCACTTTGAAGCACACCATTGGAGCACCCACCTGAATGCCTTCTGGAGAGCACCTCACATTTAGAAATCACAGACTTAGGTGTGTTAAAGGTGCATGTAATTTAAGTTTTGGGGGATGGCGAAGTGCTGCTCATTACCCATTCTAGCCACAACCATATGCTTTCATAACTCTGTTATGCCGTTTTAAGAGTCATGGCTTCTTGCCCCCAAAAGAACCCTGGGAACTGTAGTTAGTTAAGGGTGCTGAGAATTCTTAGATCTCTATTCCCTTCTCAGAGCCACACTTCCCAGAGTTCCCTGGGAAGAGGAAGAAGAAGAAGAAGAGTTTGGATTTGATATCCCGCTTTTCACTACCCGAAGGAGTCTCAAAGCGGCTAACATTCTCCTTTCCCTTCCTCCCCCACAACAAACACTCTGTGAGGTGAGTGGGGCTGAGAGACTTCAAAGAAGTGTGACTAGCCCAAGGTCACCCAGCAGCAGCTGCATGTGGAGGAGCGGAGACGCGAACCCGGTTCCCCAGATTACGAGTCTACCACTCTTAACCACTACACCACACTGGCTCTCTCTATCAAGAGGGATTGATTGTTAAATCACTCTAGCTCTGAGAGGGGAATACGGGTATCCTAGCAACTCTAGCACCCTTAACGTATCTAAAATGCTGTATTCCCTCATATGAACCTGCCTGGGCTGTGAGATCTTCAGAGGAGGCTCTTCTCTCAGTGTTGCCACCCTCACAGGCATGTTTAGTAGGGATGCAGGAGAGGGCCTTCTCAGTGGCTGCTCCTAGACTTTGAAACTCCTATCCTCAAGATGCTAGACTGGCTCCCTCACCTTGATGTCCTTCTGCCAGTAGGTGAAGACTTTCTTATTCTTTTGGGAACTGACTGTTTCCTGGCCCCACTCCTCTCCAGCGCCTGCTTCTGCCTCAGAGTCTCAACTGTTCTCTGACGCAGCCTCTCCCTGCCCACCAAACCCTGTTACCTCTTCTGCTTCCGATGCCTCCTCCCCCCAGTCTGCTCTCTCCTCTCCCTCTGACCACTCGTCGTCGTCCCGGCACCAACTCCCTGGCTCTGAGCCTTCTTCCCCTGGGGTTCCCTAGCGAGTTCCTCAGCTTGTGACTCCCAGCACTACTCTGCATCCAGCCAGTCCATGACACTGGGGACAACATTTGCCCACCTCTAGTTTGCAGGGACCTCACCTGTTCTCCAAGTATTCTCAAAGATAATAGACAAAAGGTTTAATACTCTCCCTTTTTGTAAAGCAAAGCATTTTGTGCCATTCGTACAAAAAGGTAAAGGGACTCCTGACCATTAGGTCCAGTTGTGTCCAACTCTGGGGTTGCGGCGCTCATCTAGCGTTACTGGCCAAGGGAGCCGGCATACAGCTTCCGGGTCATGTGGCCAGCATGACAAAGCCATTTCTGGCGAACCAGAGCAGCGCATGGAAACGCCGTTTACCTTCCCGCCAGAGCGGTCCCTATTTATCTACTTGCACTTTGATGTGCTTTCGAACTGCTAGGTGGGCAGGAGCTGGGACTGAGCAACAGGAGCTCACTCCGTTGCAGGGATTCGAACTGCCAACCTTCTGATCAGCAAGTCCTAGGCACAGTGGTTTAAGCCACAGCGCCACCTGGGTCCCCTGCCATTCGTACACAGGCCTCTTTAATCATGACAACGGCCACTCAGCGTGTAAAACCAATGAGCTGGCCAGAATTAACCATGTTCCCAAAAAGTAATCAGATGTGGTCTGGCTTTTCCTTGAGACTCCGTAATGAGAAAGTGCTGGATTGGGGTTTTGTTTACACCTCGATTTTGCCTTGGGGCTTTTAGCCTTTAGCACAACATCACAATGCTTAGGAATGCAACTCTAAGCAGCTGTTTTCAATAAGCAGTTGGGGGGGGGGGGAAACACCACCCATAATTATCTCTAGTCATTTTTTTTAATGACAGTGTTTTGCATATCCTTGATTGAACCCTCAGAAGTAAGCATTTCGGAAGGATGGATCTTTTAAACAACAACAACAACAACAACAACAACAACAACAACAACAACAACAACACCCTTTCCTTAAGGCGAAGACACTTTTTTCAGTATCTTAAAAATCACTGCACGTGAGAACGTAAAGAGAATCGTGCTGGATCAGGCCAAAGGCCCATCTAGTCCAGAATGCTGTTCTCACAGTGGTCAAGCCTACTGAGAAGAACCACAGGCAAAACCTGGACACAGCAGCACTCTCCCCAGCTGGTATTGCAAGGCATTCTGCCTGTGACTGTAGCACAGCGGTTCTTCTTCTTTGACGATCACTTGTAGCCGAGTAAGATTGTCTTCCATAAACGCGGTTTTAGGGATGCCAAGGTTATCAATCTCTTTTAAAAAGGTGACAGAACTGAGCAAGGCGGTACTGCCATTGCAGCACAATGGACAGCTCCTAATAAGCAACCACTCTCCAGCAAAAAGCTTGCTCCTGCTTCTAGTCCACCCCTCCTTAGCTCTTGCTTGAAGGTTCTTACTGGGCCAGACCTAACCACCACCACCACCCACCTTTAAGATCGGTCCTTCATCTCCTCTTGATCTCAGAGTATTTATTTATTTGAAGTAGCCTAACCCACCCGTTACCTCCCCCCCCCAAAAAAGGCTTCTGGAATGGCTTGCAAGATCAATACTAAGGTATGTTAGGACGCCAAATGGCACGACACAAAAGGAAAAGATGATTGGGAGGGAAGAAGAGAAAAGCAAACTCTTAAGGACTTTGCAACAGGCAGGAAGATGGTTCCTTGCAGCTTGCTCTATCTTTGGGAAATGGATGAGGCCAAATTTGTTTCCCCTCATCGTGACGCTCTTCCGAGGAAGCAAGAGGAGCAGCACCCCAGTAGCACTCAGTCCTTCTGGATGATAGCACAGGGCTTCCGCTATACTGAGAGTTAGTAGCAAGTCCTCTTTCTCCCAGGAGGGGGGAAAGGTATGAAACTGTACGTGCTATTTTTGCTCAGCCGGGAACTTTTTATAGCCTCGAATCCTACCTTTAGGCACAAAGCTGAGAAATAGAGTAACTTGCAATTATCAGGGCTCTGAATAAGCAGAAGGGGCTCATCACACAGCGGAAGGAGTGAGCTGGTTGTGACTGCCTTGTTCTCTGTCCGGGAGAGCTGAAAGGAATAAAGTGAGTTACCAATGACTAGCAGTGGCAGAAGAGGAGATGTCTCCCCCACCCCAGAAAATAGAACCGCTGTTAGGTTCTTGGTTATCTAAGAGCATTCAGGAGCCTGATAGTGCTCCAACCAGTTGTTGTTGTTGTTGTTGTTGTTGTTTTTAAGCCGTTCCTTGAATTGGCCATTGCTCAAAGTTATGAATAGACAGGAATCCTACAAGCAGGACCTGACCGCTACAACAGCTGTCTCCCAACCTGAGATTTCCAAGATGACATCTGTATGAGCTGGGATGCACTCTTGCAGCTGCTTCCTTCTGGGTAAGTCTGTTCAGGTGTCCAGCAAGCCTACCCACAATACACCTACTTTGTTATTTGTTTGTTTGTTTGTTTGTTTGCTTGCTTGCTTGCTTGCTTGCTTTATGGTATAAAAAGATGGTGAGGACTCTCTCTCTCTCTCTCTCTCTCTCTCTCTCTCTATATATATATATCTATATCTATATCTTTCTAGAACTTGCTGAAGTCAAAGAAGTCTGGTGTCCCATCAGAATAAGATCTTCACACTAAAACAATTAATTAACGTTCATTAGATTAGAATATTACTTTAATAAATTGTATAAGTTAATTATTGGCATTAATCACATCAGCACCATTAAACTGTTATTACTAAGTGCCTTTATTGCATCCAGGATGTTAATTAAATGGAAAGTGATAAGAGATCACGCTGCCTGTTTCAGAACTACACAGAATTATTATCTGCTCTGCGTGAGGTTTTAGTTTTTGAAAAAAGCAGCAATGCATAGGTGGTTTCCTGTTAAAAGTTTTTTTTAGAACAACAACAACAACAAAAAGAACCCCTAACCCTCATTGATTTCAATGGGACAGATTTAAGCACATGTTTAATTTTCCCACCGAAATCGATGAGTCTTAAAATGCTTGTGTCTGGTTTTATTGTGCTCCATTTCTTTCAAGGGAAAGACGGGCAAATGAAATGTGAACTCGCAAAGCCCACTCTTTGTGAAGATGCTGCGGCTGGATTTAAAGGTCCTCCACCCTTCCCCCCCCTTTCCTTGTGTAGGAAGCAAGAAGGTGTACCTGGCCCCCAAACACAGGGACTGTCGAGACTGGGGTGCAGCACGGATTTGTAGCACTGAGCTACTACTGATCAGCCAAGCCCTTCAGCAGACTGGGATGGAAAGCCCACAAACCATAGCTGTTTCTGTTGCCATTCTGCCCAGCTGGTAGCCCTGAGTGGATCAGAAAGACTTTTACAGACCTTCCTGCTGCTGACACCAGTGTGCATCCACTGCTAGCAACCACCTGCTCCACAATGGAATTTGCTACCAAGGAGTGTGGTGGAGTCTCCTTCTTTGGAGGTCTTTAAGCAGAGGTTTGACAGCCATCTGTCAGGAATGCTTTGATGATGTTTCCTGCTTGGCAGGGGGTTGGACTGGATGGCCCTTGTGGTCTCTTCCAACTCTATGATTCTATGACCCCCATGACTAAGAGAGAAGGCTAGGGGTTGTGATGGAGAATAGAAAGGGGAACGTGTGAGTAAAAACTAGCCTCCTGTAGAAAGGTGAAATGTCCAACTGTTTTTCAGCCCACGTTTTCTTCTAGCCCTGCCCACCAACGGCATTTGGCCCCTGAAAGTTTGCACAGAAGAAAATGTGGCCCTCGGGTTGAAGGTTTTCCTTCTCCCCACCCTATGCAAGCCACTTCTCACACCAAACAAGGCCCAAGTGCAGCCCTACATGGAGTATATTGCAGTAGTCCAGACTTGAGGCCACCAAAGCATGAACTATAGTGATCAGACCCTCCCAGCCTAGGAACAGCCATAGCTGGTGAGCCAGACAATGCTGGTGAAAGCATTATGTTGCCTTTGTTTTCATGAGTGAAATACTGCAAGGTATTGAGGTGTCCCTCTGTTAGAAAGCTGTGATTCAAGACACCTCTTTTCCTGAGTTGCTGCCTAGTTTATCTGTGCCATTTCCCCCTTTCCAGCAGAGGTGGAGAACTGCTAGCAACGTTGCATTTCTGCGTCATGCCTCCTGCATGATTCTCAAAGCCAGCGATGTTTTAATAAGCAGGAAGAGCGTCACTTGATTTCCAGGAAACAACAGATGGAGCTTACAGCCCTGGCAATTCAGGTGAAAACTCCTGGATCGGCTGGAGGATTTGAGAGCAGTTTTGGAATGGAAATTGCGGAGGTGGAAGGAAGGCAGCATGAGAAGAAGTCACTTCGGCACTTCTCTTAATGATAACGACACTTTAAAGTGAAAAATTGCCGGCAGCCTTGTCCTTATCCAGGCATCTGAGCCTCGTCTAAAGGGGAAGCATTAAACAGGCAGACTTTTATTTTCCTTCACTTTATTTATTGGAGGTTTTTTGCTTGGAAATTGTAGCGTTGGAAGAGATCTCAAGGGTCATCTAGATCAACTGTCCATCAGTGCAGGGAATCAGCTGCCCATCCAGCCTCTGCTTAAAAGCTTCTAACAAAAGAGTGTGCTAAGGATGTCAGAGGAATCTGTTGCACAAGGGGCGTTGATTTTCTTCCATCCACCCCTTTTAACACCCATCACAGCACAAGACGCTTGCCACAAACTCTTTTTGACTTAGTCTTCTAAAACACAATTGGGAGAAAGCCGCACTCGCAGAGCTCAGGCGATGCTGGATTTCAGCATCAATGTTGGCCTTTGTGGAAAGATAACTGACTATGTAGGAGAAGTGATCAACATTTTCCAACATTACATCATTGAGTTGGATTTGCCGCACTGCAGAGGGGTTATTTTGTACTTGTTGGTGCATCACTTTGGTTTTATGGATGTTGAGTGATAGGCCAAGCTTTTTGCAAGCTTCTGCAAAGATATTTAGGATGGTTTGGAGGTCATCCTCTGAGCATGCGCACGCTACGTTGTCATCAGCATACTGAAGCTCTATGATGGAATCTGAAGAAGTGTGCATGCACACGAAAGCTCATACCAAGAACAAACTCAGTTGGTCTCTAAGGTGCTACTGGAAAGAATTTTCTATTTTGTTTCAGAAGAGAGCGCAAAATATGGTCTGAAGCTCAACATCAAAAAAACTAAGATCATGGCCACTGGTCCCATCACCTCCTGGCAAATAGAAGGGGAAGAAATGGAGGCAGTGAGAGATTTCACTTTCTTGGGTTCCATGATCACTGCAGATGGTGACAGCAGTCACGAAATCAGAAGACGCCTGCTTCTTGGGAGAAAAGCAATGACAAACCTAGACAGCATCTTAAAAAGCAAAGACATCACCTTGCCGACAAAAGTCCGTATAGTTAAAGCTATGGTTTTCCCAGTAGTAATGTACGGAAGTGAGAGCTGGACCATAAAGAAGGCTGATCGCCGTAGAATTGATGCTTTTGAATTATGGTGCTGGAGGAGACTCTTGAGAGTCCCGTGGACTGCAAGAAGATCAAACCTATCCATTCTCAAAGAAATCAGCCCTGAGTACTCACTAGAAGGACAGATCCTGAAGTTGAGGCTCCAGTACTTTGGCCACCTCATGAGAAGAGAAGAATCCCTAGAAAAGACCCTGATGTTGGGAAAGATGGAGGGCACAAGGAGAAGGGGACGACAGAGGATGAGATGGTTGGACAGTGTTCTTGAAGCTACTAACATGAGTTTGGCCAAACTGCGAGAGGCAGTGAAGGATAGGCGTGCCTGGCGTACTCTGGTCCATGGGGTCACGAAGAGTCGGACACGACTGAACGACTGAACAATGATGGAAGTTACGGTAAGCTTACTCTTTGCATACACATATACATGTATGGTGTGTATGTATGATTACCCTTCATTTAAAAATGAAAGTTTTGAATCTGTGGGGGCAGCTGCCCCTTTGCCCCCTTGCAATTGATGCCTTTTGACACTCCTCTCCTCCTACAAGAAAGGAGATTCTGACCAAACATCAGGAAGACCTTTCTGGCAGTAAGAGCTGTCCAACAGTGGAACGGGCTCCCTTAGGAGGTTGTGGACTCGCATTCCTTGGAGCTTTTAAAGCAGAGGTTGGGTGGCCATCTGTCCTGCATGTTTCATTTGAGATTCCTGCATTGCAGGGGGTTGGACCAGGGGACCAGCGGGGTCCCTTCCCACTCTACAATTCTATAATTCTGAGCTCCAGACCCCCAAACTGTAAGATGGCACTCTGCGCACAGATGAAGAAAACAAAGAGAGAAATCTGTCAAGCTTTGGGAAAAGCTTGTGGGCAGGGCAGATTTCCCCTACTTAGAATTATCCAGGTTTTTAAGGGCTCCTTGCAACTGGCAAAAAAGGAATCATAGAATCATAGAGTTGGAAGAGACCACAAGGGCCATCCAGTCCAACCCCCTGCCAAGCAGGAAACACCATCAAAGCATTCCTGACAGATGGCTGTCAAGCCTCCGCTTAAAGACCTCCAAAGAAGGAGACTCCACCACACTCCTTGGCAACAAGTTCCACTGTCGAACAGCTCTTACTGTCAGGAAGATCTTCCTAATGTTTAGGTGGAATCTTCTTTCTTGTAGTTTGAATCCATTGCCCCGTGTCCGCTTCTCTGGAGCAGCAGAAAACAACCTTTCACCCTCCTCTATATGACATCCTTTGATATATTTGAACATGGCTATCATATCACCCCTTAACCTTCTCTTCTCCAGGCTAAACATACGGTACCCAGCTCCCTAAGCCGTTCCTCATAAGGCATCGTTTCCAGGCCTTGGACCATTTTGGTTGCCCTCCTCTGGACACGTTCCAGCTTGTCAGTATCCTTCTTGAACTGTGGTGCCCAGAACTGGACACAGTATTCCAGGTGAGGTCTGACCAGGTGAGGTCTGGCCAGAAAATATGCTATTCATCCAGTCTAGGCCTATTCCGGGAGCTTTTCCAAAGAGAAGGAATTGCCATTCTCAGAGGTATGTCCCCTCCCCGCTAATGTCTTTTTCTTGCTGGAGAAAGGAAAGAGATGACTAAGAAAACATGTACTGTCAGATGAATCCTACTGAAAATTTGTGTGTGTGTTGTGTTTTGTGTGTGTGTGTGTGTGTGTGTGTGTGAGAGAGAGAGAGAGAGAGAGAGAGAGAGATTTTTTAAAAAAGGAAGAATCTGGAAGGAAGGCACTCAAGTAATGTATTCCCTGTGAGGGGAAGTGTCAGTCCTCACCTCAGCAAGATCAAAAGCCATGTCAGAGATTTATATATCAAAGTTGAAATCTACTTGTGTCCTGAGAAGGAGGGGAAGGTGGGTGGGTGGGTGGGGAAGCAGGAATGCCAGCAACTACGGAGCCTTCCAAATAAGTCTTCCAACAAAGCCCGCCGCCTTCCTCACGTACCACGGGTGGATCAAGAAGCAACCCATCACCGCGTGAAGTGACTTCAATTGCAGCCATCACGGCCCTGCTGTCAGTTTTGAGTCACGTGCAGAGGAACTCTGGGAAGAATATGATAAAAGGAAAGTTCTCGCATCAAGCCGGTGAAACAGCAGCTTTTGAGAAGAACCAGCCCGCTGTCAGCCACGGGCCCTTCCTTCCGTGCGGCATGGAGATGGGGATGTTTTGGTCTTCTTGGGAAAGACAGGGTGACATCTCTGTAACAATAATGCATGAAACACGAATGCAAACGTCCGCAGCAGTTGTTTATGGCCTGAAGGCACTTGCACACTCAAAGTGGTTCTTCCAGTTGCATCAGTCGGGTTGCAAGCCAAGGGTAGACTTGTTCGGAGTTATAGGGAATGAAATAGGGAATGCCTGGGGACAGATGGCAGGGGAAGGGGCTGCTGCCTTCTAGCCTGAAAATATGTTCTGTAATTAAGCTCTGCAGAGCTTGCTCCAATGAATTAGTGGTGGCAGCCAGCATAGCTGGAGCAAGACACTTTGCTGCCTGTGCTGAAGAACATGGTGACATCCTCCCACTCCAATTCCACGCACAGAGGTTGGCCAGGAGGGCAGTTGAGTATTACTCCATGAAAGGCAGCAGCAAGGGAATTATGGGGTTACAGCACATGCCTTGTGGAGCACACTGGTGGAGGAACAGAAGTGCAGAGGGAGCGGGCCACCCCCGGCACCACTATTCTGGTAGGGTGCCATCGTGGTGGCACCCCTGACACGCACCGTGCACTCATCCCCACGTGCCAGGCACCACGCCCCCATAATGCGTGTCACGCTCCTGCGGATTGTGTGCCACGTCCCCGGAATGCGCCCCATGCCCCCCAGTGGGCGCGCCACACACCCTGTGGGGCACCAGCCATGCCCCTGCCTGCTCTCTACCCCTGGTAGCAGAGCATGAAGCTTCGCCACTGGTGGAGCACACATCATTGTCTCCCGATACAAGGAAGGGTACAAACTTGGGAGGATGCTACCAGAATTTGCCACCTGATCCAGACTTCTCATTTTGCCCAATGGTAGAGCCGGCCCCTGTAACCAGAAAAAGGATAAAAACTAAGTAAATTAGAGGAGGAGTGGTGAGCCCCGAGGGAGGGAGGAGGGGGCAGGGCCTGAGTGAGAGGAGGTGGGGCCTCCATGATGTTCAGGGTCCCAATTTGCTTCACTAGGATTTTTGGATGGTATCCAAGTTCCCCATCTCTGCTAGACCAATCGTACCTTCAGTCAGATCCAATATGCCTTTTTCTCTTCCAGCCTATTATTTCCTCATCTTCATCCCTCTAGGCCAGTGGTTCCCGAATCATTTTTTTCTCTGGGCCGCACTTTCAAAATAAACACGTGCTCGTATCTCACCATGTTTTTTAATTGATAAGAAATGCATTGCAAAACAAAAAGAAACAACTCCTAGCGGTGCTTTATTTGGAAAAGAGATCTATCCATATTCTGCCTAATAATAATAATGATGATAATTCAAGAGCCAGTGTGGTGTAGTGGTTAAGAGTGGTAGACTCGTAATCTGGGGAACCGGGTTCATGTCTCTGCTCCTCCACATGCAGCTGCTGGGTGACCTTGGTCTAGTCACACTTCTTTGAAGTCTCTCAGCCCCACTCACCTCACAGAGTGTTTGTTGTGGGGGAGGAAGGGAAAGGAGAATGTTAGCCACTTTGAGACTCCTTCGGGTAGTGATAAAGTGGGATATCAAATCCAAACTCTTCTTCTTCTTCTACTATGCTACACTTAAATGTCTAAAGGTTTCTTGGATTGTCCTTGAAGCTTCCCGCCACAGTTGCCACCTTTTCCTGCCACTTCCTTTGAGAACCACTGCTCTGGACATTAAATTCCTTTCCAAAACCAAGGAGAACCTCAAAGAGGCAAAATGAGCTGGAGATTCTCCCTTCTCTTTGAGATTGGTGTGATGAAGGCGATTTCTATCACCTGTCAGGGGTTGCTTATCACTCTGAAAAATGCCTTTCATCCTGTCACCTTTACACTAACTTGGGAGAAAGGGAAAAAGTGGAGCTATTTACAAAGCTTTGCTGACTCTCAAATTCTCACTCTTCCCCCCCTTTTTTTTCTTTTTTGGTGGCGGGGAGAGGGTTGCTATTCTGTTATTATATCCAGGGCAAATGCCGATGGTTTGTTTGCCAGCCTCCAACGGGTGTTTTAAAGGTGACCCGGAAAGCGATACGACATTTATATATATATATTTTGCTCTCCTTTATTTTTAAAAGAAGGTCTCAAAAGGGTGTGTATATATATATATATATATATATATATATATATATATATATATATGATGGAGAAAAAGTGAGAAATGTCAGGCTCTGACTAGAAACAGAGGGCTATTGTTGCCTGTTGTAGAAAATTGAAAAGTGCAAAAATAGGGAAGGCAATCATTTGGCTGAACGTTCTGTGGTTAAATGTTTTCCTAGCATTCAAGCTTCTCAGTCTCCCCAGGCACCGAAACACAACAAATTCTGTCCTGTTGACTTCAATAGACCAGAGGCAGACAACTTTACCTGGCTCCCTGTATTCCTGCAAAGTTTCTGTTTATAACATGGATCGAGAACCTCTGACCCATCCAAGCCTCTCTATCTGGATCCTTGAAATTCTCCCCAGACCAAACCTTTTGCTGGCTTTGCTTTGCACTCCTTTTTTTTTTTTTTCAAACCCGGCTGAAATGTATCCTTGAACTCTGGTAATGCCTCCCGCTTGTCTGGATGGGAGGCAGGGGTATATATGTGTGTGTACATGTGTAGAAAATATAGCCTATTGTACAAAGGCAAAGTTTAGATTCATTGCTCTGCTCACTTTCAGACCCTTTTTCTAGGGACAGTCCCAGATTTGCAGAAGCCATCCTGGTTTCTTTATGGTCCAGCTCTCACTTCCGTACATTACTACTGGGAAAACCATAGCTTTAACTATACGGACCTTTGTCGGCAAGGTGATGTCTTTGCTTTTTAAGATGCTGTCTAGGTTTGTCATTGCTTTTCTCCCAAGAAGCAGGCGTCTTCTAATTTCGTGACTGCTGTCACCATCTGCAGTGATCATGGAACCCAAGAAAGTGAAATCTCTCACTGCTTCCATTTCTTCCCCTTCTATTTGCCAGGAGGTGATGGGACCAGTGGCCATGATCTTAGTTTTTTCGATGTTGAGCTTCAGATCATATTTTGCGCTCTCCTCTTTGACCCTCATTAAAAGGTTCTTTAATTCTTCCTCACTTTCTGCCATCAAGATTGTGTCATCAGCATATCTGAGGTTGTTGATATTTCTTCTGGCAGTCTTAATTCCGTCTTGGGATTCATCCAGTCCAGCCTTTCGCATGATGAATTCTGCATATACGTTAAATAAGCAGGGAGACAATGATTGAATAGGATGTCCCTATTTTCATCAGAGAAATGTTGAAGGATATGCCTCTTGCCCTGCCCACCACTAGGTGTGACCAGTGCTATTTTTCTAGAAAAAGAGGTGCCAGAACTCATCGCAGACACCTCTCTCATTATCTTAGAATGGAAATGATTCCCACCTGAGAGGTGCTGGAACTGAATTACAGCGAGTTCTGGCTGGAAAAAAGCCCTGGGTGTGTCCCCTGGAAGATCACCCAGTGCAGACCCTTGGACTAACAGAAGTCCACCCACTCCCATCATCCCTCATCATTGCTCCTCGATTTGTCTCACATTTCTGGTCCTGGCTCCTTGGTCATTCTCTGGATCAGTTCATCATTATGGTTCCAGCTTCCGATTTGCTCTTTATTGCTGTTTCCTGGTTGCCCTTGTATCCTGATTGCCCTTTGGTCCTGGTTCCCAGTTCCTGGTTCATGACTGTCTTCAAATGGCTGCTCCTGGCCCAGCCCCGACACCTAAAGCAGGGTTCTTCAATCTCGCACCCCAAGATGTTGCTGGACTCCGACTCCCATCATCCCCAGACAGCCTCACCACTTGTCAGGAATGATAGGAGTTGTGGCCCACAAACATCTAGGGACCCAAGGCTGAAGACTGACCTGAAGCAAAGCCACCATTGGATAGACCTCTATCCAATGTTCAGATGTGTTTTTATCCCCTGTTCAGATGTGTTTTTAAGTTTCTGGCGGAGAAGAGAGGTAGCAGTCAAATATGATAGTCTCAGAAATATGTATAGCATGCAAAGTGATGCATACTCCTGGGAGGTAAATTGAGAGCCAACTCATTGGTACCTTACAGAGTACCTTGCAATGGAGGGCTAGCACAGTTCAGTGTCAAGGAAAGGACACCTTGCAGATCCATTGGGGCTGAATTGCCCTCAGACATGTCAAGCAGAAAGGAATTGCCATACAGGTGTGCAGGCTATAAGCCAGGCACCAATCTGTGGCTGATGGAGCGTTTTTTAAAAAGTCTTCTATTGATCGACAAGCTTTTCCAGGAGGTTACGACCTTTTCATTTCCATACAAGGCTGACGGACATCACACTTAGACCTGGGGGATCATTGCCTCTACATTATCCTGAATATGTAAGGTGATGTTGAAGGGAATGTTAGCACGCAGCGAAGAACGGACCGGAATCCTGATGAGGAGCCCTCGAACAGAAGAGGTTTAACCTTTGCCGGTTGATCAAACAGAGAGTATTCTGGTTCCAAAATCTTCTTCATGCCTTCATAACGATGCACATTGGCAGCAAAGTTCCAGCAAGGGCACAGACTTGTACATGTTCCACGGGAAGAATGACACACACACACACACACACACACACACACACACACACACACACATGCTAATTGCTGAAAAGCAGGTACCTGGAAGATTATTTCAGAGAAGGCCTGGTGAGTGGAATGCGATAGAGGCTTGTTTTGTCAGCTGAAACAAACTGCACAGTGTAATTGGGTCCCCGAATGTAGGTAGAAAAGAACTACAGAGCTGTTGCTGTTGTCCTCTTCAGTGCAACTGAAAATACCAGATGATAAAGCGTTTATGTCCACTCTTTTTGATCTAAGATGTTCCGCACCTTGAGCAATGCTGGGAATCTCCGCATCATTTAAAAAAACTGAAAGAAAAAAATTAATATTTATACATAGAAAATATAACGAGGCAAAATTCTACAATAAGATCAGTTAAAATATCAATTAACATATCAATAAAAACAGCCCAAACAATAACCGGTCCCAAACTCTCGTCTGAACAGTACAGTGCATTTATTTAAAAGGCATCTAAAACAAAACAGAGGAAGGGGACGACAGAGGAAGGGGACGACAGAGGATGAGATGGTTGGACAGTGTTCTCGAAGCCACTAACATGAGTTTGGCCAAACTGCGAGAGGCAGCGGAGGATAGGCGTGCCTGGCGTGCTCTGGTCCATGGGGTCATGAAGAGTCGGACACGACTGAACGACTGAACAACAACAACAAAACAAAACAGGAATGACTCATCTCTAACTTCTATTTTTGGCAAGGCGTTCCACAGTGCAGGGACATCCACACAAAATTTTTGATCCCTGGTAAAGGCCTCAGGGGCATAGGGGTTGCCAAAAGCACCCCGTCAGAAGATTCCTGTGAACCCTCACCTGCCCCAGTCAACATGGCTTGTGTCAGATTTTCACTCCCTTTCACGTGCCATTCATAAGACAGAAACGGTGGCAAGTTTTAAGCACCTCCTAAAGAGTGTGCAAGGGACGCAGGTGGCACTGTGGGTTAAACCACAGAGCTTAGGGCTTGCTGATCAGAAGGTCGGCGGTTCGAATCCCCGCGGCGGGGTGAGCTCCTGTTGCTTGGTCCCTGCTCCTGCCCACCTAGCAGTTCGAAAGCACGTCAAAGTGCAAGTAGATAAATAGGTACCGCTCCGGCGGGAAGGTGAACGGTGTTTCCGTGCACTGCTCTGGTTTGCCAGAAGCGGCTTTGTCATGCTGGCCGCATGACCCGGAAGCTGTATGCCAGCTCCCTCAGCCAGTAAAGCGAGATGAGTGCCACAACCCCAGAGTTGGACATGACTGGACCTAATGGTCAGGGGTTGCTTTACCTTTTAAAGAGGGTGCAGAGTGACTACTTGCACATTGCCAAAATAGGGGGCAGGAAAGGACCCAGGACTGCATGCGTTTTTCATATGCAATTTTTAAAAAGGTGAGTGAAAAGGTTAGTTTGGAGCAACATCTGCAGGGAAAGCAGCAAGCTGGAAAGAGAGCAATGTTTGATTTCTGTTTGAATCCAAGACTGCAGCTATGAGACAAAC
Organism: Lacerta agilis; assembly: GCF_009819535.1. Taxonomy (NCBI): domain Eukaryota; kingdom Metazoa; phylum Chordata; class Lepidosauria; order Squamata; family Lacertidae; genus Lacerta; species Lacerta agilis. The sequence continues at coordinate 77,592,928 of NC_046318.1, forward strand.
AAGACCTTTTTGGGGTGTTAATGCTGTGAATCCCTCCATTATAGGCTCAGGTTTTACAATTATTATTATTATTATTATTATTATTATTATTATTATTATTATATTGGGTTTTATAAACAAGAATAAAGTTATACAAAGAGGGATACCAAGTCTTCTCATGTCATTTGTATATCACAAAACGGCAGAAGCCATTTCTGCGCGTGCGCGAATTGCGGCAAACCCGATATTTACTTCTGGGTTTGCTGCGGTCGCAACTTGGATCGGGCCCAAGTAGAGGCGGTCGGAAGTAGAGGTTCTACTGTATATGTGTAAAATACCGTATATCATAAAGACACCTCAGTCTCCTCTATGCCTCATTCCCCAAAGGAAACACGAACTCCGAGTAAGGTCATCAATCCCCTGGAGATTGGGGTGTCGTGCAACAATATATTTAATTGTTTCAGGGTGCCTCACCGGAAGTGATTCATAAATTAAATCATCTTCCTAACTATTTTGGAATTCTCTGGAATCCCTTTTGATTTTCACCACCCTGAATAATTGGGTGTCATCCTCGAGTTCAAGCACCCCACAGTTCCTGGGGAATTAAAGCATAGCAGAGTTTCTACTAAAAGTGTCAGATTAAAATTATGGGGACTGTACCGTGAATGCCTAGAAACATTTTATGCTTTTGATTTCCTCATTTCCCTTAGAACCACTCCCCCCCCATCCCCTCCCCCCATGGCAATGGCTGCTAGGAACTTCTGCCAAAAGCGTTAATGAATTTTGCATTGAGTTCTGAATCTTGGCATTTAGGGCTTAATAAAAAAAAACACCTTCTTTTCCTTTATCTGGGGGATTTTGTTTCCTGCTAATTGGTGTCAACATCAATCAGGATCACGGGCTCAAACGCCGCTGGTTTCAAGGCTCCCTCCCTTTTTTTTTTTTTTTTTTTTTGCTAATTTCCCTTTTAGCCCCTTCAATAACTTGGTGGTACTTTGGGCCATTTGCACAGGGATGTGTCAATAAAAATCCCTTCCGCCCTAAACCTTGCAAATCAGAAAGTGTGTATGTGTGTGTGTGTGTGTGAGAGAGAGAGAGAGAGAGCGCATTAACACATTGGTAAATGCTAATGCCGAAACCAGACATGTTTTATTTTAAGTCATTTGCTCCTGCAGGGTAGATAATGTTGCTCCATAGGAAGGAAAGTGTTACAGGATTTTGGGTGCCACCCTCATTCCCTGCCGAGTGGTAGAAAGATTCCTGGGGGGTTCCAGGCGCTCACACACGGCTGGAAACAAGAAACAAGATTTATTCACATGTTTACGCCTTCAGTCTGCACGGAGGGAGTCCAGATCTTACGGCATGGCCATCTCAAGCAGGAATTGTTCCCCACAGCAATGTGGCATTGGAGACATCCGCATCTCGCCCAGCCAGCCTTCAGCCAGCCTGCCTAAGACGGATCTCAGTCTTTGTTTTCTACCTTCTTCTTCTTCCCAGCACACCTTTTTCTAAAACAGGGTTTCCCAAACTTGGGTTCCCAGCTGTTTTTGGACTACAACTCCCATCATCCCTAGCTAGTAGGACCAGTGGTCAGGGATGGTGGGAATTGTAGTACTGTACCAAAATAGCTGGCGAACCCAGTTTGGGAAATCCTGATCTAGACCAGAGTTTCTCAAACTCCCCCCCCCCCGACCGTGGCCCCCCGTCCTACAGGTAGAAAGGTAGCTATTTCAATATTTTGTTTGTAAGTAGAACATGTTTTATTTATATATTTTTATAATTTATACAAAATGCAATTACATAAAAAAATAGACTTTAAGTATTTCTCTATCAATGTGACCCTTGCGCTCTCTCTCTCTCTCTCTCTCTCTCTCTCTCTCTCTCTCTCTATATCCGGTTCTATTCCTGTGAGGGATAAGCAAATATCAGCTCTGTCCATTATGTTAAGGCGATTCTGTGTTAGGCTGAGTAAACAATTCACACGTCTGAAACCTGATTCTACCAAATATGAAGTAGGAAATGCCATGAAATTTTTTTTGCTTTATCCCAAAGCTATGGAAGCTTTTTAGATATTGTACTCTTTATTTTTTAAAAATGGTATTTTTCTTGACTGCAAGTTACTTTGTCTGCTATGTCGCTCTGTAGCTCTATGAGTTCTTCTTGCAAAGAATCATCAACGTCAGCAGCATTCTCTGTTCTCTGTTTTCTATTTTCTTTGCTTCTCTGTTTTCTGTTTTCTTTTTCCGGCCACTTCTCTGTTTTCTTCACTTCTCACTTCCCTCTGTGTGGCCCCCTAGTCTCATGCCGCAGCCCCACATTTACGCAATGTTCACTTGTGGCCCCCTTGGAATATACTGGGGGTGGGGGACAGGGGGCCATATGGCCCCCGGTTGAGAAACACTGATCTAGATGACAGGAGTTTGCAAAATTACACATGGCGTGGAGAAAGTAAAGTAAAGAGCCAGTGTGGTGTAGTGGTTAAGAGTGGAGGACTTGTAATCTGGTGAACCGGGTTCGCGTCTCCGCTCCTTCACAAGCAGCTGCTTGGTGACCTTGGGCTAGTCACACTTCTCTGAAGTCTCTCAGCCCCACTCACCTCACAGAGTGTTTGTTGTGGGGGAAGAAGGGAAAGGAGATTGTTAGTCGCTTTGAGACTCCTTAAGGGGAGTGAAAGGTGGGGTATCAAGTCCAAACTCCTCCTCCTCCTCCTCCTCCTCCTCCTCCTCCTCCTCCTTCTCTCGGAACACTAGAGCTCTCGGACTTCCAATGGCGCTGAACTTTGGAAGATTCAGGACCAATAAAAGAAAGTGCTTCTTCATGTAAGGTAAAGGTAAAGGGACCCCTGACAATTAGGTCGAGTTGTGTCCGACTCTGGGGTTGCGGCGCTCATCTTGTGTTACTGGCCAAGGGAGCCGGCATACAGCTTCCGGGTCATGTGGCCAGCATGACAAAGCTGCTTCTGGCGAACCAGAGCAGCGCACGGAAACGCCGTTTACCTTCATGTCGGAGCAGTACCTATTTATCTACTTGCACTTTGACGTGCTTTCGAACTGCTAGGTGGGCAGGAGCTGGGACCGAGCAACGGGAGCTCACCCCGTCGTGGGGTTTCGAACCGCCGACCTTATGATCAAGAAGCCCTAGGCTCTGCGGTTTATCCCGTAGTGCCACCTGCGTCCCGCTTCTTCATGTAGTGCATAGTTAAACTATGGAACTCCCTCCCACAGGAGGCAGCGATGGTTACCGACTTGGATGGTTTTAAAAGAGGATTAGTCTAATTCATGGAGGACAAGGCTGTTGTTGGCTACTGGCCCTCATTCCTTTCCTCTGCTGGAGGCAGCAATGCTTCTGAAAACCAGTTGCTGGAAACTGCAGATACAAAGAAGGCTCTTGTGCTCAGGTCCTGCTTACCGGTTTCTCAAAGGCATCTGGTTGGCCACTGTGAGAACAAGATGCTGGGTTAGATGTGCCATTGGCTTGATCCATCAGGTTCTTATGTCCTGTTGAGGGAATCCACAGAGGGTTACTTGCCCCATGACTCCCCCTTTTAAGAAAAAAACGTTTATGACACACTAACTGCGTTGGTCATCTGGAGGCAAAGAATATCAAAAAGCTTTTTGAAGGCTGAATGGTTTTTAATCCCAAGGAAGATCCCATTACAAGTATGGCACTGATTTGATTCCTGCTCTATCCTGAACCGCATTCATTAAACAGTTAAACGGGATGGTGATGATGCTGGTAGCAGGACCAGGGGAGGATTATTTGTTTTGATCCTGTGTTAAAATTATTACTTACTTGCTTAGTATGCTGCTGCGAATTTGGGCACTTACTCCCCGGTGAGCCAGCATCTGCTGGGAGCTGACACCATTTGCTGTATAACAAATATAAATAGCCTCTGCGAGGCGAGGCTGAGCTTTGATGCAAAGACACATCAATAAGTTAAGGCATCTCCTCCTTCACGACATGAATTACCTTGTCCAGGATGCCACCGGATAATCAGAGACTTCCATTGCCAATGGCAAGACCGGGGCGAAATTGACCTTCACTGGCAGAGCCGTTGCGCATTTGGGGACTGATGAGACTGCCGGGGATGTGGTGAGTCGCTCTGAGGACCAACAATATGCTTGTCATCGACATGACACATTGCCTCAGGCAGCATACCTGGATGTGAAAGAGATTCATCACAAGGCCAGAAGATGCTTTTAGAATTGCTCTGCACGATCGCTGCATAGGGGACATAGGAAAAGAAGTTTCCTCTGACCAACTTTGCTCATTCCATGGTTTCACATAGGGGTGAACCGAAATTTCTCAGAAGGCGTCCCCCCCCCCAGCTTCCCCTTCTTCTACACACCCTTCCCACCAAAAAAGGAAGAAGGTAACTGAAATATACTCAGAGTCAAGTGTGAATTTCATGCTCTTTATTCAGCTCATAGTAGTGAGGAATGCAGTTCCCCCAAAACGTTTGCTTTATATACACTATTTACACAATGGGCCCCACGTGATTGGCTAATTCTGGGATACTCCTGTATGCCAATCGGAGTGCGGATTCACTTCCACCTGGAGGTGGATTGGGTGGCTCCTGCGGACCAATCAGACTGCTGCAATCTCAATCCTATTGTTCTGGGACCAGTCAGACTGCTGCAATCTCAATCCTATTGTTCTGGGACCAATCAGACTGCTGCAATCTCAATCCTATTGTTCTGGGACCAGTCAGACTGCTGCAATCTCAATCCTATTGTTCTGGGACCAATCAGACTGCTGCAATCTCAATCCTATTGTTCTGGGACCAATCAGACTGCTGCAATCTCAATCCTATTGTTCTAGGACCAATCAGACTGCTGCATTTTGGATCCTATTCAACTCAGTACATAACAGTAACTTTGTGGGGTTCTTCCTGAATGTTCACCGTTTGTGAGATCACACCCACAAAGAATCTTGGGAACTGTAGTTTGCCCTGCACAAAACTACAACTCCCACCACCCTTGACAAACTGCAGATCCCAGGATTCTTTTAGGGGAAGCCATGTGCATTAAATATATGGCATATATATAGGAGCCACGGCCTCTTGCAGTCCATCACAGTGAATGGGGCACTGTCCCACCAACCTCTGCAAGCTGCTGCCTTCCTGTTTACAGCCAATCAGGGATGGCTCTCCCTGACTTCTACTCTACCCGTCCTAATGGGAACCACTCACCACTGGCTCCTTTCCATGTTAGAGAGGGGTTAGTCTCCAAATGGTCTCAGTCAAGTCCTTCAATTTCAGCCACAGCTCCCAGCAAGTCCAATATGGGAATCAGAACACTGAGTTAGTGAGTTGCCTTACAAGGTTGGTGTAAAGATCGCTTAGATAACACATGTGGGTTTGAACACTGAAAGGGCTATATCGGTGCTCAGCGTTGCTATTATAAATCCACTCCTTGCAACATCAAAGAAGATTCTTTAAAAATGCCAAACATGCTTTTAGCTTCTTTCTGCCACAGTGGCCTTATTAGGAAGAATTCGGCGTTCTCTGTGTTTTAATCCTTGAAGTTGTGCTGAGTGAATTTACAGGCACTATTATCCACGTTTCAATTTTCCTTCGGTGACTTTAGTCCTGCCCAGAGCATCACACTCGTGTAAGCTGAATTTTGCAGTGTGTGTGTGTGTGTGTGTGTGTGTGTGTGTGTCTACTGTCCATGGACCCTGCAATTCAGAAGAAGTTCTGAACAAGCTTCCCCTGTGTGCAATGCCATGTGCACAAGCTCTGTACATGTGATCAGAGGCTCTTTATTTGCAGGATTCCCAATGGAGTGGAAAGAATTCACACATGTGCAATGGTTTGTTCAGGCCTTCCACTAATATGTGAAGGCTTGTGGAGACAGGAGGACAGTTGTATACCAAGTTCTGGAAACTGCAGGAGAGGAGAGTGCCTTTGTGCTTGGTTCCTGCTTGTGGGTTCCTCATAGGCCTCTGTGGTTGGCCACTGTGAGAACAGGATGCTGGACTAGATAGACCACTGGCCTGACTCATCAGGGCTCTTCTTATGACAGCTGTCTCCCCATGCACTCACCCTACATCGTTCTGAAAAATCTCAGTGGGGCCAAGTGATACTTCAGCCAACAAACTGTGAACTATGCTTTGAAATGAGCCTAACCATTTGTTGTCTGCTCTGAAGTAGAGAATCAAAGAGCTGGAGAGGTGGCCTTGGTGAGCATCTAGTGCAGGCACCCCCAAACCCGGCCCTCCAGCTATTTTGTGATTACAATTCCCATCATCCCTGGCCACTGGTCCTGTTAGCTAGGGATGATGGGAGTTGTAGTCCCAAAACAGCTGGAGAGCCAAGTTTGGGGATGCCTGATCTAGTGCAATGTCCTGCATGATGCAGGAAATCCAGAGATAGAGCTTTCAGAACATATTGGGCTGTTCGGCCTCTACTCCAGGGTTTGGGAAACTTCTGGTCCTCCAAGTGTTGCTAGACTACGGCTCCCATCATCTTTGACCATTGGTCATCTAGGATGCTGCTGATGGGAACTGGAGTCCATCCCTGCTCTTCTCGAAGACCTCCAGTGACAGAGAGCCCACACCTAATTTAGGCAACTGGTCCCATTATCAAACTGCTCTTACCATAACAATGTTTCTCCTGATGTTCATCTGAAATCTCCCTTCCTAGAGCTTTAGCCCATTATGTAGGCCAGTCTCTTAAGCTCAACCCAGCCCAGCTCATCCAGCCCAATCTACAAATAGGGACAATTAATAGGGCTCTGAACAGCCCTTCCAATCCATCCCACCTGTGGCTTCTGGATTGGGCCAATCTGCCTTGTGCAACCCCAGGTATCACCTGCCCTGGATCTGGTAATTCAGGGAGGGTTGACATCTGTCTTTTCCCAGAACACAGCCTCTTTTTCATGGGTATGTAAATGAGAGTCGTCATAGCGATCCATAGTTAAAAGCAGAAGTCGGCAAATGTGTCCTCTTTTTGGCTCTTCAAAATATGGCAACCCTAAATTCAGGAGCAGGACTAAGAAGCTTTTAACACCCATTTTTTACATATGGTTGGGAAGGGCAAGGGAAGGAGGAACTGTTTAATCTCCTTCTGCCAGGTGGGTTTGATCCTGCAAGGTGCCACTCCTTCATTACACAGGGAAGCTGCTCACAAAGGAGGAGGAGCTAGCACCATTAGATCATCTTACTCTCCAGCTGGTAAGCAGAAGGGTCTGATTCTGCGTGGTGCTGTTTCAGGGGTGCACAACCCTATGCTTGCCTGATGGGGTTGTTCTAAAGTTTACAGCATTAATGGATGCGAAGTACTTTGAATAGTACTTAGGCCCCGTCCACACTGTATATTTGAAGCAGAGATTTTACTTTCTTGGGCTCCATGATCACTGCAGATGGTGACAGCAGTCACAAATTTAAAAGACGCCTGCTTCTTGGGAGGAAAGCAATGACAAACCTAGACAGCATCTTAAAAAGCAGAGACATCACCTTGCCAACAAAGGTCCATATAGTTAAAGCTATGGTTTTCCCAGTAGTAATGTATGGAAGTGAGAGCTGGACCATAAAGAAGGCTGATCACCAAAGAATTGATGCTTTTGAATTATGGTGCTGGAGGAGACTCTTGAGAGTCCCATGGACTGCAAGAAGATCAAACTTATCCATCCTTAAAGAAATCAGCCCTGAGTGCTCACTGGAAGGACAGATCCTGAAGTCGAGGCTCCAGTACTTTGACCACCTCATGAGAAGAGAAGACTCCCTAGAAAAGACCCTGATGTTGGGAAAGATGGAGGGCACAAGGAGAAGGGGATGACAGAGGACGAGATGGTTGGACAGTGTTCTCGAAGCGACTAGCATGAGTTTGGCCAAACTGCGGGAGGCAGTGAAAGATAGGCGTGCCTGGCGTGCTCTGGTCCATGGGGTCACAAAGAATTGGACATGACTGAATGACTGAACAACAACTACTACTATACCACTTCAACAACCATTGAGAGTCCTGAGAACTGTAGTTGGTTAAGGGTGTTGGCCTCACAAAGCTACAGTTCCCACCAATGAGCTAGAGTTCCCAGGATTCCCCATGACTATTAAAGTGGTATTTAGAAAGTATAACAGTGTTTTAAACTCATGGTATGGATTAAATCTCAGTGTTACTCTGAAATGCTGTCTGAGCACAGTGACTCACCAAATAAAGCTATGAGAGAGAGAATTTGCTTTATGGTAAGAACATAATATACTTGGGTTTTATGATATTGTGTTTTATGGTGTTTTAATGCTGCAGTTTGGCTAAGAAACCGATGTTCACCAGCTTTACTACTATTACTCACTGCTAGGCTGTGTGGGGTGGTGTTGGCTGAGATTCTGAAAGAAATAGCATATCCAAAAGTTTTTATGACTCTCGGGAGATATGCCCCAAAATAAACCTTTCCCATTGGGGAAGATGTTCTGGGGAGCTCAGAAGCAAGGTGTGAAATGAAGATGATCTTAGAATTGTGGAATTGTAGAGTTGGAACGGAACCAAAGGGTCACCTAAACCGACCCCTTTCAATGCAGGAATTAAAGAAATTGTGATGACCTACTGCTGAAATTTCGATCCTGGCCTTTAAGAAGCACATTCATAATGTCTTTGAACATCACTCAAGCTAACAGCAAACTCAGCTGCTGTGTGTTGACAGTTTTGTAGGCAAAATGGGCCCACTGGGATGTAAAAGGGAGGTGTCATCATGTTTAGGGGAACCCTGAGGTTTGCAGAAGTACAAAAAAATAATAATCCAGTGAGGACTGAGCATGCTCAGTGGACATGAAATGTTGAGTGTTTTTGAGGGTAGAGCTCTGTGTGCAGGTGTGTAATGGAGTATGCTGGAAAAGTGTGTGGATGGCTGGCTGGAACACCAAGCATTCCACACTCCTCTTTTGTTGCAGGTCTCACATTTGTGTGTGAATGTGTCAGACCCTCCAAGCTTCCCTATTTTCCAGGGACATCCCTGATTTAGAGAAGACATCCCAGTTTCTGATTTGATCCCGGAATGTCCCACTTTTCCTTAGGATGTCGCTATTTTCATTGCAGAAATGTTGGAGGGTATGGAGTTATATGACCCCCAAGCCATCTGAAGGTTTTTTTTAAATGTTTAATGTTTTATTATGTTTTTTTTTTATATGTTGGAAGCTGCCCAGAGTGGCTGGCACAACCCAGTAAGAAGTATAAGTAGTAAAATTATCATCATGGAATGGAACGTCCTTATTTTCCATTGGAGAAATGTTGGAGGGTATGCTGTGTATTACTATCTATCTATCATCTGTCTGTCTGTCTGTCTGTCTAATCTAATCAATATCAGTGTTTCAGCTCTTCCTCATAAAGAAGATGCTCATCAACCCCCCTGATAACTTTAGTTGACTTTCCTTATTTCTACATGGATAGCAAAAAGCTAGGTTTCCATATGGCCTGTTGATGGGGAACAATGTTGGCGATGGTGATTGCAATTCCCCAACATAATTCCAAGGCTTCACGTTATCATGACATTTGCTTGGAAGCAGACTAAAACTATGACAGGAGCCTGGAGAATAACTTCGGCAACGTTAAAACAAGCTCCAAGTGTGAATTCAGAATCTAATGTATGTTATAATCCTTTGGGCAATACGTGCCAGAGGGAGCCTATTAACATTGGAAAGCTACAGAGCTATTTTTGGTTGGTGGGATCACATTTGGGGCTGTCAAATTACCAACACAGGATACATGGGGAGGAAAAAAAAATCTGACAGTTGCAGCATTCAACACACGTGCATGGGCAGAGAAAGGATGCACAAGCTCACAGGGCTGTTTGCAGGGTCAAGTACAGGGATGGGGAACTTGTGGCCCTCCAGATGTTACTGGACTCCAGCTTGCATCATCCTTGACCAAAGGCCATTCTGGCCCGATGGGGGTTGGAGTCCAGTAACCTCTGGAGGGCCACAGGTTCCCTATCCCTTTCTCTGAAGGTTTGTTGTTCAGTCGTTCAGTCGTGTCCGACTCTTCGTGACCCCATGGACCAGAGCATGCCAGGCACGCCTATCCTTCACTGCCTCTCACAGTTTGGTCAAACTCATGTTGGTAGCTTCGAGAACACTGTCCAACCATCTCATCCTCTGTTGTCCCCTTCTCCTTGTGCCCTCCATCTTTCCCAACATCAGGGTCTTTTCTAGGGATTCTTCTCTTCTCATGAGGTAGCCAAAGTACTGGAGCCTCAACTTCAGGATCTGTCCTTCCAGTGAGCACTCAGGGCTGATTTCTTTAAGGATGGATAAGTTTGATCTTTTTGCAGTCCATGGGACTCTCAAGAGTCTCCTCCAGCACCATAATTCAAAAGCATCAATTCTTTGGCGATCAGCTTTCTTTATGGTTCAGCTCTCACTTCCATACATTACTACTGGGAAACCCATAGCTTGAACTATATGGACCTTTGTCGGCAAGGTGATGTCTCTGCTTTTTAAGATGCTGTCTAGGTTTGTCGTTGCTTTCCTCCCAAGAAGCAGGTGCCTTTTAATTTTGTGACTGCTGTCACCATCTGCAGTGATCATGGAGCCCAAGAAAGTAAAATCTCTCTCTGAAGGTACCTTGATTTAAAATCCAAGCTGGAGAAAAACAATGGGGCTATAATGCTTGCTTTGTCCTTGAGGGGAGCACTGTGAAATTCCAGGGAATCCAAACTTCATCAACACCACTAGATAGAATCTCAACTAACTCTGTAGTCATCACTCAATGGCATGAGAAGGTGTCAGGGCTGGTTCAGCTTCAGGTCAGCACAAACCTTGTTTTTGGAGTCAAGGGTGGAGTGGAAAGGAAAACAGTGGAACTGGCAGGCTGCTGTGGATCTGTCACAGCCTCAGCCTCCTCCTGCTCCCTCAAACCTGTTGCTTGCTCAACCTCTGCCCCCCTTCTTCTTCTGACCTGTCTTTTTTATCCCACCACCACTCTCCTGGCTCAGAACGTTCTTCTTCTGATGCTTCCCTGCGGGTCTTCAGCTGTAGCTTCCCACCACTCCTCCTCCTCTAGCCAGTCCTTGACAGAAGGTCTACAAGAGACACCTGAAAGTCAATAATGAGGATGTTGGCTGAATCTCTCCTGGAAGAATAATCTACCTCCACTGTGAGAGGCATCAGGACTCGGAATACCAGTTGTTAGGAACTGCAGGAGGGGAGAGTGCTGATGTCACAGCCGGCCCATGCACGAAGCAGTTTGAAGCAAGCTGCTTTGAGGCGTCACTGGGAGAGGAGAAGTCATCTCCCAAAATGGCGAGACGAGTGGTAGGAAGATTGGGAGCTGCACCTGCTGCTTCTTCATGGCCAGCATCGCCACCTTTAGTCCCTACACCACCAGGACTCCCCCATCACAGGCAGAGCCTATGGGCCACTGCCACCTCCCGCCCTTTGCCCCTGTCAGTCACTCACTGCTGCCAGCTGCTTACTCCTTGGTCCTGGCGGCTGCAGCAGGGCACTCATGGGTGGTGGTGGTGGTGGCACATTGCTCTACTCACCCCCTGGGCAAGCGCCCTCCTCCTGCTTGTCCTCTTTGCAGCAACCCAGGGATGAGTAGAGGAGTGTGCCACAGGTGGGGTTGAGGGGCAGAAGGTGGCAAGGACTCGGCAGCGGTGAGTACCCAGCAGTGGCAAGTACCAGGTGCTGGGCGGTAGGGAGGGGCACTGACAGGATTTTGCCTCTAGTGGCAGAATGTCTTGAGCCACCCCTGGCTGCGGAGGTCAGGTACTGCTCATCACCTTGGCCACTGTGAGAAGAGGATGCTAGACTAGATGGGCCATTGACATGATCCATCAAGATCTACTTAAGTTCCTATGCCTTGCGTTGGTTGTGTCAGCGATGAGGCTCTTGTAGATTTCAGGATCACAAGGCCAAAGCTAGAGAAAACCATGTTGATTGCGATGTCTGAGCGGCCCCCTCCCCTCCTTTGGGATCGGGAATAGGATACTTGTGTACACTGGTAAAGAAGCTGAACGCTAAAAGAATATCTCTCGGAGAATTACATTATACATTTATGTGCTGGCCTGAGGGTAACCCTACCATTTGTATTATAGAGCTGCTTATAAAACAGTTCCGATTTGAGCTGTCAGATTTTGAAGTCCAGCTAAGCCGCTTTATCCCAGATGAACCGTGAATACGAGGCATCCTTTTAATAGAAATGGAGGCACAAGGGTACCATTAGGCCTTTGTTCGAGTGCACTGACATAAGAAGAATGGACAAACAGAAGAAAAGAAAAGTTTACCAGGAACTAAATAATTGAAAACTTCTTCTCCTTGGAGAAAGTTCTTAATGGAACTGTCCAAGGCACTGCTACTGCTCTGAGGTTTATGGTAAGAAAGAAACGGAGGTGGTAAAAATACCTCAAGACAGATAGAGGAAGGTGATCAGGATTGGTGCAAATGAAAGCGGAGGTTTTTTAAAAAAAATCTTTTGTATTTTTGACAATTTCATCAGGCTTCTTTATCTTGGGGTTTCAAGCTATTACAAATTCCCCTCCCTACCGCGAATGGACTAAGAGTGAGAAGTTGGTAAGTGATGGTTGGGGGAGGAGAAGGGAAAAAGAAGAGGAAGCAGCTGAACATAAGAAGAGTCCTGCTGTGTCAGGCCACTAGCTCAGCTAGTCTACCATCCCCTTTGCTCAGTGGACAGGGAAACTCGCAACCTCTCTTGCAGTTTCCAGCAACTGGTATTTGGAAGTCCACACTGGAGTGACTGCCAAGTTCTGCCATGGGCTCTCTTTTAAATCCCCAGGGCACACTGCAGATATTAATCCTGTGCAGCATGAAGCAACCAGATGCATAAAAACTGGCTCCTTTTGTAATAAAACAGTGTCCAGACCCATTAGTTTGTTCAAAACTTTACTTTCTTCAAAACAGAACAAAAACATCAAAGATACATCCAAATAATTCCATATGATAAGATATGCTTAACTAAGCATAGGCTCAGCATCTTCTTGGAAATATTATATAATTGCAAACAGACCTAAAATAAAAGGTCTCTTTCTCCTTTCAGCCTCCATTAGCCTGGAGCTATTTTCTCTCCCTTCAGGAGAGCCTTTTACCATACATATCCTTACTCCTACTAAGCCTGGGAACAAAAGTCAGCTTCCTTCACAATGGTGATTTGCAATTCAATACCTTTCCATGTGATCTAAGGTTAAACACTCACATGAGAGCTAGCAGAGAACAACTATTAATTATCAAGCCATCCATGAGCTTAGAGTACATAATTATGCTTAACAGGGCGAGGAACTGAGCAAATATAGCAGGCCCAGTCAGGTTCCCCCTTGGAAGCAGCCTACCCCCAGGCCTACTCAAATTTGGCTAATTATGCGAGCAGGCAGAATCCACTTCCCCAGGCAGCAAGCTCAGTCCAGGGACATCCTTTGCTGCCCAGGAAGTGGCCTAGAGGGTGGGGCCTCTGCCACCAGATTGCAATGGGTGGGTGGTGTTGGAGATTCATCCTAACAGGTGGCGCTTCAGTCCACAACAATGCCCACCTGAGAAGTGAGCGGACTTGGAGGTGCAGACTACCTATGGCAGTGGAGATAGTGGAGTGTGCATGTCTGAGTGTGCGTGAGATAGTAGAGAAAACGATTTAGATTTTCTTCTTCAAGTGGGACCTTCCTATCTCCAATTAAAAAGAACATATAAAATATTGGGTTTATTTCATTTGTTTGTTTGTTTATTAAATTTGTACACTTCCCTTCATTTGAAAATCACAGGGAGGGGGGGTTATTGGTTGGCTGTTTTTGTTGTTCTTGTTTTTATTATGTCTTTTGTGTTTTTATATTGGATTTTTAGGTTGTGAACGGCCAAACTTGATGAACCAATAGTCTGTCTCAGTGTAAGGCAGCTTGTACTGTTGGAAGGAAGGAAGGAAGGAAGGAAGGAAGGAAGGTTAGGAAAGAAAGGGTACGCAAGCCTTTGGTGTTACTCTTTAATTCTCCTTCCCAAATTAAATGACATAAAAGACTGTATTGTCTAAATTTAGACTGCCATCTCCTTAGAGCAGGGGAGCTGTCACGTTGCTGCTTTGTAAAGTGGCATATATGTTGATGGGAAGAAGGAAAGAAAAATTCAGCCCAGTGAGTAAATTGACCAGCTCTGCATCCTGATGGAACACCCTTAAGCGCCTGATTATTCAGAAATAGATTCTTGCTACAAGAAGAAAGCCAGGAGACGGTGTGCTCAGATTCTCAGCGGAGTCTGACAGCAGTGGAAGGAGAAACACCCAGGTGCCACAAGTGAATCATCTCCCAATGACATTTCAAAGGTGGAGCCAGAGAAAATCATGTCTGAATATTCAGCGTGTCACTTTTGACAAAAAAAATATTCCTGTCAACTTTGTTACATAATCATTATCTCCAAGGGATAGATGGTAGGGAGAGGGTGATTTTAATAGAATGCTGCGACGGGATTGTAAGCTCCTTTACTCAGGCCAGTGGACTCTGTCCAAGTGAAAATAGAATTGTATCTAGGGCTGAAATTGAAGTTCAGGGTGGGCGGGTGAGCCTGCGTACTCTCGAGCCTGAGAGAATCTATCTCTGGCTCTATCCGTACTATTCATTTAAAGTAGTATCCTACCCTTAGTCACGGCTGAGAGTTTTCAGGAGTCCCCTATTCAGAGGCAGTTTTATGGTAGCACGACCGGTTCGGCCTCCCTGGGCACCTCTCAGCAGAGGGTGCCACAACAATGCTATAGAATGGAGCTTGAGTGGTGGTGGTGGGGTGCTCAATTTAAGCCCCACACTGTGCGCCTGAAATTTGAGAGCCCAAAGTCAACCACTGCCCTATTCCACCCACAAAGCTACAATTCTCATAGCAACTTAACAGCCGATCCTCCCTCTCAGGGAACTTTGGGAACTGTACTTTTGAGGGGTGGGGGATAGGGGCCTCTTAAGAACCCCAAGCACACTTAACAAACTACAGGATTCTTTGGTGGAAGTTGGAATTGTTAAAAGTGGCACGATACTGCTTTAATGTTTAGTGCAGGTGGGATCATGGTTCTGAAATTACAGTGGTACCTCAGGTTACCGACGTTTCAGGTTACAGACTCCACTAACCCAAAAATAATACCTCAGGTTAAGAACTTTACTTCAGGATGGGAACAGAAATCGTGCGGCAGTGGCGCGGCAGCAGTGGGAGACCCCATTAGCTAAAGTGGTACCTCAGGTTAAGAACAGTTTCAGGTTAAGACCGGACCTCCATAACAAATTAAGTTCTTAGCCCGAGGTACTACTGTATGAGTAGAGAGGCTAGTCTGGAGCTGGGTATGTTTAGCCTGGAAAAGAGGAGACCAAGAGAAGCTAGGGTTGTTGTTGCTGTTGTTGTTTAGTCATGTCCGACTCTTCATGACCCCATGGACCAGAGCACGCCAGGCACTCCTATCTTTCACTGTCTCCCGCAGTTTGGTCAGACTCATGTTGGTAGCTTCGAGAACACTGTCCAACCATCTTGTCCTCTGTCGTCCCCTTCTCCTTGTGCCCTCAATCTTTCTCAGCATCAGGGTCTTTTCCAGGGAGTCTTCCCTTCTCATGAGGTGGCCAAAGTATTGGAGCCTCAGCTTTAGGATCTGTCCTTCCACTCAGCACTCCAGGCTGATTTCCTTCAGAATGGATAGGTTTGATCTTCATAATTCAAAAGCCTCAATTATTTGGCGATCAGCCTTCTTTATGGTACAGCTCTCACTTCCATACACCACTACTGGGAAAACCATAGCTTTAACTATATGGACCTTTGTTGGCAAGGTGATGTCTCTAGGGTAAAGGTAAATCTAAAGGTAAAGGGAACCCTGACCATTAGGTCCAGTCACAGACGACTCTGGGGTTGCGGCGCTCATCTTGCTTTACTGGCCAAGGGAGCCGGCGTACAGCTTCCGAGTCATGTGGTCAGCATGACTAAGCTGCTTCTGGCGAACCAGAGCAGTTCACGGAAACGCTGTTTACCTTCCCGCCATCTTCAAATATCTCAAGGGCTGTCACATGGAAGAGGGAACAAGCTTGTTTTCTCCTGCCCTGTAGGGTAGGACTCAAACCAATGGCTTCAAGTTACAAGAAAAGAGATCCTGACTAAACATCAGGAAGAACTTTCTGACAGGAAGTATGGTCTCCTTCAGTAGGTTGTGGAGTCTCCTTCACTGGAGGTTTTTAAGCAGAGGTTGGATGGCCATCTGTCATGGATGCTTTAGTTAAGATTCTAGTTGGTCTAGGAATGGTCTCCCTCAGGAGGTTGTAGATTCTACTTCCTTGGAGATTTTTAAGCAGATGTTGGATGCCCATCTGTCACGGATGCTTTAGCTGAGATTCCTGCATTGCAGGGGGTTGGACTGGAGAACTCTATGGCTCTATGTCATACAGTGAATTCTGGGCCTGCTCATCCTGCTCCCTGCAATGGCGGGTTTGGGGACTATTCACCAGGCTTTGCTGATAAGGATGCTGACAGTGGTCTTTCTGCTTGCCCCCATGTTCAGTAGCTCGAAGGAAAATGTTTGCAACAAAGGAGTGACACAAGCATCTCTCCAGCAGTGGCAGGCAGCCACCTGAACCATGTGAAGTGAGCGCAGGGACGCCACTACTCAATCCAAACCGCCCACAGCCTAAGGTAGGTTTGGATTGCAGCCTAACTCCACTTTGCTATGTATCATTTGTATTTATTTATTGAGAGCATTTCTGTACTGCCCAATTTAAACATTCCAGATTGGTTTACAATTGCTCATAAAGCACAGGAAAGCAGTATTACCGTAATCAATAAAACCGTTGACGACAGTAAAAGGCAGGGCCATAAACAACTACCGCAGAATTAATATATATACTGTATTTTTTTTTTAAAAAAGCATGTGTCTGTTTCCCATAATGCACCATTCATGAATTCAGTCCCAGGTGCCCAAATATGGAGAGGGAATGTCTTTTGCTCATTTGGGGTTGGTAAGAGGAGATTGGAGCCCTCTTGTTTCAGAGCATGATGATGGATGAGGAAGACCAGGAAAGTTGATTGTCTTCTGTTCACATTCTCACCATAAGTAAGTGCCTGGAACTTCTGGGGTCTCTCATTATTGGCAGATAGCAGTGTGGCGTTTGCCCTTCCTAGGGAATACATATATGAGCAGGAGTAAGTAAGGGGTTAAGTGGCTGACCCTAGGCAGACCAATAAACAGAGGGAGGAGGAGCTAGGGGCAGCTAAACAGAGTCAGTTAGAGTTAGAGAGGGGGTTTAGAGCAGTTGATTGAAGCAGTTGGTTGGTGGGTGGTTGTTGATTGTGTGGGTTGGTGGTGAGGGAGAGTGGTGAGCGTAGGATGAGGACAGGGTTGCAACCAATATCTTAAGTTGTTGAAATTTTAAATAAACACTTATTATTTTGTTTTAGATCGCACCCTGACTGTGACAGTGATTACCAGGGAGGGGATCCTGGTTGGTGGCAGCGAAGCGCCGTGGTGGCACAGGGATCAATAGTCCGTTAAACGACCGGGGACCCTGTGTGATCGCCACAAGCAGTATCTTCATAGCCCTATAATATATGCATCTTTAACTACTGATGCACATATTTATGGCCTGGTCAAGGGTCCCAGATGCACATATTGGTGTCTTCTGAGATGTACACTTTGCATATTTATTGCGGGGGAAAGCTGCACAACACCGTTGCTTCCCATAGAAGTCCTAATGTGTACAGCTGCCCTAATCCCTCTCGAAATAAGCTCTGTGTCAACATATTTACAGTGTTTGCTGCTATTCAAATGCAAATATCTGCCACAGCTCTCCCCCCCCCTAGCCATTGTTTGTTTGAACTGCCACGACTTTTGTCACTTACCTTTCAATACATTAGTTCCCATTTGGGAACCAAGTGCCTTTTGAAAGAACAATATGAAGCCGGAACTTCAGAAGCCAGCCTTTGTATCGGGGCTCTGGAAATGAATTTCCTCGAGGCTGATGACTTTGCGGTGTGACACACAAGCGCAGGATCACAGGCTTCAGATGGGGCCGGGAGTACAGCGTAGCATGAATGTGATGACCTACAGAATATTAAGTGCTTCGCACCCAGGCAAGGTTTGCTCTCTGAAAAGAAGTTTTGAATCTGTGTTAAATATTAACAGTTCATCAGGGAGTACATGGAAAGCTATTCATCCCCATAAAGTCATTTTGTCTGAATATCCAGAACACAATAAAACCGCTTTGACCTTTTTAAGGTTCAGCTGGGGCCTCTGTTGCACTAACATTTATTGGCATTTTATGGCTCCTATTTATACAGCATGTTCCATTTACAAAAGCGTCTAACAGTCTTTATTGTGTTCGTATCAGTTCTGTGAAGCAGATCACTGTGATCCCAGTTTTGCGGGTGGGAAACTGAGGCTGGGCATCAGAGATCTTGACCGAGATCTTAAAATGAAAGTGGTGAAAGTTGAACCCACATTTCACAAATCCAACTGAGCTGTGCTAGTTGTTGTTGTTGTTCAGTCGTTCAGTCGTGTCCGACTCTTCGTGACCCCATGGACCAGAGCACGCCAGGCACGCCTATCCTTCACTGCCTCTCGCAGTTTGGCCACACTCATGTTAGTAGCTTCAAGAACACTGTCCAACCATCTCATCCTCTGTCGTCCCCTTCTCCTTGTGCCCTCCATCTTTCCCAGCATCAGGGTCTTTCCTAGGGAGTCTTCTCTTCTCATGAGGTGGCCAAAGTACTGGAGTCTCAACTTCAGGATCTGTCCTTCCAGTGAGCACTCAGGGCTGATTTCTTTAAGGATGGATAAGGTTGATCTTTTTGCAGTCCATGGGACTCTCAAGAGTCTCCTCCAGCACCATAATTCAAAAGCATCAATTCTTCGGCGATCAGCCTTCTTTATGGTCCAGCTCTCACTTCCGTACATTACTACAGGGAAAACCATAGCTTTAACTATACGGACCTTTGTCGGCAAGGTGATGTCTTTGCTTTTTAAGATGCTGTCTAGGTTTGTCTAGGGCTTTTCTCCCAAGAAGCAGGCGTCTTCTAATTTCGTGACTGCTGTCACCATCTGCAGTGATCATGGAACCCAAGAAAGTGAAATCTCTCACTGCCTCAATTTCTTCCCCTTCTGTTTGCCAGGAGGTGATGGGACCAGTGGCCATCTTAGTTTTTTTGATGTTGAGCTTCAGACCCTATTTTGCGCTCTCCTCTTTCACCCTCATTAAAACACCCTTTAATTCCTCCTCACTTTCTGCCATCAAGGTTGTGTCATCAGCATATCTGAGGTGGTTGATATTTTTTCCGGCAATCTTAATTCCGGTTTGGGATTCATCCAGGCCAGCCTTTCGCATGATGAATTCTGCATATAGTTGTTGCATTGTACCAAATTGACTGAAAGTAGGAATCAATTTCTAATTCTGTTGTTCACTGTTCTGGGTGCAAGAGGTTTTCAGAGGGGTGTGGATTCTACTTATTTAATGTGTTTCATAGTGTTGCATGTGACCCCACTATGCAGGCAGCGAGAGACTACAGGGTCTCCTACACTTACCCAGGTTCAGTTTCATTGGAATGAAGATCATTGGCGACTGTGGTGTCTTTAGTATATTTGCTTTCACACATATATACAATCTGAGGATAGGATGGAGGGGATTAAAAAAAAGGTAAAGGTAAAGGAGCTCTGGATGGTTAAGTCCAATCAAAGGTGACTACGGGGTGCAGTGCTCATCTCGCTTCAGGCCAAGGGAGCCAGCGTTTGTCCGCAGACAGCTTTCCAGGTCATCTGGCCAATAAGATTTTTTTTATTAAAAAAAATATATTAAGGGTTTTCTTAATTTACAAAGGTAGTGCAATGTCTCTCTCATATTTTTTCCATGTAACATTTTTACAAGTCAGTTTTGTTTGTTGAGACATTAGGAAGAAAAAGGGGGATTTAGGTGGGTGGGATGGGGTGATGGGTGGGGTGGGGTGGGGTGACGATGTTTCTATTTTGCTTAATATATGTAGGGTTTGGTGTCAGCGTTGTTTGTGCAGGTTCTCTGTTGTTCACTTGTGTTCCTTTGGTGGTGAGAGAGGTCGGGGTTGGTGTAGGATGTGATTGTTCATTTGCGGTTGGCTGCGGTGATCTTTGGTTTCCTGTGTGAGTGGGGTGGGTGAGTGTTTTTGGTCAGGTTAGCCATAATGATTTGTATGCTGTCATCTGGCCAACAAGACTGAACTGCTTCTGGTTCAGGTGGTGCTGTGGTCTAAACCACAGCCTCTTGGGCTTACCAATTGGAAGGTCAGCAGTTCGAATCCGTGCTCTGTCCCAGTTCCTGACAACCTAGCAGTTCAAAAGCACACTAGTGCAAGTAGATAAATAGGTACCGCTCCTTATTCAGTCACACTGGATTCTTTAGATGCCTCCCACCAGCGAGCAGTGACCAGCAGGGGTGGGGCAAGCCGGGGCAGAACACACTGTGCGGAACCTCCATGGAGTCCGCAAGCCCTACGTTGCCGTTTCGGGCAGTGCGGAGCCTGCAAGTGCCCAAGCTACTGCATCACGCCCCAGGAGAGACGTGTGGCTCAGGCGGGCTGCAGGTCACCCCCCTCAGTGATGACACTTGGGGCAGCCCACACTCACCACACACCCCTTCCTACACCACCACCTCCCACTTTTCTTTCTTGTTGCAATCATCTGCATTTGTGCCTTCAATATTTCACGTTTAAGAAACTCCCACCCATCTTGGACTCCTTTCTCTTTGAGTAATTTTTTACCATGAGTATTTCTTACTCACTCAGTAGCTCCTTCAGCTTCTTGAAATCAGCCTTCTTACAGTCCAGAGTGCATTGTCTGACTGCATTCAGCTTTCCCTTGCCTCTGTATCATGAAACCCAAGAGGACATGATCAGTTCCTCCCAAGGTTCTGAGTATTTCCACTTCGTCACGTGACAAAGGTCCAAGATAGATGATCCCCTTGTTGCTTCTTCCACTTCCTGGCAAATAAAATTATCAGCGAGGCAAGAGGAATTTGTTGGACCTTACATTCTTGGCAGAGTTTGAGTTCCAACACGTATTGGGGTAGTTGAAGTCTCCAATGACTACTGTATCTCTGCTTTTTGAATGTTTGGTAGATGTTTGGGCTGCCCCAAGTTATAGCGTTGGGTCCAGCACAAAGCAAGCATGTTTCTGTCTCTGCAGCTTCCAGCATCAGCCAAAAACGCACATGAGGTGAGTGTCAGCAGGCTATTGATGGCTTCCTTCACTCTACTTTTCTAAATCGTCTCCATCTTGGCTGGCAGTTCAGATATTCATGATGCAAACAGGGATGCACTTCCTGTAGATTTGGTGAGAAGATTAGACGATGAAAGCTCTTGACTAAATCAGTCACGTCCAGTGTACTGAACAGGTTCTTAAATAATAATAAAAAACAAGAAAAGAGGATGGGGTGTGTTAGAGAGATATCTCGAATCTCTCTTTATATACAGAATACCAGGCATTCTCCTAATAGACTCCTTGCATTGGCTTTGAGTGACTGTGTTGATGCCTCTTCATATATCTAAATCTTCCCCCTCCCTCCCTCCCATTCCTTGCAGCATTAGCAGAAATATCAGATACAGATCATTAATCACAACGCCTGTACCGTCCTTGAATTATTTAATGCAATATTTGAGGAGCTGTGAATTATTTAAGGCAGTATGCGAAAGGTCCTCTCCGATAGACATGCAGCGATTATTAAGAGCCATTGCTAAGTCTGATTTATTTTGCCACAATCCCATACCAGTGCTGAATGTTTCATAAACAGAATCTGCCCCTTTAGGTTGCTAAGCCACTGGTGGAGGAAGCAGCAGGAGGAGGAGACACCCCTGTAGAATATCATGGGATGCTTGCAGCTTCTGGATGTCGAGTCTTCAGCTTTTTCTCCACAGGATTGCAGGAAATGTTAACAGCAACCTTGACTCTGTTTGGCAGCTTGGGAAATGTTATGGGATGAAGATGAACAGGAAGTGTGGCATTTCCCAGAGGTATTTAGGAGCAATTCTTGCAGGATGCTACAATGTCAGAGACCAGGTGGAGGAGTACAGCCCTGATAAGGAATGGTGGGAGCCTCCCCTTCCCCCTGCTCCTGACCAGCATCCTGAAGCTGCCCAGGAGCAGTGGAACAGTATAGATTTGGAACAGTGGTTTGCAGAAGGGCATAGTTCTGAAGACAAAAGTTGGGATGAACTGGGGGGTGAACAGCAAAGTGAAGAAGAACTGGAAGAGAGAGTGAGAGCTAACAGACTCTCCCTCACTGGAAAGTATCCAGCCTATCAGTTCAGGGTCATGTAGAGTGGATAAGGTGCATATACAAAAAGCAAGGTTGTTGCAAGATCAGGTTGCAAAGACAGAAGTGACCAGGGGAGAAGTGGGTGGGAACCTTAATTGGGAGCACCTTCATTCCAAGAATGGCTGCTTTGTTCTTTTGCTGTGATCATTAAAGACTCTTTAAATGGTAAGCGACTCTTTTCACTTTGTCCTGCTTATCTACGGTCAGAGGGAGGGGTGGGGTGGGAGGAAGCCGACTCACCAAAGCCTGACATTCAAGCAAGGATGTCTGAGGAACCTGGTCTTTGTGAATTCCAATATGGGCAGATGTAGTTCACATATTGCAGACTAAGGTGCAGATCAGCGTACAGCTATCCTCCATAACTTTTCACTTTTTCAAAAGGTTGTGATGCAGTTCTCGGCTCATAAAATGTATGTGTGCATGTGTGTATGTAGGTGTATGAGATATGGTGATATCTCATTATGGGTTAGATGTTACCATCCCTGATGGAATAGAAGGGATAGATCATGGGAGAATTTCAGATCAGGATGCTTTAGATGAAGGGGTGGTGGTCAAAACCCCTTGTCTCCAACCACAGGCCTTTCTGCAACTATCCTCTCCCCCCTATCCTGGAAATCCATTTTGCTGTGCATTCATAATATCTTGCGCTCATTATGGTATTGGGGTGAACATACGTAATCTGACTTTCAATACTGTTTGTGCCTGCAAAAGCTTCAAGAAGAGCACCCTACTTTGTTCCCTACTGGTGCATTTCCTGTAGCCCCTGCTGAAGTCCTGCAACCTTGTATACTGCAAATGTTCCAGTTCTTCTTGTTGTTGTTTAGCTATAGAACAAGTGAGCCCTTCCAGCTGGCAATAATGGGGTAACGCTGGGGAACAGTGGCATAGTGTGGGTTGCCAGCGCCCGGGGCCATGCAGAGAGATGAGCGGGAAGGGGAGTGAAACCAACGGAGTACACATGCGTATTTAACTGCCTCGTGGCATCCGTATCACCCAGAAGATCGCAGCTGCAGAGATGAGAAAAGAAGAGTCATTCTATTGTCTGGATAGGTCACTTCCTGCTTTGCATGTAGAAGCTAAACCACTCTGATATTGTAGCTATGGATTCTTCCTCCCAGGGAATGCTGAGAATTGTAGGGGAGTCACCTAACTTCTCTCAACATCTTTCAGAAACTTTGGTGGGAGCCAGGACAGTTTAAAGCAGCATGATACCACTTTAACTGCATTGTGTGAATGTGGCCTTACATCCTTTATGGGAAATTTTCATTTGACCTTTTCAGATGTAATTAATACAGTCTGGCTCATCATTTTTCTCTTCCAATGACTCTCTCACCCTCTTGTTACATTCCCGCCCCCATCCATCCAAACCAGTTTCAGGAATGAGATGGAGGCATCATTTAAAAACCAGACAACAGGCTCGAGCCATTCTTTTGCTTAACGTTGCCTGACTTTTATGGGAGATGAAAATGTTGTTCCTTTGACATCTTTTCTCATCTCCACAGCTCTTTGAAACTCTTGATCAGGAATATTTTTTTTTTTAAGTTTAAGGCTACAACTTTCAAGTTCTGAAAACAAAAAGAGGAGAAAGAAACTGTTTCAGCCATGTATATTAATCCAGAGTCTGCGATCTTCACCGTAAAATTATTTCTTGGATGTTACAAGCACCCACGACTAAACCAAGTGAGCAGATTTAATGAAAGAGGTTTCCCCCCCCCTTAATTGTTTTCTTTGAGAGAAAAAAGTGATTTATTTTACAATTCAAGTTCCTCTTCTTTTTCTGCCCAACATCCTTTGATGTATGCAAAATAAAAAAGAAATGTAGATAAGAATCTAGACCTGCACTGTGGCTTTTAATTGTGTGTGTGGTGGTAGCACCAATGGTCTATTTTTCAAATCTATCCTGAACCCTGGAGCATTTCAGTGCTCTGGAGAACAGATGGGCAGGGTATAAATAATACAAACTAATAATAATAATAATAATAATAATAATAATAATAATAATAATAATAATAATAATAATAATAGTTTATTATTAACCTGCTCGATCTAGTCACTATCCCTTGTAGTCCAGCATCCTATTCTCACAGTGACCAGATACCTATGAGAAGCCCATTCCCTAATATGCTTTATTAAATGTTATTTTCAGGAACATACACATTTTATGTACACTTTATCCCGGTAGATGCATTTTTGTATACATCACTTGGCTAGAGAACTTCACTGCAAAACTCAAAGAGACATGTGAATTCCGAAGGATGGCTACATTTCAGTTCGGGTATTGCTTTGAAAAGCGTAATCTGGGCAAATTTGCCTCTAACTGCAAACCAAATCAAATTCCTCCCATCTCTGTGTGCATAGAATCCTAGAATGGGTAGCACTAGAGGATAATCTAGTCTAACCCCCTGCAATGCAGAAATATGCAGCTGTCCCCATATGGCGATCAAACCTGCAACCCTGGCGTTATCAGCACCATGCTCTAAGCAACCGAGCAGTTTCTAAATAGTTGGAACAATCTTGAAGGCCAATAGAGACTTGGACTGTGTACACTGTTGGGTGATAACACCAAGGCCGGTGCCTCCCCCCCCCCCAACGCAGCGCCGCCCGGCATTCATCACTCCAGTATCCTGTCACACTGATGTGACCCATATCCAAGGACATGAGCACACGACTAGCAGAGTCCAAACAGAAGCTGAGCCTTGAGGTGTAACATCTAAGCCTAATTTATCGGACACAAAATCCAACACAACATAACAAAGAAAACATGGCCTCTCTCTCTGTCTCTCTTCCTCAGAGAGGGAACTGCAAAAACAATAGCTATACAGAATGGAACAGCGTGTTTCAATTTCCGCTCACAAGACTCCAACAATCAGTGCTGGGATGTAGACACAGACAGGTGACATGTAACAAGCCCACACATCTGCAGCATGGGAGGAATGGAATTCCCAACATTGGAATAATCTTGAAGGCCAATAGAGACTTGGACTGTGTACATACTCCCACATCTTCTGCATCCAGTGTGTTCCCACCACTGACTTCGGAAACTGGGCACACACACGACAATTTGTGTCTGTCCTTTATCTATTCCCGCTTCTTATAAAACACAGTGTTTTGATGCATTTCCCCCACAAGCCAGCTTCGATCTGCCCTGAGGAAAAGAACAACCTAGCTGAATTTTAAGCTGGCAATGTGTACACAGTTCCTCTTAAGGAGTGGTCTTGAGAATTGGCTGGGCCAACTGTCCCTTTGAAAGAAACTTCCTGAGAACTTCCTGGACCCATCACTGCAGCCCCCATGCGCTGTGTGTGTACGTGTGCACATAACTGGCACAGAATTGCGAAAATGTTTTCACAATTTGCAATTTCTTTGGTCCTACCTCCTACTGTTTTCACAGTTTGTGTATTTTGCTCCTTCCATCTCCCCACCCCCCCACCCCCAGTTATATATCAGAAAAAGAAGAAGAGAGGAGGGCAAAGAGGAGGCAATTTATAAATGCTTTGTTTTAGATGCCTCGTTGTGTCTCTAATAATAATGCTTAGCATATCTATGGCAACGTGACACAACGAGGCAGCCAGACAAAGCTCTTTGGCAACAATGCACAACCACTGAGTGGCTGTCCCAGCTCTTCCTTGACCCTCCCTGCAAATGGTTCCAAAATTCCTCAAATTGCAGCTACCGTACATATATTATGTTCAGATGGGAAAAGTGGGATTATTCAGTTTCCCTGTGGAATCAGCCCTGAGTTGTTCTGGGGTTCATTCTGTTTCCCTGTAGCAGCCCATTAACAATGGTTGAAAAGCTGCCTCGCCACTTTCATCAAAAGGGGCATGAAAATGTTCACGAAAATGCCCCCAATCTTTTGGCCCAGCTGTATTTAAAAACACATTTGGCATACAGGTGTGACTTCTACCATCATAGCCAAATTATACATACATGATTTTCAGCAACCATTTCTTGTAGTTTCCATAGCCCTGGTTTCTTCTACAGTCCATCATCTTCATTCCCCAAGTCTTCCATCCATCAAAGAGGACAACCAATCGCAATGGGCTATTGTGTCCAATAGCAGTCAGCCTTCTCTTAGTCCCTCCCACCTGGGATTTGCAATTCATAGAATTGTAGGAAGGTCACTCTAATTGGCCCACTATTGCTCATGAGTGATATGGCAAATGGTCATCTGTAGCACAGCCAGCCTATTTATCTGTGATTTCATTTCTCTGTTTTGAAGTGTTCTAATATGCTTTTCGAAAACTTTTATTTATGTATTTATTGAACCAAAAATTATATACTGTTTGGTTGTAAATAGAACCTCTCAGCGATTTGCAAGACAAGAGAGAGAAATATTAACACAGTCAATAAAAGGACAATTTTACTTTTGCAAACCCCTTTGAGATGTCTTTTAATGTGAGTGGTATGAAAATATTATTAAATAAATCATTGCAAAATTCTGCCAGATTGTTTCCCCCACCCCTTACTTGATAAATGAGAGTCTGGTTCTCAGAGATCAATTTTTCCTTCCATGAAATAGATAAAAATGGTCGGATTTTCCACTTCTGCTTATCCTTGCTCTTAATATTAAAAATGCATTAGAAAAATAAACACTAAAAAAACAGCCAGGATACACAGTTTGGAACTAAATTTTAGAACAGAAGGGAAGAAGAATACATGTTAAAAGCCATCCTAAGAATAGCAGTGCACAACCACTCCAAACAAAAACAAAAATATATTTTCAGAAAGTGATGCATTAACAAAAGTATGCAGCTGGAAATTCCACCCTGTCTGACCCTTGCTACATTTTTTTTTTAAAAAAAGATTACTCAATCAATACCAGCTAAAGAGATTAAGTGCAAGAGAAGCAATTAATTGAAGTTAAATGAACTTTGACAACTTCCATATTAAAGTAAATCACTAATTAAGAAAATTACAACATGGTCTCTCTTGGTGAAATGAGACAGTTCCAGACCGCAGTGAGGGGGTTAGTTAGATTTTTTAAAAAAAATGTATGAAGACGGCAGAATTTGTCTGGGAGGAAAATTGCTAGATGGTCTGTAGCACCAGGAAGCAAGATCCTTCCCCAAATATTGGCTGACTTTTTGTTCTGCAGCATCTTTAATTCAAGGGTAGGAACCTCAAGACTGGTGGTTGAAGGTGTCCCTCCAGACCTTACTATCTGGCCCTTGGAACAGTCCCCATGGCATGCCCCCTTTCCCAGGGTCACACCCCTCACCGGCCCTACTTTGCACCCTGAGTGTTCCCCCCCCCGGCTGGAATGTGTCCTTGGACTCTGATAATGTCTCTTGTTTGCCTGGATGGAAAATAAAGAGAGGTGGAATGTGGTCCTTGTTGGATTTGGAAAAATAGTGTTAGGGCACCGACAAGTTGGTGTGCTGAAGTGCAGCAGTCAGTCAGATAAGCCGAGGTCGAACAGTCCGGGTCAGAAGCCAGCTGAAGTCAGGTATCAGTACAGGGTCAGGAAAAGCCGAAGTCGGAGACAGTCCAAGTCAGGAACAAGCCAGGCGTCAGGAACAGAACGAGCAAAAGCAACCACGCACTCAGCATAGCAGTTGCAGGTGCTAGCAAAGGGAGCAGCCAGCCTTTCTTAAGTAGCTGGCCTGCAACCACATCTCTTACGAGTTGCAGCTGATTCTAATTGTTCCCTGTGTCTCTCAGCTCTACGCCCTACAGCTGAGAAGGGAGGAGGGGAAGGGCCCTGCCTGTTTCTCTCCTCACAAGGGCCTGATTCTGGCTCGACTTCCTCCTCCTCCTGTTCTGGTCTTTCCCCCTCTCCATCTTCCTCTTCCGAGGAGTGCCGCCACCAGTCTTCTCCAGGTACAAACTCCTCCATTTCCCCAGGTTCTTCTGTGGGTGCAGCCTCGCCGGGGGGGGGGCTTGCCACCACTCCTCCTCATCTGGCTCAACCCTGACAAATAGATTTGACCCACGTGTGCGTAATTAACAAAAAGAATCAGCTGGGTGCCTAGATTCAAAATGTGGGGCTTTGAGCAACAGAAGCAAGGATGCTTCTTGCCCAGAGATGGAAAGAAGAAGAAGTACCAACCAGAGAAGAGTGGCAGACCAAGCTGATGGAATATGCGGAAATGGCAAGACTGACAGGAACGATCAGAAACCAGGAAGACCAAGTATTCTTAAAAGACTGGAATAACTTTCTAACATATTTGAGAGATCACTGTAAAAACAGTTGAAATCATTGTCAGGAATACAATGACAATTGTAATGTGACATGGATTTTGGATACTATGATTATATAACCGATAGATTACAGTAAAAGATGCAGGAATAGAAATCTTAGAATTGGAACCCATGGAGGGAAGGAAGGAGGCCTGAAGGTTCGAAAGAAACCTTGTCTTTTTTTAATGTGTGGAAATGTTATGTTTATGGTGTATAACTTTTATGTAAAACTAATAAAAATTCATTAAAAAAAACAAAATGTGGGGCTTTGCGCACTCTCTGGCGAGGCAGTGCCCCCAGCAGAGTTAAAAACACTATCAGAGTTAACCAGAAACTTAGTGTGGAATATAGGTTGTTTAACTCTTTGGCATGTCCCATTTAGTTTGCCTTAAAACACTTGCCCCCTCCCTCTACCTCTCCCGCAATGAATAGACTACACGCTGTCAAGTAAGTTTAAAATGTCTTACTTACTAAATCCAAAGGTTTATGTGTTATTCCATACAGCAAGGAGAACACAGATGGATTACTCTTGGGTACAACATACAGCATATACCGTAGTTTCAAACATGTGGTCTGAGCTTGAAGCAAGTTCAGACACATCCGTCCTGGTCAGGTACATGACATGGAAGAGAGTGAGTAACAGGGAGACAAGCAGCTTCACTTCATGTTCTGCTTGCTTGTTTCCTGCAGGCATCTATTTGGAAGCTGTGAGAAGGGTGGACCAGATAGGCCTGTAGCCTGACTCAGCAGACGATTATGTTCTTATGGCAACAAGCCACAATGGCTGTGCTTTGCCTCCAAAGTCAGAGATCATAATGCTTCTGAACACCTGTTGCTGGAAACCACAAAAGGGGAGAGTGCTCTTTTGTTCAAATCCTGCTTGCAATCTTCCCACAGGTTGGCCACTGTGGGAACAAGATGCTGGATAGAAGGGCCATTGCCTTGATCCAACAGGTCCGTCTTATAAAAATTACACAAGAACATAAGATGAGCATAATTATGTAATTCTTATATTTCTATGTCAGTCTGTCCAGGAATTGGAAACTGGAAATTCCCCTAGCTCCCTTTGAAAACTACAGTTCCCAGGACTCTCCGTGGCTGTTAAAGTGGCACAACAGTGCTTTAAATGTATGCCATAGGTGTGATGAATGAAATATACATGTACTAGCCAGGGCTGACATGCTCTGAATGCATTGCAGGGCCACCATATGGAGTTGTGGGCATGGTAAAAACACAGTGGCCATGCCAAACAAGCCAGGATCACTCCAACAGCTGATTGTTTCCAAACATATATCCAGCGTTCACTCATGGCTTCTCTTCCGCCTTTGTATTTTGCAGCTTTGTTCTGAAACTTATTCCAAAACTCCAATCAAGGCCCCTATGCATCATTTAAAAAGCCATGAGGAATTACGTGGGCTTCAAGCTGTGAGCAAGGACTCGCTAGCTCTCGGAACGCAGAGTAAATTTAGCCCTCAGCCTCCACTGAGAGCTGCAGTCTTTCGGAGACGAGCTATCCAAATCTGAAGCGGATCGGCCCACTTTTATGTTTCCTCTCCCTTTGCCCAATGCATTCTTTACAAGACGAGGGCCCGCTTTCATTCCGACATCTGGTTGTTTTGTAAATGAGATGGTGGTGGAAACGCTGCCTTTGCTGGGGCTAATCAAAACATCTTGCCCATCTGCAATTTTAAAGCAATATGGCAGAGTACATTTGTTACTGGGGTAAGGCAGGGAGACGGTTCCTTGTCATCTGCAGCAAAGCCCACATTACAAAATTGGAGAAGAAGAGGAGTGATGCTCACTCTCAGGTAAGGTAAAAGGTAAAGGGACCCCTGACCAATAGGTCCAGTCGTGTCCGACTCTGGGGTTGCGGCGCTCATCTCTCGTTAATGGCCGAGGGAGCCAGCGTACAGCTTCCGGGTCATGTGGCCAGCATGACAAAGCCGCTTCTGGTGAACCAGAGCAGTGCACGGAAATGCCATTTACCTTCCTGCCAGAGCGGTACCTATTTATCTACTTGCACTTTGACGTGCTTTCGAACTGCTAGGTTGGCAGGAGCTGGGACCGAACAACGGGAGCTCACCCCGTTGCGGGGATTCGAACCACCGACCTTCTGATTGGCAAGCCCTAGGGGTCAGCAAAAACAAAACACACATTAACATATAAATAAAACATTTTTTTTTTAAAAAAGTCATCATTATAGGTCATTTCCATATTTGTCTACAGGGGATAGGAGTCTTATTCTGCCTGTCTGAGAGAGGTTGTGATAAGAGGGGTGCACAGCTACCAGACACTGAAAAGATATACAAAATCTTTAAATGGCAGGGTAAAGTTTGATACATCTGTTAGGATTCTTGCTCCGTGTTTGCAGTCATGGGATTGTTTTCTATCACATGACAGTGTATGTTTTCATTCCACATAGTGGGAAGTGACAGAGACAGGATGTTTTGTATTACATTGTTCCATGATCTTAAACAACTCCTTACCCACAATAATACAACAACAGGACTTAATATGGACACTGGTACCAGAACCTGCAATAAACCCAGATGCCAACTTTGCTGCCACATACACCCGGACAACACCATTACTGGCCCCAACAAGATCAAACATACCATCTCAGGACTATTTAATTGCTCATCTCCTAACATTGTGTATGCCATCAAATGACAGCAGTGCCCTTCAGCTCTCTATATTGGACAAACAGGCCAAACCCTACGCCAAAGGATAAATGGACATAAATCTGATATCAGGAATCACAAGACAGAGAAACCAGTAGGAGAACACTTCAATCTCCCAGGACATTCTATACAAGATCTCAAAGTAGCTGTCTTACTACAAAGGAATTTCAGAAATAGACTGGATAGAGAAGTTGCTGAATTGCGACTAATTAACAAATTTAAAACCATGGAGAGACCTGGTCTGAACAAAGACATTGGATACTTATCTCATTATACATGACAAAGCTATCTTTAGCCATCTCACCCCTTGCTTTTTCCTGTAAGACCAATTGCAGTCATTAACAGTCAACAGATTTTCCACACTTATCTGCCAATCACCCATTCCCACCACCCTTCTGAATAATACCCCTCCCCACTCTCTCACTATATATAAGGGTCTGGTGACTTCTGTTTCAGTGTTTCTGAAGAAGTGTGCATGCACACAAAAGCTCATACCAAGAACAAACTTAGTTGGTCTCTAAGGTGCTACTGGAAGGAATTTTTTGTTTTGTTTTGTGTTCCGTGATGTAGGACTGTTGTCCTTTGTTCTCTCTCTTGGCTGTCTGATGAGAAAGAGGAAGGAGCTGAGTCAGAATGCTCCGAGTGTATTATATGTAAATAAAGTAGTTTAGCCAAAATGCTGCGCTACTGAGTCTGTTACGCGAATCCAAGCTGTAATTGGAGTACAGCGAATAACACTCTGCTGTTCCTAAGTGTGCTGATGCCTCTTGGTATCAGTCGCTGTGATGTTCTGGCTGGAGAAAGCTTTTGAAGCTCCCAAATGACCGACCAGGAGGGAGAGAACATGCCAGTTGGGCATGTGTCTCTATTGGGGTCCTACACATGAGTAGGAAGATCCTGACAACACCTTGTGCATTCCCCCCCAACGCACAGTGTGACTCTCAGCCTCTAACCCTGTTTTGTAAGACCCTCCTTCTCCTGCCCCCCTTGATTGCTCAGACCCCCTGCTTCTAGCATCCCCCAATTCATCCCTTCCCCAGTGTTCCACACCCAGGGTCCAGGATCTAAGACGTCTTCTTCTGCGTCCTCCTGGGGGGCTCTTGCGCGGGCGACTCCCATCGCTCTTCCTCATCCAGCCGGTCTCTGACAATGGATCACAGTGAGGGCTTCCACACAGAGAAAACCTCCTGTTTAACCTGTTACATGTAGGCATGAGTGTACAATGCCCCCCACCCCAATTTTCTCAGCACCTGTGTCTGTAGCAGAACTGATTTTGCACCGCTGCCGTGGTAGATGGCACGGCGATAGTGAGGATTGTCCAGCATTTTCATTGCCTAACGTAAAACGGCCAAAGCCTCGTGTCATATTTTTGTCTCATTTGATGACCCCCCCACCCCAGCGGAAGGGGTAGCAATTAAGGCATTTACTGGCATGCTGATAAATCTTCCCAGCGATAAATAGCTAATCACCTTTTGCTTTGCTCGTTAAATACTAATAAGGAATGCCTGCGCATGGTTAATGTGTGTAATGTTGAAATGTATAATTATTTGCCTTTGCTAACTCTGTGGCAGCAGAATTGACCCCCCTCCCCCTCCTCTTGGTTTCCTTTTAATAGCCAACCGCATCCGTCTATGACAGCCGCCTTCATTAAAGCAAAACTAAATGCTTGCCCGCGATTCTTAATTTTTATGTGTTGCCAAACAGGAGGAGGTTATATTGCAGCCCAAAGCAGCCCAGGGGTGTCCTCTGAGACTGGTTGCTAACGTTTCAATTTAAAGAGCTGCTTCCAAAACATTTCTTCAGAAAGTTGATAAAGGGAAGAGATGTTTGCTCTCCAGTGGGAGAACGTATGAGCTTTCAGATGTTGTTTTATTTTTTATTAATCCCAGCTGCTTCTCCAACAGAGCTCAAGGCAGCATATATATTTCTCCCACTTCTTCTTTAATCTCCACAACAACCCTGTGAGGTAGGTTAGGCTGAAAGGCAGTGACTGGTCCAAGGTCACCCAATGAGCTTCATGGCCGAGTGGGGATATGAACCCATACCCCAATCTGACACTTTGGGGGGTCCTAAAGTTTGAACTGTGTTCCACGACAGATCACCTTTCCATCATCTGTGCTACCAGCTCTCAAACTTTGGGAAGGGTTGAAATATATGTTCGGTCATTCAGTTGTGTCCGACTCTTCGTGACCCCATGGACCAGAGCACGCCAGGCACGCCTATCCTTCACTGCCTCCCGCAGTTTGGCCAAACTCATGCCAGTCGCTTCGAGAACACTGTCCAACCATCTCATCCTCCGTCGTCCCCTTCTCCTTGTGCCCTCCATCTTTCCCAGGGAGTCTTCTCTTCTCATGAGGTGGCCAAAGTACTGGAACCTCAACTTCAGGATCTGCCCTTCCAGTGAGCACTCAGGGCTGATTTCCTTAAGAATGGATAGGTTTGATCTTCTTGCAGTCCATGGACTCTCAAGAGTCTCCTCCAGCACCATAATTCAAAAGCATCAATTCTTTGGCGATCAGCCTTCTTTATGGTCCAGCTCTCACTTCCATACATTACTACTGGGAAAACCATAGCCTTAACTATATGGACCTTTGTCGGCAAGGTGATGTCTTTGCTTTTTAAGATGCTGTCTAGGTTTGTCATTGCTTTTCTCCCAAGAAGCAGTTGAAATATATACAACAACAAAATTAATCTATCTGAGTTGTGTGTCTCAAATTGGGTCTACTAGACCCCCCAAAATCAATATGAACCAAAGTAGCTTCTGGAGACCCTCTGGGATTAGGGTCCCTGAAGCTAAAGCTTCATTAGTTCCATAGTAGATCTGCCCCTGCTGCAAAGTTTATTTTAGGAATATGACCATGGCACCCATCCTGGTGCCCTCTGGGTTTTGGTGGACTACAGCTTCCATTATCCCTGCTCACTGTCCATGCTGGCAAGAGGGTGGATGGGAGCTGAAGTTCAACATCATCTGGAAGGGGACCAGGTTGGGAACAGCTTTCCCCAAGGAGCAGAATAAACCAGATTTCTGATTTTGTAATGAGTCCAGGTGGAGGGAGGGTCTGGGGAGTGAGACACAGACAATTCACTGAGCCTGAATATAGCACACAATCCTGGCCTGCTGCCTGCAAATTCTCTCATGCTATAGGCCTGCTATGATATCTGACTTGCTGTAATTGCTACGATGAAACTTAAGTAACTATAACAGCTATAAAGCTGATGTGATGGTTGCCCTGGCTGCCCAAGAGGTCGGTGCAAGACATTAATAAGAAATGGTGCAGTCAAACAGAACAAAATTAGACTGGACCCCCCTTGTCTTTGTAGTGATAAAAAGTTGTTTTGTTTTCTCTCTTCTCTTTCTTTCCTCCTCCTCTTCCTCCTCCTCCTCCATCATTCTGTCAGACTTCTTTTGCAGAATGACATGGGTTGTTACTTTAAAAGAGCTGGGAGCCGGCGAGAGAATTAAAGTTGACTGAGCGGGCTTAACTTGCCATTTCTATGATAAATTCTTGGGAGCAAACAGCAATCCAAGTTGATGGGGGGCTGAGACTACTTCTGAAGGACACAGCAAGTGGAACGGGCAGTTGCAGGACTTTGGGTTTGCCAACAAACAAACACCGAACTGATTCGGCAGAACTAACCAGGCATGATGGAGATAAACCTTGTGTCTTACCATTAGGGATGGAGGAGAAATGCAATTCTGTTTTCAGTTTAGCAAGAAACTACCTAATTCACACTTCCCAAAACATTACATAAACCGAAACACAATTTTCCTCCGTAATTCGCACTTCTCTGAATTTCGTGAGCTACCTGTGAAGAGGGATTGACTGTTAAACCACTCTAGGAACTGTATCTCTGTGAGGGAAATGGAGACCTCATAACAACTCTCAGCACTTTTTAGCAGCCTGCAAGTTCCATAATTCTTTGAGGGGGAGCCATGGCTGTTTAAAGTGGTCTGATAATCTTTTAAATGTATGATGCAAATGTGGCCTGAGTCTGCTCTGAGTGGTGAGAATTGCAGGGGTGCAACATGTGCTCAGGTCTGGATTTATTTTCATTTTTTTTTAAGGAAGTCACAGTAGGACTGTATAGGATTTAGTTACTTTTCTCAGGATGACCCAATAACCACATTTTTGCTTGCCCTAGTCAAGTAGATAACAAAAGGATGAGTCGTCTTCTTGCCTTCCTGACAATTCTGAACAGGTAGCAGCTCAATTGATCGTGTCATTTAATCCAAGGACATTGTCAAAACTGTTTCCTGTGCCCATGCTTCCTCGGATCAAAGATCTCTTGCAGCCAGATTCCCTGTGCTGGGAAGGAAACCCAAGAGATCATTTAGGCCTACTTCCAATCCCAAAACAATACGATCACTTCAATATGGCTTATTTGCTGTGTTTTTAATCAACACGCTCCGTTTGTGCGTGCAAGTGATAATTACTACACTATAAGAAACTTGATGCAAGCGTGTTTGATGGCATCAAGATTCTTTTCTTGCAGCATTTTTATCAATGAACATGGGCACATTGCAGCGCAAAAGGACAGACACCAGTGAAAGCAGCAGCGGTGCTTGGTTCTTTGCATAAAAATGCAGGAATAACATGAAAGCAATAATGGGGGCGTTCCTCACACACTGGTCCCTCTTCAGAAACAAGAGAAATAAGTAATGGCTCCGAGCTACCATGACTATGGTCTGTCTCCACAGAAGCACTAATGCTTCTGAATTCCAAATGATGGAAGCCACGGGAGGGGAGAGGGCTGTTGTGCTCGGATGTCAGGCTTTGGAGAAATGGCTCCCCCCCCTTGGCTGTGCATCAGCAGAACAAAGCAATTAGAGTCCCTTACCAGCTTAAGAGTGTTTAACGATCAGAGCAAAAGAACAACACAGCCATTCTTGGAGTAAAGGTGCTCCTAATTAAGCTTCTCTCCTACTTCCCCCCAAGTTATCTTCGTCACTTCCCCCTTCTTGCAACCTTATCAGTTCTCCTTGCCCTTGGAGATATAGGCTGGACACTTTCTAGGAAAGGCACAATTCAAAGCGTTGGTGCTGACCTTTAAAGCCCTAAATGGCTTTGGCCCAGTATACCTGAAGGAGCGTCTCCACCCCCATCATTCTACCCAGACACTGAGGTCCAGCTCCGAGGGCCTTTTGTCTGTTCCCTCCCTGCAAGAAGTGAGGTTACAGGGAACCAGGCAGAGGGCCTTCTCAGTAGTGGCACCCGCCCTGTGGAACACCCTCCCACCAGATGTCAAAGAGGAAAACAACTACTAGACTTTTAGAAGATGTCTCAAGGCAGCCCTGTTTAGGGAAGCTTTCAATATTTGATATTGTATTTTAATATTTTGCTGGAAGCAGCCCAGAGTGGATGGGGAAACCCAGGCAGATGGGTGGGGTATGTAATAAATAAATAAATAAATAAATAAATAAATAAATAAATAAATAAATGTTATTGTTACTAATATTAGAGTCAGTTCTCTCTCTCTCTCTCTCTCTCTCTCTCTCTCTCTCTCTCTCTCTCTCTCTCTCTCTCTCCCTTTTCTGCTTCTCCTAGCTGTTCCCCACTCAGCTCTGCCTAGCTGTTGTTTTCCAAACTATGTCCCTCTGCAAACCTATTCTCTAAATCTATACTGCTCCACTGTTCCCGGGCAGCTTCAGGATCCTGGTCAGGAGCAGGAAAGGGGTGGGGGAGGTTCCCACCGTTCCTCACCAGAGCTGTAATTCTCAATCTGGTCTCCGACCTCGGATCCTGCTTGAGGTTTTCCAATAGGCATCTGGTTGGCCACTGTGAGAGCAGATGCCGAACTGGAAGTTCCCTTCTGTTCCGAGCAGAAAAATTTCCCAATGAATAGCACATCCGAAACATCTCTTATCAGTGACCCAGGGTGCATTGTCTATTGAGAATACATCAAGATTCATTAGATTAGATTATGTTGGCAATTGAAGGGACATTCATTCTGACTTGTTTGCGGGGAGGTAAGGTGATGTTGCGTCAAAGCAAGTGGCCCCCCACACTTCCCACTGCATTGTCTCATCACTTTCTTTATCACGAAAAGCCTAATCTTTCAGGGAAGTAGGTTTGCTGTGCAAGAACTCCCCATCAACTGTAGAATTGCACAACCTGAATTTGCCAATAGGTGACGGACCACTAGGTGCCTGGTTTTTTTGCACCTCTACATTGCTGCCATCTCGGTGCTAGCTCCTTCAGCCTCCATTGCAACCGCTGATAAATATTCAGGGCGAGAAGTCGGCGTTGGCTGCAAAGCCGGAAAGGAAAATGTCAATCTCTTCTCTTTTGTCAAGGAACTTGTAGAACGAGCTGCCTAAACCTGCCCTCTGCTTACTAAAATGGCTTCGGAGATCTCTAAATCCATTCATCCCAAGGATTATTGTCATCTGCTTTCCAGACAACACTCTCATTTCCTCCAGTGAAGAGAGGTTTCTTTTTGGTGGTTTTTGGGTTTTTGCTTTGTTTTTTTTAAAAAAATACCTTAGGCCATTACCTGCGGTATTGATCTTGGCCTAATACTTAACACTTCCTACAGCAAAAGTAGGAAGACTTTCCTACAGCAAAAGAGAGACACTATTTAATTGGAATAGCCATAGTAGAATTGGTTAAAAGGGAGAGAGAAGTCAGGGAAATGCTGCTTCTCCCCTGTAGCTTTTCCCTCCGTCCGATTATTTCCCTTTCTCTGAATTGTGTCCCAGCTACCGAGGGGCTACGTATCTGCATCCATATTTCCAAAGATTCAACTTTGGATTTGGGAGGAATCTGACCCAGCTTGCATTTAGAGGTGAACCTACCTAATTTGCCCCCGACCTATGCACCAAAAAAAGAGTTATACTTCCAAATGCACACTTCCTTGAATTTTGCAATGCAGTTCTTCAGCCGTATAACGTGTACAAAAATGCATATGCAAAGAACAAATTCATGAAGTGTGCATAAAAATGCACAGGTTAGTGAAAATAACAAACCAAGCTGCATTACATTGGGGCACATTGCCTTGCAAAAATGTGTATATTACATGTATAGGGCAAAACTGCATACAGATGTGTATATTAGGAGAGATTTGCACTAAAAATGCTCATGCGTTTTCATGAGGACTTTTAAAAATGCACACTGCTTTGGAAATGTGGAGAACAGAATATATGACTGGGAAAAAGTGAAAAAAAACACACAAATGGGATTTTTCCCATCCGCTGTCTCTCAGGATTAAACCGCACTTGATGCTGGAAGGTCTGTGTTTGAGTCTCCTGACATTAAAAGAAGGGAAGAAACCTGCCTTTCACATTTGTTTGTTTAGAAGATCTTAAGATTTGCTTCCCTGCAAATTGAAATTACATGCAGCTTTAAAAAAGAATTCAAAAGCAGCACAAAACTAAGAAAAAACCCAAATTAAAATGCAATGCAAACACAAGACAATAAAAAACAAAAACAAAAAGACAGCAAGCAGCTTGCAACAGATAAAAATGAGCAGCTGCCCACAGCAAAAACCCACAAAAGACTCTTGTACATAGGACAACGTTTATCTGGAATATATATAAAATAAATTTACAAATAGGTTCCAGGAGAATATGGAGGGGAGGTTGTTCCCAACCCAGGGTGCCACAACTGACAGGGTCCTGTCTGAAGTTGGCAGCAGAAGTTTCAGCTCAGGAGAGCCTAGGTTCCACCCTTATCTAACCATCTTAGCTAATAATGGCATTATACAGATACTAGCAGGGAGTGCCCAGGAATTTTTAGACACCCAAAAATATAGTCATTTTTAAATGGGTCTTGTAATTTGTGGAGAGAGCAGGTACAGAGATGTTTGTCTCCTTTTCTCGTGACACTAGAACTCAGTGAAATCCAGTGAAGCTGAATGGTGTGAGAGCCAGTGTGGTGTAGTGGTTAAGAGCGGTAAACTCGTAATCTGGTGAACCGGGTTCGCGTCTCCGCTTCTCTACATGCAGCTGCCGGGTGACCTTGGGCTAGTCACACTCCTTTGAAGTCTCTCAGCCCCACTCACCTCACAGAGTGTTTGTTGTAGGGGAGGAAGGGAAAGGAGAATGTTAGTCGCTTGGAGACTCCTTCGGGTAGTGCTAAAGCGGGATATCAAATCCAAACTACTTCTTCTTCTTCTTCTTCTTCTTCTTCTTCTTCTTCTTCTTCTTCTTCTTCTTCTTCTTCTTCTTCTTCTTCTCCTCCTCCTCCTCCTCCTCCTCCTCCTCCTCCTCCTCCTGACAGATGGATGAAAGTACGAATGAGGTTACCAATGGTTACTAGTCCTGATAGCTCTATTCCACCTCCACTTTCAAGGAGAGAATGACTCGGTATACCAGTTACTGGGAATAAACAACTGGGATGTGCGCTGTTGCACTCATGTGCTGCATGGGGACTTCCCATGGGCGTCTGGTTGGTCACTGTGTTAAGAGGATGCTAAACTAGATAGGTCTTTGATGTGACCCAGCAGGGCTCTTTTTATAGGGTGGGGAGAATTGTATGGTAGGCAAAATTTGCAGACTACAGTTCAGATATCAGGAGAAATGCACACTAAAATGGTGATTACTTTTATAAGGACTTTTTTTTTAAAAAAAAGGTCATTAAGCTGGTACAGAACTAAGGTGAACAGAACTTAAGGCTGTAAAAATGAGAAATCGAAAGAAAGTGAAACTGACAGAATTGTTCTTCACTACCCTGAAGAGAGACCTTTGGGGCAACAATTCACACATGTTCCCTTCCAAGTGAAAGGTCTTTGTCTTCCTTGTGATCACATTCAGCAAAAGATAAAGGATTTCTGTATTTTTAGAAACTATGTCAAAAGTAGTGCTCAGAGGTCATTTTTTTGTGTGGCTGTTATTTTCAGCCAACCTGCGCAATAGGAACGACAAAGGATGTTGTCTTACTCATGCTCTCACAAAGCTGTGCTCTGAAATCATTTCAAAAAGCAGCAGGGCATTTTTTGGGGGGAGGGGGGTCCCGGCATGGAATCTCGGTGATTCACAGAAGTCCACCAGGAGACCATCAGCTGCCTTGTCAAAGGTCTTTCTCCAAAGCCAAACCTGTAACTTTTTTCCTGCCGAAAGGCCAGATCCATTTTGGGGACAATAGGAACATCTGAAAGGATGGTAAATTTGCAAGTTCCAACCATCTGCACACAGTTTTAAGGAAGGATCTGTGGAAATGACTCAATGACCGGTCATTTTATCTTTTTCTTTTCCCAGTTCTGGAACTGAATGAATTTATATATTTTAAAAAATACTATCAAGGTACAGTGTTCAAATGTCCTTAGTTCACAGATCGCCTTCCAAACTATTTTGCATCTTTCCTTAGCCTTGTTCCTGCCATGAGGATCAGGGGCAGGGCCACCCTAAGACTCCCCCCTCCCCAATTCCACATACAGGAGCTGCCCAGACTGACAATTGATATCCAATGGCATGCTGTCTCTGCACATGGACATTCCAAATTGCTATCATGACCAATTGCCACGGATAGCCTCCCTGAATCTGCTCAATCCCCGGCTTTGTACCTTGGTTTACGTACGCTCCGGGTTACGTACTTTTTGGGTTACAAACTCCTGTAACCCGGAAGCGCAACGCGGAGCGCGCACGATGCGCAGATGCTCAGAAGCGTTCTATGCAGTTCGCGCATGCACAGACATGTTCGCGCATGCGCAAACCGCTACTTCCGGTTTTTTTGTGCGCTTGTTCGGGTTGCAGACTTTTCGAGTTATGAACTGTAACCTGGAACCAATTACGTACGCAACCCAGGGTACCACTGTATAAGAGAAGGTCCATTCCCATGCCTAAAGGTAAAGGTAAAGGTACCCTTGACCATTAGGTCCATTCGCGGACGACTCTGGGGTTGCGCGCTCATCTCGCTCTATAGGCTGAGGGAGCCGGCGTTTGTCTACAGACAGCTTCCGAGTCATGTGGCCAGCATGACTAAGCTGCTTCTGGCGAACCAGAGCAGTGCACGGAAACGCCGTTTACCTTCCCGCCGGAGCGGTACCTATTTATCTACTTGCACTCTGACGTGCTTTCGAAGTGCTAGGTGGGCAGGAGCAGGGACTGAGCAACGGGAGCTCATCCCGTCGCGGGGATTCGAACCGCTGACCTTCTGATCGGCAAGCCCTAGGCTCTGTGGTTTAGACCACAATGCCACCCACGTTCCCATGACTAGGGACAGTGAATTTTGTGGGATGTAATACATTGGAGCAGTCACATACAACATTCCTTGTTTGCCTAGAGTGGACACAGACAGGAGGATGTTGATCCAGCCAGTTGTGCTTCCTGTTATACCTGGTCTGAAGCATCCTCCCCCTGCATGTAACCAGGTAGGTGGGCGTGACCCTTGCAGACCCCACAAATGGTCCAGTCACGCAGCCATCTTCCTCTTTTGATGCCTTTTCTTCTCTTGGACTGCACAGCTGGCTCTCTGCCAGCAGCACCTGGGCCCATCCTTACAAGGATGTAAGCCACACTGTATCTGTAACTATAAGCTAAAGCCTGCCTTCAGGGATCCAACTGTGAACTGAATGTGAGTAAACTTGTTATACTTTTAAAAGAAGAGTGTTGTCTATTCTTTTTAGGAGGGATAAAAGGGGTCTTACCAGGAATATACTCCAATCTGAAGGAGGCCAGATTGGATTGTTTAAGTAAAGAGATTCAAACGAATCTACCAAGAAGCTTCCTGCTATATATTGGGGAATGTTGCTGACTCACAAGCGTCAGGGAGTTGGACTAGATGACCCTCATGGTCCCTTCCAACTCTACAATTCTACATTTCTTCTCTGACCTCTGTCCAGGGAAGCAAGTTCAGAGTTCAAGGGCACTTTCTGGCTAGGCATGGACACTCACCGAGGGTCTAGGAGAGGGAGCTGGCGAGAGAGGTACTGTTTTTGAGACCTAGGTTGAGCCACAGGACCGGATAAAAAGGTCTGGGGCACATTTTCCTCTGGGCCCGAGGTTCCCTATCTCTGCTGCACAACATGAGACCCACTGAGTTCTGGAGGAGGGGGCTATTGATGGCTATGCTCTGCCTCCCCAGTTGGAGGCACCAATGCTTCTGAATATCAGTTGCTGGAAACCACAAGAGGGGAAGAGGGCTCTTGGGCTCAGGTCCTGCTTATGGATTTCCCACAGGCATCTGCCTGGCCACTGTGAGAACAAGCTGCTGGACTTGATGGGCCATTGGCTTGGTCTAACAGGCTCTTCTTATGAGTTTAAGTTTATGTTCAATTCAGTGCAATGGACTGTGGGCTGCCAGAGGATGGCTTGCTAACCTACCTATTTCTGAATTCTCAGGCAACAAACGCAGAAGTCTTACCAAGCATCTGGTGGGTCATTATATCATATGTGGCTCGTTGACTGCATTGAGCTCAGCAGGTCACACACAACGCAGGCCTGCCTTAGAACAAGTGCGAAAGGACTTGTTTAGAATAAAAAAAATGGGGGGGGGTGTTTTCTCCACTGAAGGCCAGGAGGGCTGGGGGAATGAACAAAACAGCTCCCGTGTTTCAGTGTCAAACTGGTGTAGGGAGAATATAATTAAGGAAAGCTGGAGTGTATCCACCCACTCACTGTCTGTGCAAT
Organism: Lacerta agilis; assembly: GCF_009819535.1. Classification (NCBI taxonomy): domain Eukaryota; kingdom Metazoa; phylum Chordata; class Lepidosauria; order Squamata; family Lacertidae; genus Lacerta; species Lacerta agilis. The sequence goes on from NC_046318.1 coordinate 77,635,554, forward strand.
GCAGATGGCTCAGTGGTGCTGATAGAACGACCTGCTGGGGAAGACACAAGGACACAGTGAAGTCTAGCAAGGCCTGACTTGGCTCCCTGCAGAGATCAGGTCTGCTTGCTTTCCTCGCCCAGCTTCATAGGTTCATATATTTAAAGCCAAGAAGTTTGTTCCAGTTTCTTCTTGTGTTTTCTTACTTAATCATCTGCCGGCTACAAGTCTGGCTTCAGTAAGCAGGGAAGAGGGAAAGTACCCCGGGCTACTCCCCATATTGGGCACTGCGGGAGGAGTGAGGATTGCAGGGGGAAAGAAATTCAAGGGTGTTTGCAATTTAATTCGAAACCATTTAATTCGAATTTCCAGAACTGGTATATGCAGACCGCAACACAGCTATCCTTTGAAATCTGCACTTCTCCACATTTTGCGAAGCAGATCTCCAGCTGAACATTGTGTTACAAAAATGAAAGGCACAAATACAGGATGGGTGACACCTGGCTTGAGAGCAGTACATGTGAAAAGGATCTAGGAGTCTTGGTAGACCATAAACTTGACATGAGTCAACAGTGTGATGCAGCAGCTAAAAAAGCCAATGCAATTCTGGGCTGCATCAATAGGAGTATAGCATCTAGATCAAGGGAAGTAATAGTACCACTGTATTCGGCTCTGGTCAGACCTCACCTGGAATACTGTGTCCAGTTCTGGGCACCACAGTTCACGAAGGATACTGACAAGCTGGAACGTGTCCAGAGGAGGGCAACCAAAATGGTCAAAGGCCTGGAAACGATGCCTTATGAGGAACGGCTTAGGGAGCTGGGTATGTTTAGCCTGGAGAAGAGAAGGTTAAGGGGTGATATGATAGCCATGTTCAAATATATCAAAGGATGTCATATAGAGGAAGGTGAAAGGTTGTTTTCTGCTGCTCCAGAGAAGCGGACACGGGGCAATGGATTCAAACTACAAGAAAGAAGATTCCACCTAAACATTAGGAAGAACTTCCTGACAGTAAGAGCTGTCCAACAGTGGAATTTGCTGCCAAGGAGTGTGGTGGAGTCTCCTTCTTTTGAGGTCTTTAAGTGGAGGCTTGACAGCCATCTGTCAGAAATGCTTTGATGGTGTTTCCTGCTTGGCAGGGGGTTGGACTGGATGGCCCTTGTGGTCTCTTCCAACTCTATGATTCTATGAAATACATATATTAGTGAAAATAGCATATGTATATGGAACTGCTTGCAGAAATGTGTATATTAGTCAAAACGGCATACAAATATGCGTTTGTTAGAAGAAAGATGCACAAAAAAGTGCAGATGAATTTTCAGGAGGACTTTTGTTTGAAATTGCTGGAGAAATGTGGAAAACTGAATTTAAGGTTGGAAAAATGAGAAACTGAGAGAAGCTGAAGTAACCCTCTCTACAGAGGGGTGGCAAATAGCTCAGGCTTTTTGTGGTAAGGAAAGTGAGGGGGAAATGTGCCAGGAGGTGTGAGCTAACAATTTCTTGATGCAACATCGCCTGAACTCCATATAAACAAACCAGTGCATGCTCAATAGTCAATCTCAGCTAACCTTCCTGCAAACATTATGCAAGCAAATGAGGATGGATGCCAAGGAAAAAGGTCAGCAGGATGCAAATCCAGCAAAAATGGGCTGTATTCAGCTAACTTGTAGACTAGGCATAGGCAAACTCAGCCTTCCAGATGTTTTTGGCCTACAACTCCCATGATCCCTAGCTAACAGGACCAGTGGTCAGGGATGATGGGAATTGCAGTCCCAAAACATCTGGAGGGCCGAGTTTGCCTATGCCTGTTGTAGACCCACTAAATTTAATGAACCGGATCAGTCCATTGATTTCAGTAGGTCTACTCTGAGTATGTCTCCTATTGGATACAACCCAAAATGTTTAGGACTGGAGTGTTAATGTGAAATGCAGCATTATTTGTCTTTCAGAACATATGAAACAAATCACACCCCATCTTAGGAACACGCAGTTCCTTTCTGTGTGCTCCCTACAATATCCTCCCAAGAAACCAGAGGACAGGAGGGTGATCTTGTGCCCAGGTCCTGCTTGCGAGTGTCCCTCAGACATCTGGTGTGTGAACCCCTGTGTGAACAGAATGCTGTAATAGATGGGCCACTGATCTGATCCAGAAAGTCTCTTCTCATGTTCTTAAGTAAATTCCCTTCTCTGAAAACAATGTCTCATTAGTAGCAATGTAAATAAATCAAAGAACAGCCTCTTCAAAAGACTTATACCAGATCCTGGATAGGAATGCCAAACCCCTAGCTTGTTCAGATCTGGTTTCATGAGCATAGGGAGTGGTTTCCTTACTACCGAAGCACATTATTTCCCTTTGTAACTAAAGCGAAAGTCTGAGATATTCATAAACACAACAAGACAAAACCCACTTCAGAAAAGATCAATGAAACCCCCCTTCCTCCTCCCTGATAATCATCTACATTGCCCTCCTGTTACAGTTCACCGTATCCCGGAAGATCAAAGCACAGCATCTGAATTGGGCGCGGAAACCTTTGCCGCTTGCCGATAAACAAAATACAATTTGCAGATAACATCGCGGCGTCGATCAAAACAGACGCTTTTCCAATTAGATTTAAAAGAATTCTTAATTGTTATAGATCTAATCAGGGCTCTTGGATTTCATAGCCTTGAGCCTGTTTTACAGGGCTTTTATTTCCCCTGGGTTTTTAAGTAACAGGCAGGTCTGAATAGGCAACAACGGGGGCGTCCCTGACAGGTGGGTGACAACAAAGGAGCAAATCGGTGTTCCTGCAGAGGCCCAGGGAAAGTGACTGTGCACATTTAGGGGCTCATGTGTCTGGAACTGACATCAGAGCACATACATCGGCACAAAAGAGCAGTCTGTCCAGAGGTTGCTTTGAGCCAGAACTCAACAGCGCCATGTTGCCATTTATATAGAACTCACAGGAAACTGCCTTATACTGGTCCATCAAGACCAGGGTTTCCCAAACTTGGGTCTCTGGCTGTTTTTGGACTACAGTTCCCACCATCCCGGACCACTGGTCCTGCTAGCTAGGGATGATGGGAGTTGTAGTCCAACAACAGCTGGCGATCCAAGTTTGGGAAACTCTGATTTAGACTGATACTGTCTGTGTGAGGGACAAGGAACATTTACCAGCCTTTGAACCAAATTTCTTGTATGGAAACATTGAAGTCGGGGCATGCTTGTGGTGGGTCGGACCAGATGCCAGTGTGGGTGGAGCACTCTCTCTCTCTCTCTCTCTCTCTCTCTCTCACACACACACACACACACACAAAGGCAAGCAAGAGACATTATCACAACTCAAGGGCATTTCTCCAGGCAATCAAAAGCACCAGAGATCATAGGGAGTTTGGGCTGGGTGTTCATCAGTATGCAGATGACACCCAGCTCTACCTCTCTTTTAAATCAGAACCAGTGAAGGCAGTGAATATCCTGTGTGAGTGTCTGGAGGTGGTTGGAGGATGGATGGTGGCTAACAGATTGAGGTTGAATCCTGACAAGATAGAAGTACTGTTTTGGGGGGACAGGGAGCGGGTGGGTGTGGGGGACTCCCTGGTCCTGAATGAGGTAACTGTGCCCCTGAAGGACCAGGTGTGCAGCCTGGGAGTAATTTTGGACTCACAGATGTCCATGGAGGTGCAGGTTAATTCTGTGTCCAGGGTGGCTGTCTACCAGCTCCATCTGGTACAAAGGCTGAGACCCTACCTGCTTGCAGACTGTCTTGCCAGAATGGTGCATGCTCTAGTTATCTCCCACTTGGACTACTGCAATGCGCTCTACATGGGGCTAACTTTGAAGGTGACCCAGAAACTGCAATTAATCCAGAATGCGGCAGCTAGACTGGTAACTGGGTTTGGCTGCCGGGACCACATAACACCGGTCCTGAGAGATCTACATTGGCTCCCAGTACATTTCCAGGCACAATTCAAAGTGTTGGTGCTGACCTTTAAAGCCCTAAACAGCCTCGGTCCTGTATACCCGAAGGAGTGTCTCCACCCCCATCATTCAGCCTGGACACTGAGATCCAGCGCCGAGGGCCTTCTGCTGGTTCCCTCATCGCGAGAAGTGAGGTTACAGGGAACCAGACAGAGGGCCTTCTCAGTATTGACACCCGTCCTGTGGAATGCCCTCCCACCAGATGTCAAAGAGAACAACAACTACCAGACTTTTAGAAGACATCTGAAGGCAGCCCTGTTTAGGGAAGCTTTTAATGTTTATTGTATTTTAATATTTTGTTGGAAGCCGCCCAGAGTGGCTGGGGAAACTCAGCCAGATGGGCGTGGTATAAATAATAAATTATTCTTATTATTCTTATGTTGGGCAAATGTGGGACATAATAGAATTGTAGAGTTGGAAGTCTGCCTCCAGAGTCAAATGCAATGTGCTTCTGAATTGCTGGAAGCCACAGGAGGTGAGCGCGCTAATGTGCTAGGTTCCTCTTTGCAGGCTTCCCACTGGCATCCAGTTGCCTACTGTGAGAATAGGATTCTGGACTAGAGCATTCTGATCCAGCAGGGCTGTTCTTATGACCCGAGGGGCACAGGGAGATTCCAAGAGATAGATGAACAGGCTTAAAGGGCCACATTTGGTTTCTGGGCCCGAGGTTCCCCATATCTTGTCAACACTGGCTGGTAGAAGTCTTCAGGAGGAGTTCTTCCAAGCTCTACATGGAGATGCTGGCCACTGGAGCTGTCCTCATGGGAAACATGTGTTCTTCTGCTGAACTACAGCCCTTTTTGGAACTATCAGCCCTGGAAAGGGCAACGTTGCGTGCCAAGACACCCGACCCACAAAGTTCCTAGGAGAACAGTAAAACAGCCGGACACGGGAGTATTTTGGTTTATGGGTTCAAATACAGTAGGCCACAACTTTATTGGTTACAGATGTGAGCAGTTTTGGCTAAAGCATTGGGGTTAAGCCAGGCTATATCTTGACACGTGCCCATCTGTAGGGAGTCCACTTAAGGCTAAACCACCAATAGGGGCTGCCCTATGACTTACATCAAATAGGGGACCCTGTGGGGTCCCTGTAGGGGCTGTGACATGGGCCTAGCCCACGTCCATGCTTCACACTCCGGATCCCCTTAACAGGATCCCCTTACTGAGGAGGGGCAGGCGAAGGCTACAACCTCCCCTCCACCCAAACAAAGGCTTAAAGGTAAAGGGACCCCTGACCATTAGGTCCAGTTGTGTCTGACTCTGGGGGTTGCAGTGCTCATCTCGTGTTAATGGCCAAGGGAGCTGGCGTACAGCTTTCGGGTCATGTGGCCAGCATGACAAAGCCGCTTCTGGCGAACCAGAGCAACGCACGGAAATGCCGTTTACCTTCCCGCTGGAGCGGTACCTATTTATCTACTTACACTTTGACGTGCTTTGAACTGCTAGGTGGGCAGGAGCTGGGACCGAGCAATGGGAGCTCACTTTGTTGTGGGGATTCGAGCCGCCAACCTTCTGATCAGCAAGCCCTAGGCTCTGTGGTTTAACCCACAGCGCCACCCACGTTCCCAATGCCTAACCTCACAAAAGTTGTGACGATTGCTACTAGGTAGGCGAAAACCAAATGTCCAGTGCCAATTTGCCAAGTGGAAAAATTCCCACCCGGCCCCAACAATATGGTGACTGACAATTGTCCATAGCAAGGTCATATCAGAGCAATGCATGAAAAGAAGGTGGGTGGGTTGGGTGATCCAGCGATGGGGCAAAAGAGAGGGTGCCGGCTGGCTGTGCCACAGTTAAATCTCCCGTGGCCACACCCACACTGAAAGCTGATTGGCTGGGGCTGCTACACAGGGGGCAGACCCCAGCAACAATAACACGGCCAGCATGACACAGAGGAGACGCAGTGACCCTCCGCCCTTTAGGCCAGTATATTGTTGTGACCCGACTGCCCGGCCTCAATACCGCCCACCAAGAAAAAGTGGGCATATTTGTCGTTAAGGAGAATGACTGCAGGGGGTTGGACTAGATGACCCTGTGGGTCCCTTCCAACTCTACAATTCCATGTTTCTATGATTTTGAATGTGTCCAGAGTGCTTCCCCTCCTTTTCACCGCTGAGTAAAACCGTAAGGGCTGGGGGGAAATGAATCGAAGGTGAAAGTCATATGATTCACTTTCAGGCAGAAAGAATGCAAAAAAGGAAGACAAGACAAGCTTATTCTCTAAAACTGGACAAGGATTTATTGCAGCTCAACGCATTTTTGGAACACAAGTTCCTTCTCCAAGAGAAATCCCCCTCCTAGTGCTAGATAGACAACAATATCTGCGCAAGCCACTTAAGCTCTTTTTACATAATTTGAAGGTTTAAGATTGCTCCTAAAGAAGGAACATGTGTTCCAAAATGTGCTGGGCTGTAACAAATCCTTTTAGCTGGCACTTCTGGGAACAAGGTCCTCTTTCCCCCATTTCATTTTTATTTATTTTTTGTTCCCCTGTAATTGAGACAGACATTTTTTCTTTTGAAAAAAAATAAGCATTGTGTTTTAAGGATGGAGGAGGATTTCATTCATTTTAAAAGTGAACCGTCCCAATTCATGCCTCTTGGGTTAACATGGGAGCCAGCTCCCAAGGGGCATGGAAGCTTCAGCCCCCACAATAAAATATTTGAGGGGGCCACCTCCCCGCAAAGTTGATGGTCATTCCCATTCAAATGGTGTGTGTGACCTGTGTCATGTGATTGATTACCTGGGTCCCCACAATATTTTATTCAAGTTGGCACCCCTGTGGGCTAATGTGTGGATCAGAGAATAATTATCCTTTGGACCTTGCAGTTCTCTGAAGTCTGTGCTACAGATAGCCTCAAAAAATGTCCCAAGATGCACCAAAATGTGAAATTTAGTATTCGAAAGAAAATCTGAAAAGTGTTCATGGAGGTTAAATAAGTATTGAAAAACATACTTGCAATTTAAAAATGCATTTCAATGTGAATTTTTTCACAGAGAATTCTGTAATTCACATGTACGGAATAGAGGCAGAACAGGCTTGTGAATGAACGGCTGCAAAATTGTAGAAGTACAGCCGTAGCTCGTAAGTCGAATGGAATCCGTTCCGGAAGTCCGTTCGACTTCCAAAATGTTCGGAAATCGGCTTCTGATTGGGAGGAAGATTTGTGACCTGTGTATGTCTGTCTGTGTGTGTGAGAGAGAGACTGGTCTTTCTTTGCTATGGAACCTAGAAAACCAGAGACGCTCAGATACAACAAACTGGCTTAAGACATCTTCCTATGCTGTTCCTACAGCAGGGATGGGGGAAAAACAAACTACTTAATATGGCCTTTCCGTCCAACAACGAGTAGTACATTTACTTTGTTCATTGGTAAGTGATTCCTCCCATATCTGAAAACAGCAACTGTTCTATGGATTGGGTAATATAGAAATTTAATTAAGCTTAATTAACTTTCAAGGGCAAGTGATTAATCAACAAGCCTGTTTCTCCCCCTTATATTGTTTTAATTCTGTTTATCTTTATAGAAAAATGAAAAATAACAGTAAAGCAAGGAGATTAAAAGCAAATTATATATCCTCCAGTGCCGCTGGGGAAGTCTGCAGGCATTTTTGCAGCATTTTTCAGAGAAATGGTAGCGGGGCTGGCATGAACGGTTGGCATGGGTGGGCATCTGCTAGGGGTCCACACCCCAGCAGGGAACCCACTGAGATGAGTCTTCTGCGCCTGCTGGACAAAGGAGGTTGGCTCACTGAGTGAGGGGAGCCACACAGAATATCTCGCTCAAGTGCCGAAAACTTGGCAAGCCACATTTGGAATCTTGAGGCAACGATGTGGGCGCCAGTCACAAAATGGCTGCCTGTGTACATGTGAGACAGAACAAACAGGACTTTTGAGGACATATTTACTGAGGACTTTCATGGGTGCCATAATTGATGGTTGCACCACTGCCTGTGGCTGTGGGAACTATTTTGCTGACCCCTGAGGAAAACCAAGAAGGAAAGGGAATTTTTTAATACAAAAAAGAGGCCTTTTTTCCTCTTAGGCAGGTGACATTTTAGCACAAAGGAACTGATGAAAGATCGGTTGCTACTGAAGGCGGTGAGCGTCGGACAAAGAGCAAGGAAATTGAGACAGGAAGTATCCACTAAAAGGCATGGGATGGTGGAAGGACGTCTAAACCTTTGGCAAGAGACGATGCAAGGATTTGATGCTGTCGGGCAGCTGTGACAGGCTGAGGAAACTGGCTTAGAGGACGGTGCTAATTGGAAGCAGAGAATTCACTCTCTCCTGGCTTGTCTGGGGGGCTCCTTGTGAAAGCAGTGCTTTCCTGCACTGTTACTTGCCTATAAAGCATACCTGCGAGAATGCTTCCCTCATGCTTGGCTAGCATCTGTACTTGTCAGTTAGCAGGCAAAGGAAACAGAGGGAGACGGTAGGCCTATTGCAAGGTGCTCACAATGCTTGTGCCTCTTATACTGCAGCACACTTAGCTTAATGGTTAATTAATCCATCTTGGGGTTAACCACTATGGCCAAGGGTCAACAGAATGGCAACACGGCCAAGCAGTAATAAGCCTGGTCAGCAAATGTGCAGATGCTTGAGGTTGTATTCAGCTGCATCTTACTCAGAGAAGACCCACTGAAATCAATGGATGCAAACTGTTATCCAGTGTGGTGTAGTGGTTAAGAGCGGCAGACTTGTAATCTGGTGAACCGGGTTCACGTCTCTGCTCTTCCACATGCAGCTGCTGGGTGACCTTGGGCTAGTCACACTTCTCTGAAGTCTCTCAGCCCCACTCACCTCACAGAGTGTTTGTTGTGGGGGAGGAAGGGAAAAGGAGATTGTTAGCCGCTTTGAGACTCCGTAGGGTAGTGATAAAGCGGGATATCAAATCCAAACTTCTTCTTCTTCTTCTTCTTCTTCTTCTTCTTCTTCTTCTTCTTCTTCACTTCAGTGGGTCTACTCTGAGTAGGACTAGCATGGAATACCACCTTTGGCTTTTACATCCAGCCTGAAGGAATTTGCTTTCTCTCTCAGATATGGTGGAAACTTGCAACTTGATGGAAGTTTGTTAAACTGCAATGTGACTCTGTACCTGGACTTCAGGAATGCAGAGTGACAAAGGGGCCAACTGCCAGGGGAGGCTAAAAGACTTGATTTGATTGAGCATTAATTATTATTATTATTTCTAAAAACGGTTAAGAAGTTTTGTGTAGAGAGAGGGGTGGGTTCCCCATGGTTTGTGGCAAAGTGGCTTGGAATATAAACCCAGCTACTTCACACATACACCCCAAAATAGAAACAGCTTGGCTTATTTTCTGAGACAATCCGACTTCAGGAGTCATCCACACAGCCTTTCCATCAGCCTCCAGGGCTTTTTCCACTTAGTGTTGGGAAGTACAACAGCAGGGATCATTCAGCCTGCAACTTAAAGGTTAATTCTCTTATTGTTAAAGCCAACCAGGCAAGGTGGGGATAGGTGGAGGTGTTGCTTAGCAACCAGTCATAGTGGCATTTTCTTCACTGAGGTGCGATATGCTCCGATTGACTGAGTAGTTCTGAGGAGTTTTCCCTCTATATATGTTTATTTATATATCTTCCTGCTATGCACAAGCCCTGAAAAACTCTCTCTGTTCCTTTCTCCTCAAATTATACACTGTTTTGGCTCAGTTTGCTCCGTAAAGTGTTATCAGGACTTTTCTCTCTGGACCCTGTGTTATTGAGGTGACTTTGCTACCAATGAGCACACAGCTTTGTATCGTGGTGATGTCGGAGACATGTCCCCCCCTTACCTCTCCCCGTGGTGGAATTGGAGTGCTGCACCTGCTCTTATCATAACCTGCTCAGCCGGATAAATTAGATTTAAAGGAAAGGATGGGAGTGGGATCTGAGGCTGAGTAGGGGGAAAGGGATAGTAAATTGGGAATTCTCCTCTGGGTCAGATTTTAATCTGATCCACGCTACAGGCCCATTGAATTTAGATGATATGCCTTCTGTCCACATAGGTTCAGGACACTGTCCCTCCTTGATCAACAGGTGTCACAATGCAATCATTTTACAAGGTACAAAATACCTTGCATTTCTCCTCCCACCGTGTAGCGTGTCAAAGCGGCACAGTGGTATCAAGCCAAGATGGGCCAATGAAATTGGTCTCCACTAAGTCCAAGGATTCACAACACAAGGATTCCCAAGGAACAAATTCCCTACCCCTAGTGGTGGTGGACAACGTCACCGAAGAACAACGGATGGCCCAAGGAAGAACAGGTTGTTGGGTCAACAGCACCCTTATTCCCATTTGATACTCACTGCTCCACACAAAGAAGTCAATGGCTCATCTCAGACCCAGCTCTTCAAGATTCCCTGCCCTCTTTTATAGTATTTTGTCATTCCAACAATTTTTGGAGAAACATGGGGCCCAGACACCAGTCTCCTATACATCTCTTGACTTCATTTCCCCACCTGGTTTCTCCAATGCTTCCCCCCCCAAAAAAAAGTTTAGGGGTACTCTCATTTTCACTCAAGAAAACCACCATTTTATAGTTCAAATCAGGGGGAAATACCACACATCAACATTCCACACTGCTTCACACATTAAACGCTCGCTTCCAGCTGAGACTCAGGAAACACAGGAAAAAGAAAGGAAGCCACCATTGGAAGTGGTAACAATGAAACTGACCAATCACTGTGCTAGATTCCAACTCCTGCTTCACACATTAAACGCTCGCTTCCATCTGAGACTCAGGAAACACCATGACAGGAAATGAGGCCGCCATCGGGGGGTAGCAACAGAACTGACGATTCCCTGTGCAAGAGAAGAAACTGAGAAATTTAATTTTTTTTAGTTTATTCTCCTGTTAGATTCACAAAATGTTTAGGGGTACGGGTAACCCTGCATCCTAAGGGACCGCCTCTCCTGGTATGTCCCGGGTAGGACCTTAAGGTCCTCAAATAATAATTTGTTGGAGGTCCCGAGCCACAAGGATGCTAGGTTGGCTTCAACTAGGGCCAGGGCCTTCTCAGTACTGGCCCCGACTTGGTGGAACAGTCTGGCACAAGAGACCAGGGCCCTGCGGGATTTGGCATCTTTCCACAGGGCCTGCAAGACAAAGCTGTTCCACCTAGCCTTTGGGTTGGTTTCAGTTTAACCCTGATGTTTCGTTCTTTTGGTGTGATTGGTGGGCTAC